>NW_026652285.1:40628241-40635874 GCF_009828535.3 Hylobates moloch
CAAATATTACATATATATATGTAATATTTGACTCAGCAATTGTTCCTCTAGGAATTGATTCCCCAGAAATAATGATGATGCCCTTAAAGACTTAGCCGTAAGGAAGTTTGTTACAGCAAAAAATGGAAAACAATTTTAATGTTCAGCAATAAATACTTAGTTAAGTCGTCAGTAGAAAACATATATGTAAGCACTAAAAATTATGTGTGAGAATATATTTGGTTACTTGGATAGATACACTTTGTGGTTTAAAAAACAAGCTTATATTTGCATATAGAGGCTGATACCACTTTTGTTAAATACAGACATATGCATATATATACGGAAAAAATGTCTTTATATATGCGAAAATTTTGAGTCACTATCTCTAACTGGAAGAATATGGGTGGTTTTTATTTTTATATTTTTATTTACCTAGATTTTTTAAGTTTTCTGTGGTCAGCAAGTATTTCTTTTTCTTTTTTTCTTTTTTCTTTTTTTTTTTAAGACGGAGTCTTGCTCTGTCGCCAGGCTGCAGTGCAGTGGCGCGATCTCGGCTCACTGCAACCTCCGCCTCCCGGGTTCAATCCATTCTCCTGCCTCGGCCTCCCAAGTAGCTGGGATTACAGGCACACGTCACCATGTCTGGTTAATTCTTTTGTATTTTAGTAGAGACAGGGTTTCACCATGTTAGCCACAACGGTCTCGATCTCCTGACCTCATGAGCCAACCGCCTCGGCCTCCCAAAGTGCTGGGATTACAGGCGTGAGCCACTGTACCTGGCCAAGTATTTCTTATTTAATAAGAGAAGGCTGTTTTTAAAAGAAGATACATTAAAAAAGGAAAAATTATTATACATCTGAAATGGGATCAATACTACTTTATTTGTTTAAACATTTCTACTCTAGAGTATTTTGAAAGAAAATGTGGATTCTCCCTAAGGCTCAGTTTCAATCAGTTGATATGAATAACATACAGTATGTGGGAATATACTATTCTTGCAGCCGTGTTTATACATGTATATATACTTGTAATTACACACACACACACACACAAATTCTATAAAGTGCAAAGCCTCTCTGAGGGCCATAGCTTTTTACGTACCTCATATAACTTCTCTACCTAAAACTTCTTGAACTGTTCCAATTAGAACTGCTTGTTCCCCATTTTGCTTTTACAATGCCTTAGACTCCTTAACCATGGGTTTTAAAAAATAGATAATTGTATAAGTGTTGGTCTCCCAATTTAGTGTATTCCCCCACTTCCCTGAAATTGCCCATGGTGCTTAGTATACTTTTCACTAGTTTGAGACAGTTCAGTGATACTAACCAAACTAAAAGATTGTTCAATTCTGCTCGTAGGTATTGGAGATGGCTGCACATTTGGCTATTGTCATTTGTCTTGAAGTTGCCTGTATTTTCAGCCATGCACAGTTTTGTCATCTTTAGCCCTCTCACCCCAAATTTTCCCCCTTTACTATAATTCCATATTATATTCTCGTTTATCTAAAAATGTGCTTTTGTGTTTATGACATTTCAGTCACTGGCCTAGGTCCTGAAGAAGGAGGAATTAGTTGTGGTGCATGATCTCGAGGAGGCTGTGGTTGAAGAAGCAGGCATGTTCTGAGCGTTTTAGGCAGGAGGAGTAATTCTTAGGGTTCCCCAAGAGCATGGACTCCATTCCCCATGTTCTGTAAACGTTAATAGATGCTGATGTTGACAATATTCATGACAAAGAAGGAAAGATGGTTGGCATACACATCTGTCCCTCTCCCACCATTAGGATTGCCTGTCTTTGCAAATAAAAATATAGGACACTCGTGCAATATTTGGGACATACCTACTAAAAAGTTATTCATTGTTTTTCTGAAATTCACATTTAACTGGGTGTCTTTATTTTATCTGGCAACCCTATCCACCATGCAAGCTCCCACTGACCTCTCAGAGCAGAGCTCAGACGTGATATCCCGTGCAGAGAGCCATTCCTCTGCTACTCTTCCTCCTCCTGCAGAGTTACCTTTGATTGCATTTCTCTATGCTGGCTTTACATGTGCACATACCCCTAACAAGTGTACATGGCAAAGAGGTCACCTGTCATACTAAAACAAAATAATGCTGACACACACAAACATACACACACTTGTACACTCACATATAATCACTCTGATTAGAAGCATTATTGAATGATCAGTCACTGGTCATACCTCTGTTCTGTAAAGCCAGAGGTATTGAATGTATCTCAAAAATATAATCAGAAAATTGAAAACAATGACAGTGTAAGGAAACATTTTGACTCCTAAATTTGTCTGGCATAACTGCTCAGTTTGTCATCAGCAGGCTATGCATTGACATGCTACATGGTTTCCATGATATCTATTCTTATTTCCCTGGCATGGCTTGAGATCATTTATACATGTTCAGGCTTTCCTCAGAGGGAGGGCTGGTTAGCAGGGGCTGCTCTGTTGTTTATGGAATTGTGCGGTGTCTGTGTGGATTATGAGGTTAACTGTAATGAACAAGGCAGAATTTCACAAAATGGAGATGAGACATTTCAGTCTAGACGATATAGCTGTGATTCAGCTGAGGGGCGTTTGGCATCTACTGATAAAATTTATTGCTCTCCATGAAAAAACAAGTTTAGAATCAGGGCGAGAGTAACACATTGATCATCCACATTACTCAATTCTTGAATGTACATTGTTCCATTTGTAGGGTCATTAGGCGACCGAGCCCAGTAGAGAGCCCAGGAAAGGGAAGCCTTGTGTCCAGGCCTAGCAGTACTTCCCATGGGGCATGCAGAGGATGGTCATCACAATGTTGTGTGCAGCTATTTTATCCTCAGACAAACGCAGTCACTTCTGGCAACTTGACGTTTCACTCATTCTCACTGCCTCAGCACTGGGGTCAGCCTCATTTGGGGCCAGCTTGTCTTCTGGTCCCTTTCTTGGCTCTTCTTTTAATGATGACCCTGATAGAGAAACTGATAATGACTATTGAGGGAATACCGTGGATATGTGCATATGATAAAAATTCAAACACTTCAGGGCAAGCGAAAGCTTTGCTTAACAGCTCAGCCCCATGTCATGCTCCTCTCCTCCCCTGCGGCAACTACAGTTATCAGTTTGGTATGTGTCCTTGTTTGATACCTTTCTCTCTACTAAGCAATAAGTTCTGTGAGGGAAGGTATAACAACTGGCTCGTTTGCTTTCTCTTAAATGCCCATAGGGAATAGGAGAGACCTGGATCATATCCATGGGTGGCAGTAGGAGGACTTGGGTGTATACTTTTTAAATTGCCAATACAGGATTATAAAAATTGTGATATGCTTTGAGGTTGAATCCTAGAAGTTTATCTGTGTGACTGTATATAGGATATCACTTGGAGATGATATTAAAAATCTGTATTATCAGCCCTTTATGGATATGAGGTCCGGGATAAATGGCTTACCAGACCTCGCCTGTGAGAGAGCCAGGCTGTCACAGCACCTGGCCCACAGTAGGTGCTCAATAATTATTTGTTGGGTGACTGAATGATGATAATGAAGCCATGTCTTAATGACAGTAAAGTTATTTGGTGGTTTAGTTCTTTTTGTGTAGGGATATGGGGAGGACAAAGTCAGATGTTGGGGAAAATTAAGAGAATTAACAGTGGTAGATGGCAACTTAGGTGTCCATTTAATGTCCTGTACTACTTCTGGTGCATTCTCCTTGGGATTCCCCGCAGCTGGTCAGATCACGAGCACTTTCGTACCTCTACTCTAGTGATATCACACAGTTTTGTATTGCTTAGTTGATTCATGTATCTTCCCCTCCAGAAGAGGGGAAATCTTATGATAGAAAAATTTAAGTTGGCCTTACTTAGCCTGGCAGAGGATTCACATGCTGCAAATTTAAGGATTTCTTAAGTGTCTGAACAATGCCTGAGGTTGGGGGTGGTATCCGGGAATAATCTTCTAGAGCAAGGGGGTGGAGTAAGTGGGGAGGGGTCTCTTTTCTTCCCGTCAACATTCCTCCCCCCAGGTAGCCTGAGAAGAAGCTTGGAATGGGTTTCCTGAGAGATGCTAGACTTCTTCCCATGTCTGAAATTAAGTTATTTATATACTCACTTAATTGTTTGTTTTCTTTGTTCTCCATTTTATCCCCGGTGTTTAGCACACAGCGTACACTCAATAAATATTTATTGAATGAATAGATATGCATTTCAGTATTTTATCTTATGAGTATATTTTAATCTAAATTGAATATCAGATCAGTTCAGTAATTCTACCTCTTTTTTTTTTTTTTGAGACAGAGTCTCGCTCTGTCGGCCAGGCTGGAGTGCAGTGGCATGATCTCTGCTCACTGCAACTTCTATCTCGCGGGCTCAAGCAATTCTCCTGCCTCAGCCTCCCGAGTAGCTGGGATTACAGGTGTGTGCCACCATGCCCGGCTAATTTTTGTATTTTTAGTAGAGACTGGGTTTCACCATGTTGGCCAGGCTGGTCTTGAACTCCTGATCTCAGGTAATCTGCCTCGGCCTCCCAAAGTGCTGGAATTACAGGTGTGAGCCACCACACCCAGCCAATTCTACCTCAATAGACCTGTGTAACTGTGTAAATATAGAATGTGGACAATAAATGATAGTTATCATCATCATCTGTTGCCTACAGTGTTAGACACAATGCTAAATTCCAAGAATACAAGGGCAAACAAGACAAATATAGTCCCTTGTAGAGGTTCCTGGAGGCAGTGATACCTAGTCTTAATCTTAAAAGGCAAGAGTTGATGAGAGTTTGAATTGGGAGAGTGATAGCAGGTATCAAGAAGAAGAGAATTACTTAGAAGGTAAGGTTGGCAAGTTTTGGAAATTGATTTGGAATGGGAGGCAGGGGTGAGAAGGAGGAAATAGACTAGGGAGAAACTCAGTTTTCTAGCTAGGTATATGATTGTGCCACCAACTGAGAGATAGCCTATGGGAGGAGGAGCAGGCTTAGGGGAGCAACTGGTGAGTTCTGTTATAGACAAGTTGCTTTGAATTGTCTGAGATAGCTAAGTGGAGATGTCTATCCCGCAGTTGGATATATGGGCCTAGACTAGGACAGAAGACTGATGCTGGCAGGAGAGATAGATTTGAAGGTATCCACAGAAGCTGTAAGTGGTAAGACTATAAGAATCAGTGGGTCTGTCCAAAGAGAATATATGGGGAATGGAATCAAGTGGGTCTGTGTCAGAACCCTAAGAATATGCTATGTTACAGTGGGCAGAAGAAGAGGAAACTGGAGAGGATGGTCACAGGCATAGGGATAATGAGGATGAAATATTCTGTTTTGTTTTGTTTTGTTTTGTTTTTTGTCTCTGCGTCTTTGCCCAGATGACTCCACAGAATTTTCAGCATAACACTGTAATCCAGCTATTCTCAGTTAAGCTCTATTTGCCACTGTTGATCTAAGCCTAATGCCCTCCTGTTGATGTGATTCTTTAAGCTCAGAAAGAAGAATTAATTCATTGAAGACTATGGTCAAACACTTTGGGCTATTTTAGTATATGCCTCCCATGAAATATATCTTACTGCCAGGCATGCATGTGTGGAATTCTTGGCAGTCATCACTTGGACTGCAAGTTCGCCTGGTTTCTTTACTTCTGCCACTTGGGGCTGTAGGAGTTTTGGGATGTATTCATTTCCTAGGGTTGCCATAACAAATCACCATTACTTAGGTGGCTTAGAACGATGGAAATTTATTCTCTCATAGTCCTAGAGTCTGGAAGTCCAAAATCAGAGTGCCATCAGGATAATGCTTCTGCCAAAGCCTCTAAACAAGAATTCTTCCTCGCCTCTTCTAGCTTCTGGTACTTGCTGGTAGTCCTTAGTGTTCTTTGGTTTCCAGATGCATCATCTCTGCCTCCATAGTTGCGTGACATTTTTCGTGCATCTGTGAGTCCCTTCACATGGCCCTTCAATGGCCTTCTTATCAGCACACTACTTGTTACACATAGCACCTACCCTAATCCAGTATGACATCTTCTTAATTTGATTACATTTGCAAAGACTTTTGTTTCCAAATAAGGCCACATTATAGGTATTGGGGGTTAGAACTTCAGTATATTTTTTGGGGAGACACAGTTCAGTCCATGACAGGGGATATGGTACAGGGAACCTTAATGGGGAGAGGATCTTGCAACAAATCTAGCATGTTGGAAAGAATGGCTTGGAGACATTGAGCTAGTATGGAAGTGTTTAACTGTAGGTCTTTGTTAGACATAAATGTGGTATATGAGTAGACAGTGTTAGTGCTCATAAGCCTGTCAACATGATAAGCCAGACATTGTCTTTAAGTATTCTTTGGTAACAATCTGTATAGCTATTAATAATAATAAAGAATAATTTTAATTTAACAATTATTAAGTGCCAATGCTCTAGATACATTCTCTTTAATTCTCACAGTTACTATACAATGTACGTGACACTAGCCTCAGTTTAAAGAGGAGGAAATGGGAACTGGGAACTATTGAGCAACTTAACCAACGTCACAGAGCTAGAAATCCACAGAATCAGGATTCCAGCCCAGGTCCGTCTGAGGCCACATTGTCTTTTTACAGGACTAGGGTCGTAAAGGGTTTGGGTTAAAATCCACTGTGTGTATTTATGCATTGATAGCCATCTTCATTCTCAAAATAATTTGAAACCATTTATAGAAATATATATGATACAAGAGAACAAAGATTAGTTAAAGAAATCAGAATTGAGGGAAAACAAGAGTAAAAAAGGAAGATGAAGTCAGGGGCACAGTTCAAATGTAAGAATGCATGCCATAATGTCCAACGTCAGTAGTGTAGAGGGTTGCAAATCTCAGGGCTTCCTACAAGCAAAGAGATAATATAATCTGTTAAAGTATTTATAGTATCCAAAAGGCCAAATGAAGCAGCAACAAAACTAAGTCTTCAGGAGAAGCAAAGCTTTTCTTGGTACTGAGTTCTGGGAGGAATTTCTCCTGTGGGCCTTCAAAGAGGGAGCATTGTGAGATGTCCTGAGCAAAGACCCTAGTAACTTCTTTACAGGAGTTACAACTAGCACATGCATGGAAGGGCTAATTCTTACAACTTCCCTCTGTGTAGGCTGCTGTCTCCTTGCCAACAGGCATGCAGTTCCTTGGCAGACATGCTGCAGAGGTTGTTGGTTTTTCTCATGTTGAGCTACAGAAAAGAGTTCAGCTGCTCCACTGGCTTAGGATAGCATTTCTTCATCATGGCCCAAAGTGGGGAAAAGCATGGTCACACATGTTGGCATTCTCAGCGGTGTTCAATGTGGAAAGACTGCCCTGACATTTAAAGAGCCCTTGCCTAGATCCGATCCTGCATTTCCTATTATATATACAGAGGAACTTCTGGTAAAATATCTGTAGACACAACTCTCTTTAATTCAGTCAGAACTGGGAAAACAAAACTATTCTGTCAGATTGACCCAGTGTCATAAAAAAATTAAGTGCATGCTGGATTTTTACATTGTCAGAGGTTTGATTTGCTCTATCTCCTCTAGAGGAATAGTTCCAGATATAGGAATCTAAGGAAAAGAGTTTCAAACAAGATTTTTTTTTTTTTTTTTTTTTTTGAGCTTGTGGTCTTATTCTGCATTGAGTTGACTTTATTTTCTCTGAAAGAGCTTCTTCATAAATTGGACAT
>NW_026652285.1:40635974-40664335 GCF_009828535.3 Hylobates moloch
AGCTTTGACAAGCAATTAGCACAAACATGACCTACTTGCAGAAGCTTGTCATAGCTATTATTCTAAATATGGTAATAGATGACTGTAATAATCCAAGCCAAGAATTACGACATTTTAAATCCAGACACACTCTTACTCCTAAAATATCCTCAAATGGACATTAACATACAGATATTTTAATTAGATTCTTTTAAATTCTTAAGATTATATGATGTAACCCAAAAGTGGGGCTGAAATGTCAGGTGACAATAACACCCAAATGGAGGTTCCACTCAGCACTTCCAGGGACACCCCCCCAACATATATACACTCTTTACAGAAACATATTTGGAAATGAATTCATTATTCATAAGTGTGAATAGTTAGAAAATGGATTTTACATTTCACATTCAGTAAAACTCCCACAGAATGTCAATTCTCATTATTCATGGATTTTGTATTTTCAAATCCACCTTCTTGCTAAAATGTATTTGTATTTGCAAATTCACCCACCTGCTAAAATTTATTACTAACCCCAAAATTCACACTCACAGCACCTTTGTTGTCATACACAGACTGGCCAAAAATTTCATTCTCCCAGCTTGCACATTCCCAGCTGATGTTGAACAAAACCATGCTCTGCCTTCTTATTTCAGCTCTCGTACTAAAATCAAGTGTCCTTTTCACAATCCGTTTAGTGTCGTGGTTTTCATATTTTTGTGCTTTTTTGGTGATTTTGATGTTTACAACGGCCCCCAAGCATAGTGCTAAAGTGCTCTCAAAGCACAAAAAGACCGTGATGTGCATTATGGAGACACGTGACATAAACTTGGTTCAGATATGACCTATAGTGCCATTGGCTATAATCTCAATGCTGATGAATAAATTTTATATATTAAATAAGGTGTCTTTAAACAGAAACATATAAAACAAGATTATATCTTGATCATTTGTTGAAAATATTGCAGCCAGAGGCTCACAGAAACTTCCCCTTACATTTTCCCAAGGAGCAACATTTAGTACTTGCTAATGGTGGAGCTCTGAAAACCGTACCCTCAAAAATGGCACTTTGACATGTTGAGTGCTTTGAATTAAATAAAATTGAAAGGCCTCAGAAATAAGCCTCAGGACCAACATCTCTGTCTGACACCATCAGCCCCCCAACCCCGCCCTACTGTATAAGTCTGTTCTCATGACATGGCCAGGGAGGCCTCACAATCACAGTGGAAGGCAAAAGGCACACCTTACGTGGCAGCAAACAAGAAAGAATGAGAACCAAGTGAAAGAGGTTTCCCCTTATAAAAACATCAGATCTCATGAGACTTATTCCGTTCCAGGAGAACAATATGGGGGGAACAGCCTCCATGATTCAATTATCTCCTACTGGATCCCTCCCACAATATGTGGGAATTATGGGAGCTACAGTTCAAGATGAGATTTGTGTGGGGACGTAGCCAAACCGTATCACCTACCATCCTCTTTCTTTCCTGAAGCAAGGAAGCAAGAAAGGAGAGGCTTTTGCTGAAGTTTCCTTATCTGATTAAGTCTGACCAAGGGAGGTTTCTCCAGAAGAAATGTAGTGTTTTTGTTTGTTTGTTTGTTTTAATTTAGCCCAGTCAAATTGACACATAGAAATGCAGGGGTTTTTTCTGTTTTTTGTTTTTTTGTTTTGTTTTGTTCTTGTTTTTTTTTTTTGAGACAGAATCTCACTCTGTCACCCAGGCTGGAGTGCAGTGGCGCGATCTTGGCTCACTACAACCTCTGCCTCCTGGATTCAAGCAATTCTCCTGCTTCAGCCTCCCAAGTAGCTGGGATTACAGGCATGTGCCACCATGCCCAGCTAATTTTTTTGTATTTTTGGTACAGACGAGGTTTCACCATATTGGCCAGGCTGGTCTCAAACTCCTGACCTTGTGATCCACCCACCTCAATCTCCCAAAGTGCTGGGATTACAGGTATGAGCCACCTTGCCCGGCCTGTTTTTGTTTGTTTGTTTGTTTGTTTGAGACAGAGTCACACTCTGTCCCCCAGGCTGGAGTGCAGTGGAGCAATCTCAGCTCACTGCAAGGTCCGCCTCCCAGGTTAACGTCATTCTCCTGCCTCAGCCTCCCGAGTAGCTGGGATTACAGGTGCCCGCCACTGCACCCAGCTAATTTTTTGGTATTTTTTAGTAGAGACGGGGTTTCACCATGTTAGCCAGGATGGTCTCGATCTCCTGACCTCGTGATCCACCCTCTTCGGCCTTCTCAAAGTCCTGGGATTACAGGCATGAGCCACTGCACCCAGCCAGAAATGCAGTTGTTTTAAAACTCCGTCTCTACGGATCTTATCATATAACCAGGAAAGATTAACCACTAGAGAGGAGAAAATAAGTCATTACCATGTCCTGACAGACTTTTCATCTATCCTTCTGAGGGCAGCTCAGAGAGATTATGCGAAACATTTTATCTGCATAATGACAGCCTTGGTTACAATGAAGTTTTGGTCTCACCTTTCCACAATTTGCTTGTACCGCCCCCAAAGCTCAGAGGAACTTTGTACCAGGCCAATTGTCTTTTCTTTGAGCTCATTCATTTTCCCTAAAATAATTTACTTTCCCTCTAGATGTGTCCACAGTCCCCCTTTTCCCTGTCCCCTGTGAATAGGATATTTAAGAATTAACCCACCAGAGGGCATTTAAGACTTAACCAAAGCCCTTCTTTGAGTCTCATATTTTTAGGACTCCCATCTCCATGTGCACATTAATAAATTGCATGCATTTTTCCCCTGTTGGTCTGTCTATTGTCAGCTCATTTCAGCAGTGAACCATCAGAGGGCGGAGGGGAAGATTTCTCTCTGCCCCTACAGTAATTTGATATTTACAGAAACTTTATAAAACATAACTACTGTGAATAATGAGAATCAACTGTATATGCCACCTTTGAATACCTCTCTTCTCTCTTCACTGCATTCCTTTGGCACAGAGGTGGAGCCAAACTCTAGTGGCTAGAGAAGTAAACAAAAGACTGTGCCTGAGTCACATGTTTGCCTAAAGGTAGCATCACCCTCTGAAGCTGCCCCTCACAGGCCTCTCTGGGAAGGGTTTCACAGTCTTCTCCCACACTTTACAGTTGGCAAATTATGGAGCCAAGGGCCAAATCCAGTGCCCATTCAGGCAACAAGCTAAGAATTTTTTTACATTAATGACAGGCTGGAAAAAAAAAAAAAAAGCAAAGAAAATAATATGCCCTAAAACTGTATGTGACACATAAAGCCTAAATATTTACTATCTGGGCCTTTACAGAAAAAGCTTGCTGACCCCTTCTTTGCAGGCTCAAGTCTAGCAAATATCTAGTGTTTGGGAAATAATTTAAAACAAAACCTGTTCAGGAAACCTCTCCACAAATGTAGAATAGATGTTGTTGAATAAGCACTAAAGCACACTTCAATGTGCATCACAAGAAATCTGCTAAAGAGATTGAAAACCGGACAGAAATCTCACCCTTTCATGTGGCCGAGTAGGTAAAACCCTCACATACGCGTTCTCAAGATCGATGATAAGTAGTTTGCAAGTAAGTAAAAGGACTTGACAGCACCGAATGTGTGCTTGGACATGGCATTCTATATGTGCCCGGGACATGCTCTCTTTTTAAGAGAAAATAAGAATCTGGCCAGGCACGGTGGCTCATGCCTGTAATCCCAGCACTTTGGGAGGCCAAGGCAGGTGGATCACGAGGTCAGGAGATCGAGACCATCCTGGCTAATGTAGTGAAACCCCGTCTCTACTAAAAATACAAAAAAATTAGCCAGGCATGGTGGTGGGTGCCTGTAGTCCCAGCTACTGGGGAGGCTGAGGCAGGAGAATCGTGTGAACCTGGGAGGCGGAGCTTGCAGTGAGCCGAGATCGCGCCACTGCACTCCAGCCTGGGTAACAGAGCGAGACTCCGTCTCAAAGAAAAAAAAAAAAGACAGAAAATAAGAATTTAATTTCTTCAGTGATCCTGAGTATCTCTCATTACCTAAAGTGTTCATTTATTACCAAATGATTAAATTTCTATTTATGTGTAAGGTTTGTGGGAAAACATAGAGAAGTTTTAATTGTTTAAAACACCTATGTATTTCTTTACATAATCATTTATTATATCCCTTGTTAAATGTTCTGGCTGAGAACGATTTAATTTAAGCTTTCCATCAATGAGAACAAAGATGAGGCTCACTGAAATATGTTGAAGTTCACTGGACAGCAAATATCCTGCTCTGTTCTATATTCAAAGCTGAAAAGTGATGGAAACCTCGTCCTCATCCTCAGGGCTCAGAAAAGTCACAAGGTCTTTGACTCTGAAGAGTGGAATAAGAGGGCAACATGTTTTCTAGTAAGTAAAGTAAGTGAGGCTATGGAGTAGGTTTCAGAGTAGCACTTTCAATCTTACTCAGAAATGTCAAAGTCTTTACAAAGCCTTCTTCTAGACCTGTAAGCCTGGAATTAATATAAATGCTCACCTAGGTCAAATTCAATATTTATCTTAAAGGGCTTTCAAATGTAAGTGGGTTTCAATAAGGCAAACCCTCTGAGTCTTTTATTTCCCTAAGCATAAAATTCTATCTTTTCTACCTTCTGTACTTCTCAGCATTAGCAAAGCAATCTCATGATAATTGAAATCAATAGTAGTTTATCTGATGCCAACTATTTTCCCGGCTCTATGCTGTTCCCTGGGTACACAACAATGAAAACAATGTCCTCCTCTCCACTACCCAGGCTGCCTTCTCCTCTAAATTGAACACTTGTCTGTGATTCACCACCAACAAGAACTTTTCTTTACCTACGTAAAATATAGAAACACAATGGACAACTTCAGGCGTGTTCTTTCAATTGGAGGACAATTACAAATAGTTGTCCTTTGTATTGATGAAAAGGCTGGTAGCAGGGTTGGCTGTGGCCTGGGCAGCAGGCTGGATGGGCCTCTCAGGAAGACTTGCTAGGTTGCAGTGCCCCAGAGCAATTTATGACGTAAAATCTGTAATATTTGAGAGATAATTGTCACATCTTTTAATCAAAGTCAAATAACTGGGTTCTCCTTTTGTCTGTGAATGATGATTGTGTTTGCCCACGGTGAAGCCGACCTGTGTGTCACGGAGCTCCATGAGGATGGAATCCCAGGGCTGGCTGCCAGGGTGACGGTCATTTTGGTTGCAGGCGAGGGTGATAGAATGTTACCAAAAAGAGAGGAAAAACAAACTTTCAATTATGACAAGTGCAAAAAACCACATTTTTTATTTTGAGGTTTAGCATTTCTCAAAATAATTACAGTTACAGACTTCCATACTACGTACTTCTCTCTCAAAGATTAGTGGGTTGGATTTATCTAGGGCTTGAACACAATATCCTATCAACCTTGTAATCTTTTCCATATCATTTGTATTGTTTTTACTCATTTAGCTCAGTTTCCATTGAAATGTTACCTTTGCTCATTATTGCTACCTCTAAATTTCCTGCCCTTGTTTTTATGAGAACAGTGTGTAGCTATGTTGTTACATTAGAACTATATAAAGAGCATTAAAAGATGTACTTATTTCACAAATTGTCAAAATATAAACAAAATATAAAGCAAAAGACAATAGAGATATATAAACATAGCCCTTAAGAGCTGTAGATACACTCTTTTTTTGCCAAAGATTTCTATTTTTTACTGTACATTTGGAGCGGGGGTACATGTGCAGGTTTGCTACAAGGATATATTGCATGATGCTGACGTTTGGGCTTCAACTGAACCCATCACCCAAATAGTGAACACAGTACCCAATAGGTAGTTTTTCACCCTTTGCCCCTTCCCTCTTTTCTGTCCTTCAGATTCTCCAGAATCCATTGTTCCCATTTTTGTGTATATGTGTACCTAATGTTTAGCTTCCACTTGTAGGTAAGAACATGTGGTAGAAATATACTCTTAAATTGTTCAAAGACAATGAATGCATCAAAAATATTTCCAAGTGCCTTGCCTGAGAGTTTTATCTGAGTGAAAAGAGTTTTCCTTTTATTAATCCCAGGTTGATATGAGCTTCACTTTGTTCTCTGTGGAGTAAAATCCTATCTCTCCAAGGTTTTTGTTTTCAACAATTCTCATTGATTTTTATTGTACATATAAAAATGAAATCATTTAAGAAGATTCATTATGACAAGATATCTGTAGAGTAAAACCCGAAAGGGTTCAAGCTTTATGACAGCAAAGGAAACAATTAACAGATTGAAAAGGCAACCTATAAAATAGAAGAAAATATTTGCAAACTATTTATCTAATAAGGCGTTAATATCAAACATATATAAGGAAACCCTACAACTCAATAGCCAGAAACAAATAACCAGATTTTTGAAAGGTGTACAGTACTTGGATTGACATTTCTCTAAAAGAATATCCAAGTAGCCAACACACATATGAAAAATGCTCAATGTCACTAATCATCAGAGAAATGCAAATCAAAACCATAATGAGATATCACTCCCCACTGGTTAGGATGGCTGTTGTTAAAACAGCAACAAAAAGATAACAAGTGTTAGCAAAGATGTGGAGAAATTGGAATCCTTGTACTCTATTTGTGGGAATGTAAAATGGTGCAGCCACTATAGAAAACAGTATGGAGGCTCCTCAAAAACATTAAAAATAGAACTGTCATATGATCCAGCAATCCCACACTTGGTATTTATTCAAAAAATCAAGATCTTGAAGACATATTTGAAGTCCCATGTTCACTGCAGCAGTACTCACAATAGCCCAGATGTAGAAGCCTCATAAAGACCCATCGACATATGAATAGATAAGGAAAATGTGGCATATGCTTACAACAAAATATTATTGTCTGGAATGAAATCCTTCCATATGTGGCAACATGGATGAACCTTGATGACGTTATGCTAAGTGAAATAAGCCAAAAAGAAAATACAGTGTGAGTCCATTATTATATGTCCAATATAAAATAACCCCATTCACAGAAGCACAGAGTGCAGTGGGTTGCCAGGGGCTGTGAGAAGTGGAAAATAGGGAGTTACTGTTTAACAGGTATAAAGCTGCAGGTGTGCAAGGTGAATGAGTCCTAGGGATCTGCTATGTCCAACATTGTGCCTGTAGTTAAGAACACTGTGTTGTATTCCTAAAAATTTAAGAGGGGAGCTCTCATGCTGTTTCTGTCCCAATTTTTAAAAATTAGATTGCATGGAAAAGAAGAAGATCCTTGCACATGGACTTTTCCTCTTTCCAGAATTCCAAACTGCAAGCAAATTAATCGGGGATGATGACTTATATCTCTCCTCAACTATAATTTTACTTCTGCCTCAGGAGGATTGCCTATGAATTTCTGATAACCTAGTTTTCCTGTGCTTCTCCACTCACAGGTTGTCCTAAAATCCTAGTTAATTTACATGCTTGAAATTGCTTGCATGGTTTTTAAATTTCAAATAAATAATACCTTTGATTGGACTCATGGGCTTCTGATCAAACCCATAGATTTTCTTTCATCAAAACTAAACACTTCAGTAGATCCTAGAAAGACAGTGAAAACCATCTGCAAGTATAAATATGATGCTGAATAATGTGTTTAAAATATATGAAGCTTTATTTATACATACACATACAGTTTTAGTATGAGGGTATCTCTGGCCTATTCGCTTAAGGAAAAACATACCACCAGAAATGGAATTCCCTTTCAGTATCAGAGGTTAATATGTTAAATCCCATTGTTAGCTAACATTTTTCTAAAATATACCAACTAGAAGTTTGTCTTATACCCTACTCTTTACTGCTCCTATCTTACACATATCATTATGAAAACAAATAAATGTCCATTTTGTTTCCTTTTGTAAAAACATATGATAATCAAAACATTTGCTCAACGTCTACTCCATCTTTTTGTTTATTTAAAGACAACTTTTATGTAAATGATAATATTGGAAAGTTATGATATCCTTCAGCTAGTTGCAAAGACTAAAGAAAATATGCTACTTAAGGTAAATGATTTGTAACCCCTGAGCAGAGTCTCTCTGCTGTCTCTCTCTCTGTCTCTCTCTCTCTCTCTCTCACACACACACACACACACACACAGACACATTTTAGAATCTTCAAAAACCACTTCCAATACAAACTAGGTATCTGAAGTAAAGAGATACTCATTTTGGCTGAATAAAAGGCAAATTCATTTTGTGTTTTTCAACTTACTTTTAGAGAAAGCTTTGAAATGACATTACAAGTCATGTCTTTTGCAGCCCTGTCATAACCAAGTCACTGTACTTTCAGCTTCTCAATTCCTTGGCAGGTCACATGCATTGTCATGTTGAATATCAGTATTTTAAAAGAATAGCTGTCAGCATCAGTGGCATCCTGAAACAGATGTACAAAGAAGCTCATATTACCCAGAAAAATCTCACATTGTCTTTCATACTTCAGAAATAAAAAAGGAAAAGGAAAGGTAATTGTCCTTTAAACATACATTTGTATAGATACCAGAGAAACCAAATAAAATAGGAAGCTATTTTTCAACTGACATGTTTTAAGTCAATATAATGGCATTATGTATTTTTTCAATTTGTTTAATTTGATTTTAAAAGTCACAAACATTTGAATCTACGGGTATGAATTTCATTCACATTATCTATCATATATAATGTAAAATATTTCCATTCATGATTTTAAAAATCTTGTCTATTTTGTGTAGTTTTCTTTTGAAAATTTAATGTGTTGATTTTCTCACACCTTGTTAATGTACTTCCAAAAATTCATTTACCGAGTACACAATGAGTAAGCATCAAATTACATCTAAATAATCTGTTGATTGGACAGTTTCTCCTCATATACTACAGAACAATTAGGCAAAACAGAAAAAAACTCTATGTCAAATATAAGTGATTTTTAAAATGATTACTAATCACAATAACATATGAACAATTGGAGCAGGGCCTTCAATATTGTCACATTTATGACAATACAGTTATCTTTGTGTTATGAGTATCTTAAATAAGAACAGTAAGGTTTTATTTTATATGAGAACAATTTTTACAATTTAGCTAATTATAAAAAGTTTGCTTTGAGATATAGTCTAGATTATTTTGGTATGTTCTTTTCCCTTTTTCATCTTGGCTAGTATTACTGTTAGATTGTAATAGCATTATTTATCCTCCATGGCATATAACATCTGCCATTTCAGTCTTCCAAAGTGATGTTGTTGGGGTTCAGAACACAATACTCCAACAGATGGCACCTTGGCCTGCTGAATACTTTGAACTAAAGGAGATTGGAGGCTTCAGAAGCAAGGGCAAGGTCTCTGACCTTCTCCTGCCCTCCTGTCTCCCTCCCTTCTCATTACTCTGAAGCTGAAACCAGAATTCCTTTTCCCCAAGGCAAGTCACAGAAATTGGAGCCCCTCTTCCCCAAAGCAAGTCATAAAACCTAGAAAAGTCACTCTTTTCCTTCTCCCTTGAAGACTGTCTGCCCCACACCAGGAGAAATAAATGCAGCTTAGAGGCCAAGAAGATAGGTCTTGCTGGGTTCTTTCTCAGCCTATTACCATGAGATCATTCCTTTTTGTCCAAACACATTTGCACACGGCTGTCCCTTCTTCATGAAGCCTACCTATAAAAACAGACGATTTTCCCTGGGTCTTTGGTTCTTCATTTTTGAAGGCCCTTCTGACATGTAAAACTTTGATTAAATCGATTTGCTAGACTTTTCTTTAAACTGCCTTTTGTTATAGGAGTACTGGTTGTGATCTTTCTGATGGGGAACTTTAGAAAGGTATCACCCCTTTCTGCCCTTACTGTGTCAAAGGTAAACAGGTAATTGAGACATAGAACAATATCATAAAATTTCTTTTGTCCTTTAGACAAGGCCTTGACTTTTTCTCCATTGTGATTTTCATCGATTGCAAATCAAAATGGAACCTTATTTCATATATTTTAACATAAGACTATCCAACCATTTCTAGACTAAAAGCAGCAATCATGAAGCAAATTCTGCTAATCGGCTGTTTTATTTTTTGTATTTAATCTTTTAAAAGTAATTTAGCTTTAATGTTGTACTCATTTCATAAAATGAATTAGAAAGCTTTTATCAGTTTTCAATTCTTCGGAACAGTATAGACTGCACTGGAATTAACTTCTCTTTAAAGGAGCGATACAGTTCTCTTAGGAAGTAGTGGCCACCTAATATTCTGAAGGACTGACATTTTTCTTTGTCTTTTGCATGGAAGTCAGTCAATTTAGACTTTTCTAATTTTTATAGGATTCATTTTGTTAAATTATATTTTCTTGGAAAATTATATACTTTATTAAGATGATCAAGGCTGGGCGCGATGGCTCAAGCCTGTAATCCCAGCACTTTGGGAGGCCGAGGCAGGTGGATCACCTGAAGTCGGGAGTTTGAGACCAGCCTGATCAACATGGAGAAACCCTGTCTCTACTAAAATTACAAAAAATTAGCTGGGTGTGGTGGCACATGCCTGTAATCCCAGCTACTTGGGAGGCTGAGGCAGGAGAATTGCTTGAACCTAGGAGGCAGAGGTTGCAGTGAGCTGAGATCATACCATTGCACTCCAACCTGGGCAACAAGAGTGAAACTCTGTTTCAAAAAAAAAAAAAAAAAAGATTATCAAACTAATTTGAATAACTAAGCTAAATAGATTCTTACAATTCTTTTAATTTCCTCATTAGCTCTTCTTTTTTCTGTTTTTTTTTTTTTTTTGAGATGGAGTCTCACGCTTGTCACCCAGGCTGGAGTACCGTGGCCCGATCTCAGCTCACTGCAACCTCCACCTCCTGGGTTCAAGTGATTCTCCTGCCTCAGCCTCCTGAGTAGCTGGAATTACAGGCAACCGCCACCACTCCCAGCTAATTTTTGTATTTTTAGTAGAGACGGGCTTTCGCCATGTTGGCCAGGCTGGTCTCGAACTCCTGACCTCAGGTGATCCACCCTCCTCAACCTCCCAAAGTGCTGGGATTACAGTCATGAGCCACCGCGCCCGACCCGGCCTAGAAATCTTATCTAAAAAGTAGCAACTGCTGGAAAAAGGGCCTGGGGCCTGGGGGGCGGGGGTGGTTCTTGTCACAGCCCCCAGGCTCCTGTCTCAGGGATGAATGTGGCCTTCTCATTGGGATTCTTCTCTTGTCCAAAAGGGCTGCTTTTGGGGACTAACAATACTGGGGAGTGGGGGTGAAGCCAGACCTAGCTCGGGGTGAGGATTTCGGGGCCCCGACGTACTGAACACCCCCCACACCCCAACATTCTCCTCGTTCTATCTCTTCCTCTTCTCCCGACCCCTTTTGTGCCGGGGCTGCGAGCTCCCCGAGTTCTGCGGTGACTAAATCGAGGCCGAGAAGGGGGGCTGCCCCCAACCCTGTGGGTCAGTGCCCCTCCGCCAGGCTAGGAGAAAGTGGGGTTACAGCAGCCGAGTTGGGGGTTATTTTGGCTGGAGCTGCTGGAGCAGAAAGGCGGTTGGACCCGCATGGTGTCGGCGTGGCTGTCGCGTCCTACACGGGAGCTCTGGGCTTTCATTTCTCTTGCGGTGGAGTGGGGATTAACTCAGCTGTTCCCATGGTAAGCTGGGTCTCTAAGTGGCCCTGGGGCCCTGTTAGGCCACCGGCATTGGGGGTCGGTGAGGAAGGGACTCCCAACTTCCCCGACTCCCATCCTCCGCGCCAGCCTTGGAGACCGCTGGGGGGAAGGGCTGGGGCTTCTGAGCCCTGAGTCTAGGATTCACTCTCCGTCGGGCTGTGGGAGGACTTTCACTTTCCTTGTGTTTGGGGACGGGACCCCACTTTCTTCTGATCTCAGGGCCGTTGACACACACCCCCTTTCCAGGAGCGGGTGGTGGGCAGCTAGGTTCTCCCTGCCCCTTCCCGGGGCCGGCACCGTAGCAGCACAATCACCCCGGGAAGAGGGTGTCTTTTCGCCCCAAGACGCAATCGGGCCCCACTCGCAGAACCGCCTGGACCCTGCCCGTGTCTGCCCTCCGGCCTCCAGGGCTCCTCTCCCCGGAGCCCCTGTCCCGCGCCCGGGTCCCGCGCTGGGGGAAGCGCCTGCTGCCTCTCTGTCTACCTCCGGTCTGACTTTTGATGCCCAAAGCTGAGCCCCTGGGGTGCCTCTCCCCCGCCTCCCGTGCACCAGGGTCTGCAGCAGCCACTGGGGCCTGGCTGCCTGCTGCATCTGGCGGCCCTGGAGGGGGCCACGGGCCCCTTTGCACCCACCCGCCTCGGTGTCTGGGGAGGGGCTGCGCAGGGCCGCGGGCTGGGTCGTCTCTCTCGGGCTGCGTGTGTTGCGCTTCCGTGCGCACGTGTATGTGTCGGGAATCCTGCGTGTCGTGCCTATGTGGGCGATCCGGCCTCCTGGCTGTGGGTGGGACTGGATTCTAACTCAGGGGACTTGGGCCTGCTGTTAACTTCGATCATTGTAGGGACAGGTGGGGCGGGCGGCGGGTGGGCACGGGGCTGGATCCTGGGCGGCCTGGCGACTCCAGGAGAAGGAAATCACTGAAGGCAGTGGTCGTGGAAATTGGAGGGGGTCGCAGGGGGTCTGTGGGGCCCGGTCCTGGATACTGGGCGGGAAGCCCTGGTCTCCAGAGGGTACTCCCTGCCTCAGGTGGCCCCGTTCAACCCCGGCCGTGCCCATCTCCCGCCACCGCCTGTCGGTGGGGGTTTAAAGTTGGGGTGGCTTTCTGGGGTGCAGCTCAGCACCCCCTCTTATGCAGACTGGGATGGGATCGGGCAGCTCCCTCAGCCATGAGGACCCTGGACGGGTTCGAGTTCTCTTGGGGCCGTGGGGCTAGCTGTGTACTGGGTGGGGACCCCACACTCGAGACCAAGGGGGGTCTCCCTGCTCTGAGATGTTGGGGGACAGGCAGCTTCTGGAACCTTCAGTGGGACCTGTAAGTGGCCGTCAGGACAGGCGGGAGGGTGGGCATGGGGCACTGGGGAGAGCCGGAGTCGCATCTGTACAGTCTGAATTTCCTTTCTGTTATCTTTTTTTTTTTTTTTTTACCCACTTTATCCCTTTTTTCCCCTAATTGTGCTTTTGCATTTTTTTTTCTTGGCAAACGCAAACTCAGCCTTTCATTCATGACGTGTGAAATTTCAGTTTCTCTGGGGTTTGTCAGACGGCGTGAGGACCACGCCTGAAACTTAGGTAATAGGAGAAAAAAAATAATAGACTTAAAAAAAATAAAAAATAAAAGAATCATAAAACTACTCTCTACCTCTGGCCGGGCCCAGCCTGTCTTGCCCTGGCCACAGCAGAGTGACCTGTAACAATTTCAGTTTTTGTAGAACATTCAGGTATTAAAAGAAAAAAAATAAAAAAAGACAAAAAGACCAAAAAAAAGGTGTGATTTTGAAATTTAAAAGAACACTGAAAGTTTACATTTTATAATAGCATTATTATGCAGATTGTATTTAAACTTCAGAAACATTTAAGACGATTGTAACCCCATAAAGCTGATAAGATATTAAAATGAGTCAAAACACTTCTTTTAACAGAAAAAAAAAAAAGAAAGAAATTTCTTCCGTTAGATAACCTAAATCATCTCTCTCTGAAGTTCAAAGTTCTACAAATCTCTAGGGCAGGAGCAAAATGCTGCCAGTCTCTTTGCTAAAACATAACAAGAGTCACTTTTGCTTCAGTTCCCAACAAGTTCCTCATCTCCATCTGAGACCACCTCAGCTTGGCCCTTATTGTTCATATCACTATCAGCTTTTTCGTCAAAGCCATTCAACAAGTCTCTGGGAAGATTCAAACTTTCCCACATTTTCCTGTCTTCTTCTAAGCCCTCTAAACTGTTCCAACCTCTGCCTTTTACCCAGTTCCAAAGTTGCTTCTGCATTTTCAGGTGTCTTTTCAGCAGCATCCCACTCTACTGGTACCAATTTACTGTATTAGACTGTTTTCATGCTGCTGATAAAGACATACCCAAGACTGGGAAACTTACAAAAGAAAGGTTTATTGGACTTACAGTTTCATATGACTGGGGAAGCCTCCCAATCGTGGCAGAAGGCAAGGAGGAGCAAGTCACATCTTACATGGATGGCAGCTGGCAAAAAGAGAGAGAGCTTGTGCTTTATTTTTATTTTTGTTATGCATATATGTGTATTTATTTATTTATTTTTTTATTTTAAGCTGTGGGATACATGTGCAGAGCATGCAGTTTTGTTACACAGGTATACATGTCCCATGATGTTTTGCTTCACCTATCAACATATCATCTAGGTTTTTAAGCCCTGCATGCATTAGGTATTTGTTCTAATGCTCTCCCTCCACTTTCCCCCCACCACCGACAGGCCCTGGTGTGTGATGTTCCCCTCCCTGTGTCCATGAGGAACTCCTCTTTTTAAAACCATCAGATCTTGTAAGACTTACTCACTATCACGATAACGGCATGGGAAAGATTTGCCCCCATGATTCAATTACCTCCCACCAGGTCCCTCCCACAAAATATGGGAATTCAAGATGAGATTTGGGTGGGGACACAGCCAAACCATATCAAGTCCCTAGAGTGAGTAGGTGGGTGGAGCCTATAATTACTGGATTGGAAGCTCATCAATATCTTTTAAGATTTGTATGTCATAATTTGTCCAGCATCTGAGTACTTTGTAGCATGAAATGCTTCGTGTTATAATGAAGTATTAGTCTCACATATTATAGGCGCTGTCTTCATTTTCTATTACTGCATAATGAATTACCACAAATGCAGGTGCTTAAAATAATACGAATCTATTATCTCACAGTTTTTGTAGATCAATTGCCTAGGCACAACAATTTAGGCATTGTCTTAGGTAACTTAGGGTTTCTGAGTCATATTCCTCATTTTCTTCTGTCTTCCTTCCACTGCCTAATTATGAAGTCACTCCTAGTCTCAATTATAAAATCTGTCTTTGTTTTCTGTTGCTGTACTGACAATTACTACAGATTTAGCAGGTTCCACTAAGCCATTTATAAATTCATAGTTTTGTAGGATAGAAATCTGGTGTGGTGAGGCCAGTTGCAGTGGCTCACACCTGTAATCCTAGCACTTTGGGAGGCTGAGGCAGGTGGATCTCCTGAGGTCAGGAGTTCAAGACCAGCCTGGCCAAAGTGGTGAAACCCCATCTCTACTAAAAATACAAAAATCAGCTGGGTGTGGTGGTGGGTGCCTGTAATCCCAGGTACTTGGGAGGCTGAGGTAGGAGAATTGCTTGAACTCAGGAGGCAGAGGTTGCAGTGAGCTGAGATCCTGCCATTGCACTCCAGCCTGGGCAACAACAGCGAAACTCTGTCTCAAAAAAAAAAGAAAGAAAGAAAAAGAAAAAAGAAATCTGGTGTGGCTTGTTTGGGTTCTTTGCTCATCATCTCACAAAGCTGAAATCAAACTGCTGTGGGCTGTTTTCATCTGAAGGAGTGAGCAAGAAAGCATCTGCTTCCAGCTTATCAGCACAACTGAGAGAATCCAATTCCTTGTCGTTGTAGGACTGGGATCCTTTTGCTCACTGGCTGTCCACTGAAGCCACTGTCACATCCTAGAGGATACTGTATTCCTTCAAAACTGCAATAGCATGTCAAATTCTTCTTGTGTTTTGAATCTCTGACTTCCTCTTTTGACATCAGCTGGAGAAAATTTTCTGCTTTGTAAGGACTCATATGACTAGAAAAATCTCCCCATGTTAGGGTCCATCCAGATAATCTCCTTATCAATGAATCAGGACCTTAATAACATCTGCAAAGTCTCTTCACAGCAGTATCTATATCAGTGTCTGAAAAACTGGGAGTAGGTGTGTATAAAACAGGGTAAAAAATCTTGGCCATGGGCAGTGGGAGGAGGTATCTTATAATTCTGTCTACTGTAAACATGTTGTTTTCTAAAATTTTCTCTTGAGTTGATTTAATACTATATTATTTTATTTTGGGGAGGGCAAAAGATATATAAAGTATTACAAATATTAATTTACTCAATGTAAATTTAGAGTGCCATTAATTGTTCCTCATGGCCTAAAAGGCTTAAAGCCCTGATAATAATCTCATTATAATAAACAACTTTGCAATATACTGAATTGGTCCACTGACCTTTGTTTCAATTCGTATGTCTTAAAAATTAATCCCTCAATGTAAACAATCATCTTATAATAGTCTCGACAGTCCAGAGAAATGGTGTAAATGGGGTACAAACTTCAAGAAGAGCTGTGTGTGTCTTTGTGTGTGTTTGTGTGTGATCACAAAACCTAGATATATGTTAACATGAAATATTATGAAAGAAAATTAAGGAAGTGAGGTGGAAATGCAAACACAGAGACCAAAAGATGGAACTGTCCCCACAAATTTTAGAAATAGATTGTGTTCCAAAGATCAAATAAAATCAAGCCATAGAAAGGAAGAAAATATTAAATACACAAGTAAAATTTGCTGTTGTTCTCTCAGTCTCTATTTATTTTGTTTTCCACATGCTTTAGGTTGATCATCGTTTCCTTTACTCAGCAACGCAGAAGAGACAGAGTGATAGGAAGAAGTTACCACAGCAAATCATGAATAGACTGATAAGAGCTAGTGACTACTTTGCAAGTAGTTATTTGAATAACTACTTGCAAAGTAGACAGGGTAAAAATTTATATAACAAAATGCAAAAATTGAGTAATTAACTGCCGAGTTATAAGAACTTGACTTAACCCTGATAATTCCTGTTGAACAGGGACATCGGGTGTTCTTCTATTAATTCCTTAATCATGAGTCATAGATTGAAAATGAGAAAGGCTTCCTCTTGATAGATAAAACACAGATCTTATAGCAACAAGAGGGAAGAACTATGGGCCAAATTGTCTTAGCTATGCTTGAAGTAAACTTTGACAACTAATCACTTTTTATTTTATTTAAGAATTCCAACCAGGAGTAAAAGTCCAAACCTGACTTATAGGGCATATAATTTAAAAACTAATACTATGAAATAACTTAATACAAATCACAAAATGTTGAAGGTAGGCATGTTAAATCCACACTATCAGATTGGGTTTTAAAGAGAAGGAGAGGAGACATCAAGCATTTAGAAATCAATAGGAAAAAGATTGTTCTATTTTTATACCATAATGCAAAGGAGGCAGAGTGATTTTAAGAACACTGAAGTTAAAAGCAATTAACTTGGTAAAATAAAATAGAGGTAGGTAGATAATCAGATATATGTAAAAACAAACTTCAAAAATTATTTTAACATCATAATTTTAGATAAATTGAATCAATGGCTTATTCTTGAAGGTATAGTAGCAAATGAGATGACTGTTAAGTAACTATCAAACAACTTTTTGTTTGACATAGTTGAAGTTAGTACTATCTGTGTGCAAGAGACACCGTTCCTATCACACGGATAGCATGGGAAATATCTGCCTGCATGATTCAATTATCTCCCACCATGTCCCTCCCACAACACGTAGAAATTCAAGATGAGATTTGGGTGGGTGTGAGAAATCTACTCATCCATCCAAACCCAAAGAATGGACTTAGAGGCATGAAGAACAGCGAAAGTGAGACTTAATAATGGTCTTACAAGATTGGGTGTCTGGTAGGTAGGTACATCTGTGGCAGTCACAACAAGTAATTTACCTTCTAGTACACAAGTCCCTCCCCAGGTTCCTCGCTGGTTGAGTGCTATGGGGTTACAATTTTCCTGGATGTCACCTAAGTTTCATTATCCCCCTTAAAAGGTTACATCCAGGTCCTCTTTCCTGCTTGTTTCAATTTCCCAATAATGAAACTTTTTTCCCTTTTATGGGCTGACCCCTCCTCTTCATTCTGTTTGCTTATTGTGACCTTCTAGGTGCAGGAGCTGTGCGGTTTGTTAAATTTGCAGGCTGGCTTCCAGTACTTAGATTTATCATGCCTTGAAAATGGACCATTTAAAATGGTTTCTCATAAATTCCCTCCTCTTTTCTATTTACTTCCTTTGGTCTTCATTTTATTTAAACCCTTTTGGTCTTTGAATCACTGGGGACACAGCCAAACCATATCAGCATTTAAACACTGTTTCCTTATTAGATAATCTGGGTAATAAAACTCGCTCTTTCTACAATATGCCACATAAAATGGAAGTATAGATGTGACACTGTCATTAAATCTGTGAATTATATGTCTTATTATTTTTCTAAAACATATAAATCGTAGTGAAGTTATTCCATCTCAGAGACGGCCCATTTAACTATAATAAACTTCTAGGTATTCATTATACACTGTATTTTTTATGATCAAATCACTGATCAGATATTTTCCTTAATGATTTATTCTTCCATTTGACAAACAGATTTTGGGGCAAGTTCTTTGTTAGGTGTTGGTGTGATAGCAGTGAAGAAAATTCAGCCCTCGGGGACCCTGGTGTCTAATTGGGAAGAGCACATCGGGGGACACACAGACATGGGGACCTGCAGGGTTTTTAGAAGTGAGAGACCCAATTGAGACTCTCAGCAAAGTCATTTTTCAGGAAGTGGCATTTAAGCTGAGACCTAAATGATGATTTGTAGTTTGCCAGGAAAGAAATCCAGAGGGATGGGGAGACCACATAAGCAAAGACCTTGTGTCAGGAAAGAACTTTATACCAGAGACGGATGGAGGATGAGAGTGGAAGTAAAGTTAGAAAGGCCAGGGCTAGGCCGGGTGCGGTGGCTCACGCCTGTAATCCCAGCACTTTGGGAGGCCGAGGAGGGCGGATCACGAGGTCAGGAGATCGAGAGCATCCTGGCTAACACGGTGAAACCCCGTCTCTACTAAAAATACAAAAAATTAGCAGGGCGTGGTGGCGGGCGCCTGTAGTCCCAGCTACTTGGGAGGCTGAGGCAGGAGAATGGTGTGAACCCGGGAGTTGGAGCTTGCAGTGAGCCGAGATGGCGCCACTGCACTCCAGCCTGGGTGACAGAGCGAGACTCTGTCTCAAAAAAAAAAAGAAAAAAGAAAGAAAGAAAGAAAGGCTGGGGCTAAGTCACCGAGGCCTGAGGCTGCACAGGGAGCTGGATGGTGTCTTTGGAGGAAACGAAGACAAAAGAGGTTCAAAGCTGCTCAAAGGTCTTGCAGGAAAGTGATAAAGTCAGATTTGCATCTTTTAAAAGGTCATGTTAGCATCTTTTAAAAGGTCATTTATAGGAGTCTGCCCCAGTACTGCACTGCATATGCCACATTGATTAATGGCAAAGACCACTTGGGCCCTATTTCCTGCACATCAAACTTGTAATACAGCGTGCTCTGCCATGATGGGGACAGTACGAGATAGTTCATGATGGGAAGACATGAGAACTTCCTTTGTCTTGAACATGAGATGGAGATGTGGAGATGTCAGGAAAATTAACAGAAAGCAAGCGACTTCTTTACTGAGATCTGGAGAATGAATAAGAATCAGGTAGTAAGGAAATGATAGGTGGGTGTAAAGGGAACGTGGCAGGTGTCTGAGGTGGTGTGGGAAGAGCCCATGAAGCTAGAAAAATCACTCTTGTTCAGAGCAAAAATTGATTCAGTGTTTCTGAGTAGTTAAATGTTCTGCTCCATGAACTGTTTCAGAGTCTGGAAGGCGCATGGAATATGAGATGACATTGAAGATCAACTCGGGCATAAAGAATTTGGGATTTAATCCACAGGCAAGGAGGAGCTCTTACAGTATCTGAGGGGCACATTTAAGAGCAAGACAGACTATTTTTCAGAGAATCTGGTGTACATTTTAGAAGGATACCCCTAACTGCAGTGTAATTCCAACATGAAGGGATTAGGACTTGAGGCAGGTGGCGTACATAGGATGCAGAAACTTATGCCAAGGATGATGGCACCCTAAGCAAGATGCCAGCCATCCACACAAAGAAAAGTGGGCTCATTCAAAATGTATTCAGAATGTGGCATCCACAGGGCTTAAAGTGCCACTGAGCGTCAACAGTCTGGAATATGTGTTTTAGCAACTGATAGAATGTTGCTGTCAAGATAGGGGGCGCTAGAGAATAAGACAGCTTTGGACGAGAACAAAGGAGGTAATACTGGTTTCAAATAGACTGAGTATTGCACGCCTGTAATCCAGGCAGTTTGGGAGGCCGGGCCGGGGGGAGGGGGGCGTGGATCACCTGACGTCAGGAGTTCGAGACCAGCCTGGCCAATATGGTGAAACCCCATCTCTACTAAAAATACAAAAATTAGCCGGGCATGGTGGCAACTCACCTGTAATCCCAGCTACTCTGAGGCTGAGGCAGGAGAATCGCTGGAACCCAGGAGACAGAAGTTGCGAAAGTTGCAGTGAGCCAAGATTGTGTCACTGCACTCCAGCCTGGATGATTCCATCTCAAACAAACAAACAAACAAATAGACTGAGTATTAATGGTCTGTGGCTCATGCAAGTAGAGGTGTCTGGCTAGCAGTTTGATATGAAAGACTGAGCTCCAGAGAGATCTCAAAACTTGGGAATATGTTTTACTCCATACATATTCAGGTAAGACTAAAGATCCTGGGATTTTGGAGTCACGGGGGAAAGTGATATTATTCCTGGGCACTTGCTGGGAACTATCCCCAGGTTGCCTCAGGACCAGCCCCTGTCACTACAGTAACCCCATAAAGCAGTGCCTACACTTTACATTTTGCAGGTTCGAAACCACTCAGTGGGACTTAGTTAACTGCCCACAGTCAAGTGTCAGCATCAAAGCTGGAGTCTCACCCAAAGCCAGCTGACCCCAAAGCTCACACTCTTCTAAGATGTAATCGCTCAAGAGATCTTAGACCTCACCTGATCCAGTCTCCTCTTTTCTTTCCCCCCGAGACAGGGTCTCGCTCTGTCGCCCAGGCTGGAGTGCAATGGCGTGATCTCGGCTCACTGCAACCTCTACCTCCTGCGTTCAAGCGATTCTCCTGCCTCGGCCTCCCGAGTAGCTGGGGCTACAGGTGTGTGCCACCATGCGTGGCTAAATTTTTTTTTTTTTTTGTATTTTTAGTAGAGACAGGGTTTCATCGTGTTAGCCAGGATGGTCTCAGTCTCCTGACCTTGTGATCTGTCTGCCTCAGCCTCCCAAAGTGTTGGGATTACAGGCATGAGCCACCGTGCCCCGCCTCCTCGTTTTCTTTAACAGATTTTTTTGGTTAAAACTCTTGATTTGATTTGTTTTTATTACTCAAAGCATAATACAGCAACAATGATTAAGAACAAAGACTCTAGAGCCTTACAAAGCTCTCTGCTCACTGAACGTGGGCTCTGGGTGAAATCCCTTAACCTCATTGTGCCTGAGTTTCCTCATCTGGAAAATTATGAGTTCTCACTTCAGAGAGATGCACTGAGTGTGCATGCACAATAAGTGCTGTTTTGTTTTTATTAATGTACATATTTGTAGACCACAAATGCATTTTTATAAAAGTTTCAAACAATATCTAGGTTTAGCTAGTAAATTTGTCTAAACACATCTGTGTTGTCTGGCTGCATTTTAGCATAAATGGAATATTACTTTATGCATTATTATCTGACTTCCTTTCTTCTCTCATGTCATTTCTGTCTTGGTGATCTCTCCGTGTCATGCCGTAGCTGGATTTCTCTCCTACTTTCTAACAGCTGCACCCTGCTAGATAGCAAGGATTCAGAATGATTTTTATATCCCTCACTGACAACATTCTAGGGAGTTGTCAGGTTTTTAGAAATTATTATTACAGACAATGCCGCAGTAAACATTCTGCTACATATGAGGAGGATGTTT
Organism: Hylobates moloch; assembly: GCF_009828535.3. Classification (NCBI taxonomy): domain Eukaryota; kingdom Metazoa; phylum Chordata; class Mammalia; order Primates; family Hylobatidae; genus Hylobates; species Hylobates moloch. Next base: position 40,657,609 of record NW_026652285.1, read on the forward strand.
TGTCCTTATTTGAGAATTTCTGTAAGAAAAATGCCTATGTTCTAACACCGGATGTAAAACATATGAATAGACTACGCTAGAGCAAGAGGTTCATATACTGAGTGTTTCTAAAATTCTTTTTTGATTTAATAGTTTATTACTTTCATTGTGTAACTGTACATGCTCCAATCTAGAGGAAAATCTCAAACACTTCAGGAAAGCAGTAAACATTACCATAATGTGATAAAATTGGTATTTTATTAATTTTAAATTATATTTCTAACACATAAGCCATATTACCCTTGACGAGGTACTCTTGTTAGGAGTCAGACAAATTTATGAATGTGTGCAGTCTCTATTCTATTTCTGTCTAGGACTATATTTCTTTAAAAACTAGTAGCTCACATTCTCAGCAAACTAACAGAGAAAAGAATAGAGGTTTTCAAGTTGGAAGATCTTAATCAGTGTGGTTTTTAAAGTTTCACCTTATTAAGTTGAATGAAAAATGGCAGATCATAGTATCAATTATTTAAAAGTGATTAATGCAGGTTAAATGCCAATAGGCTGCAAGAGAACTTAAATGCATGGCTAAGCTCTTAGCAACTATAGAGATTTGTTAGTTTACATATTTCACCATATGGATATCATTGAACTCTTCAGCCTTATAATGGGTATTTTGTGAATAAAATATTATTTTGCAAGAAATAAAAAATAGTGTTTGTCTTAAGCATTGCACTGTTGAGACTACATTTACTCAATAATTCAAAACAGGTAATTTAGTGCTAGGGATATCATCTCCCCTGAGCATAGCTGCAATATGCTCTATACACAGGGAACTGTCTGTTTTAAGATTTTATATAATGGGGCCCGACTCAGTGGCTCACACCTGTGATCCCAGCACTTTGGGAGGCTGAGGTGGGCGGATCACCTGAGATCAGGAGTTTGAGACCATCCTGGCCAACATTGTAACACCCCGTCTCTACTAAAAATACAAAAAATTAGCTGGGCATAGTGGGGCATGCCTGTAGTCTCAGCTACTTGGGAGACCAAAGGAGGTGAATCCCTTGAACCTGGGAGGCGGAAGTTGCAGTGAGCCGAGATCGTGCCACTGCACTCCAGCCTGGGCGACAGAGTGAGACTCTGTCTCAATAAATTAAAAAAAAAAAAAGAATAAAAAAGACTTCATATAATGGGGCAGCTGCTTTTAACTGGAATGCAATAAATCCTCACATACTTTCGAAAGACTGACTTTGGTGAGGTAGCATACTGGGCATAGAGAGACAGGGACCTCACTTTGAGGATTGTCACAACTCAGTGCCTGACACAGGCATGTAGACAAACCTCATGCTGGGAAGTTCAGAAAAGGGAGGAAATAACGTGTGGCGAAGGAGGCCAGGAAACACTCCATCTTACGGCTCTGTAGATCAGAGGTCTGCCACAGTCTTTCTGGGCTAAAGTCTGTGAGTCAGTCGGACTAGCATAGACTCAACATTCTTTAAAGGACCTGAAATTGCAAATTATTTTATTTCCTGGTGCAAAACCAGGTGGCCCTCACCCACCCATCCCCCAACACACATACACTTCTTTTGCAAATTGCTGCAGTTACAACAAAGTTGTGGTCAATTTGCAGTAACAATTAAAGATGTCCATAGGTGTGAAGTGCTGAGGTAAGGAAAGTCACACTCTCCATATATGAGCCTGACTCACAAAGGACTTACTGTGAAGGAAGGTGAGAGAGTCCTGGAGAGGCTACATGAGATTGCTGAGCCCTTTCAGAACCCATTTCTCAGGCATTGCTGGTTGCATGAGGTTACAGTTTATTGGACCTGCCCCATTACCTGGTGGACTGACCTGTGCATCTCTTCAAATCCCCCAGAAAGAGATCTGGGCTCACGGGGCCTGAGGGCCTGAGAGGCTGCTCCATAAGAGCTCAGTGTTCACAACTCACTTCAGGTGCTACTAGTGGACACTATGGAGCACTTCTTTTGTTGTTGTTGTTGAGTTTTGCTGTCACCCAGGCTGGAGTGCAGTGGTGCAACCTCGGCTCACTGCAACCTCCACCTCCCGGGTTCAAGCAATTCTCGTGCCTCAGCCTCCTGAGTAGCTGAGATTACAAGCGTATGCCACCACACCCAGGTAATTTTCGTTGTCTTTTTTTGTTGTTGTTTTTTTTTTTGAGACGGAGTCTCACTCTGTCGCCCAGGCTGGAGTGCAGTGGCGCCATCTCAGCTCACTGCAAGCTCCACCTCCCTGGTTCACGCCATTCTCCTGCCTCAGCCTCCTGAGTAGCTGGGACTACAGGCGCCCGCCACCACGCCTGGCTAATTTTTTTATTTTTATTTTTAGTAGAGACGGTTTCACTGTGTTAGCCAGGATGGTCTCGATCTCCTGACCTCGTGATCCGCCCACCTTGGCCTCCCAAAGTGCTGGGATTACAGGCATGAACCACCGTGCCCAGCCTTTACTGTCTTGATGGTAGCATCCTTTGATGCACAATTGTTTAATTTTGATGAGTCCAGTTTCTCTACATTTTTCCTTTTGTTGCCTGTGTTTTTGGTGTCATATCTGAGAACACTGACAAATCTAATATCATGAAGATTTCCCCACAGTTTCTTCTAAGAACTGTATAGTTTTAGCTCCTAAATTTGTGTCTTTAATCCATTTTGACTTAATTTTTGTATGTGATGTAAGGCAAAGGTCTAATTCATTCATGTGCATGTGAATATCCCAATTTTCCACACCATTAGTTGAAAAGACTGTCCTTGCCTCACTGAATAGTCTCAGCACCCTTATTGAAACTCATTTGATCATGTATGTGAGGGTTTATTTCTGAGTGCTGTATTCCATTGCATTCATCTTTGTGTCTACCCTTATGGCAATACCACAATATTTCATTACCATAGTTTGTGGTAAGTTTTAGAATCAAGAAGTGTGAGAACTCCAACGTTGCTTCTCTTTTTCAAGATTGTTTTGGCTATTCAGGTTCCCTTGAGATTCCATATGAATCTTAGAAAGGGATTTTGTCTTTTAACCATGAGCATGGAATGTCTTTCCATCTGTTTAATGTCTTCATTAATTACTTTCAGAAATATTTTGTAGTTTTCAGTGTACAAGTCTTTCACTTCCATGATCAAATTTATTCCTGGGTATTTTCTGTGATGCTATTGTAAGTGGGATTGTTTTTCTTATTACTTTTGCAGTTGTTCATTGTTAGTGTGTAGCAACACAACTGGATCTGCTGATTGATTTTTTACCTGTAACTTTGCTGAATGTGTTTGTTAGATGTAATACTTTTTCCTTGTTTGTTTTTGTGGAATCCTTAGGGTTTTCTACATAAAGATCACCTTAGTGACCAGACATAACATTACTTCTTACTTTCTAATTTCGATTCTTTTTAAATTTTTTTCTTGTTTATTTACTCTGGACAGAACATCCAGAGTTATGTTAATTGAAGTGGTAGGACTGGGCCTCTTTATCTTGTTCCAGATCTTAAGAAAAAAGAAAGTTCAGTCTATTAGCATCAAGTATGATGGTAGCAGGGAGTTTTCTTACATATATAGTGTTTATTATGTTGAAAAAGTTTCCTTCTATTTGTAGTTTATTGAGTTATTTTTTTTACTTATGAGAGGATGTTGATCTTTTTCAAATGCTTTTCCTGAATCAATTGGGATGGTCATATGGTTTTTTCCCCTTCCTTCTTTTAATTCAGCTTGCTAGTATTTTCTTTTTTTTTTTCTTTTACTTTTTCTTTTTTTTTTTTGGCCCAGGCTTGAGTGCAGTGGCATGATCTCAGCTCACTGCAACCTCCGCCTCCTGGGTTCAAGTAAATCTCCTGCTTCAGCCTCCCGAGTAGCTGGGACTACAGGCCTGTGCCACCCCACCCAGCTAACTTTTTATATTTTTAGTAGAGACAGGGTTTCACCATATTGGCCAGGCTGGTCTCGAACTTCTGACCTCGTGATCCACCCATCTTGGCCTCCCAAAGTACTGGGATTACAGGTGTGAGCCACAGCACCTGGCCATCAGTTTGCTAGTATTTTCTTGAGGATTTTGTGACAATATTCCTAAGGGATATTGGTCTGTAGTTTTCTTTTCCTATACTGCCTTTTTCTGGCCTTGGTATCTGGGTAATGCTGGCTTCATAGAATGAGTTAGGAAGTGTTCTCTCCTCCTCCACTTTTTGGAAGGGTTTGAGAAAGTCTGATGTAAATCTTTCTTTAGAATGTTTGTTAGAATTCACCAGAATAGCCCTCTGATCCAGGCTTTTCTTTGTCAAGAGAAATACTTAACACACTTAAATGTAAGGCACAAGTTGGTAGCTGGTTTCAATCCCATCTCCAGCTGCCTGACTCCAAACATGTATCAACAGACAGCATATGCTATCAGATCCCAGGGAGTCTTCTCATATTCTCTAACTTGACCCATACAGGCCCTAAAAGGGTAGAATAGGATTTGCCTGACCCTTAGGAGAGGGCGTATGCAACCAGATTTCAGCAATTTTTACGTCATCCCCTAACCTGTCTCATGCAATCCCATGTAATACTAGATCTTGGAGAATCTTCTCTCTCCTAAACTGCTCCATTCCATGCTTTGTTTGGAGAGCTTGTATCACCCTCCCCTTTTCTCCTACCATGTAGGTTGTAGGTGAGAACCTGTGCAGGGAATCTGTCTTACCCCCAACCTTGTCCACATGGCCCCATATCTTCCAGAGGAACACTGAAGCTGTATTGGCCCATGTAGGGTGGAGTCAGGCACACACAGCAGGCAAGGCCAACAGCGAAGTCATTTGGTCTAGAAAGACACACCAAGTTGCTTATAGATTCAAAGAGTTTTTTACAGAGACAATGAAAGGAAGAGTAGCCAAAGGTGACAGCTCCCAGCCCTTGTGCCACATGCCTAAAAGGGCACCACTAATGTAAAAAGGGGCAGATAACTGCAACATAACTCGTGGGAGACCACATTCCTGAGGAACAAATTCTAGATGACAGTAAGGGGTATTATGGTCTGTAGCTAAACCCTAGGTAGGAGTAGAGCAGAAAGCATCATTGCACATACCAGCAGGTAATGAGCAACTGTCTTATACCAACCTCCAAAGAGGGATAGGGAGGCAAATGGGTGATGGTGTTGAGGCAGCTCCTCCCAGGCCCTTTTCTTATGTTCCAGGAGAATTGCAGGCTGCTATGGCAAGACTCAGATTAGAGGCAGTTCCATTTTTTTTTTTTTTTTTTTTTTTTTTGAGATGGAGTTTCACTCTGTCATTCAGGCTGGAGTGTAGTCCAAAGTGCTGGGATTACAGGTTTCACCGTGTTGGCCAGGATGGTCTCGATCTCCTGACCTCATGATCTGCCTACCTCGGCCTCCCAAAGTGCTGGGATTACAGGTGTGAGCCACCATGCCTGGCCAGCAGTTCAAATCTTTGTTGCTTGTCCTATAGGGATACATATAGAAAAGCCACCATCTGGCTTACACCTGTAATCCTAGCACTTTGGGAGGCCGCGGTGGGCGGATGGTGAGGTCGGGAGATCGACACCATCCTGGCTAACATGGTGAAACCTCGTCTCTACTAAAAATACAAAAATTAGCTGGGCGTGGTGGAGGGTGCCTGTAGTCCCAGCCATTCGGGAGGCTGAGGCAGGAGAATTGCTTGAACCTGGGAGGTGGAGGTTGCAGTGAGCCAAGATCGCGCCACTTTACTCCAGCCTGGTGACAGAGTGAGACTCTGTAAAAAAAAAAAAAAAAAAAGGCCACCATAATGGGACTCTTCCCTTACACATTTCTGTTTACTTTTGCTATCAATCATTGACAAAAGAGTGTTGAAATCTCTACCCTTTAATTGTGGGTTTGGCTATTTTTTCTTTTTGCACTATAGATTTGCTTAAGGCATTTTAAAGTTCTGTAATTTGGTGCATGAATATTTAGGATTTCGGTGTGCTCTTTCTGAATTGTCCCCTTTATTGTTAAGCAGTGTCCTATTCATGCCTGGTAATATTGCTTTATCTGAACTTTATTTTATTTGATATTGAAGTAGCTACTCCAACTTCATTATGTTTAGTATTTTCATGTTGTAATTTTTTGCATTCTTTTACTTCTGACGTATTTCTGTAAAAATAGTATCGTTTCTTTTAGATAGTATGTTGTTTGAACTTTTATTAAAGTTTAATGGACTCATTAAAGTTTAATGTCATTTAGGCTTATGATTCAGGGGCGTCTACAGTGATTGATCCCATTTAGGTAATGGAACAAATACTTTTGTTGTCAGTTTTGCCCAAAAGAAGTTAATATGAGGATTTCATTTGACCAAATCTAAAATTGCCTTTTCTTCTACCTTCAGAAGCATTAAAATCCATGTGGCCGTTCCACATTCTAAATTATTTTTCATTTAAATTGTACTGCACAACAAAACCAGAAGTGATCTTCAGGTAAGTTGGAGCAAAGAGAACCTCCATTGTTCCTTTTTTTTTTTTTTTTTTTGACAGTCTGGCTTTGTCGCCCAGGCTGGAGTGCAATGGCACAATCCTGGCTCACTGCAACCTCCACCTCCCTGGGCTAAAGAGATCCTTCTGCCTCAGTCTCCTGAGTAGCTGGGACCACAGGCACGCTTCACCATGCCTGGCTAATTTTTGTATTTTTTGGTAGAGATGGGGTTTTGCCATGATGGCCAGGCTTGTCTCGAGCTCCTGACCTCAGGTGATCCACCGCCCTCTGCCTCCATTGTTATTAGAGGAAGTGTGTGAACAGAAAGGCCCCA
>NW_026652285.1:40664345-40676045 GCF_009828535.3 Hylobates moloch
TGGGAGGCCGAGGCTGGTGGATCACGAGGTCAGGAGATTGAAACCATCCTGGCTAACCTGGTGAAACCCCGTCTCTACTAAAAATACAAAAAATTAGCCGGGCGTGGTGGCAGGTGCCTGTAGTCCCAGCCACTTGGGAGGCTGAGGCAGGTGAATGGCATGAACCCAGGAGGCAGAGCTTGCAATGAGCTGAGATTGCGCCACTGCACTCCAGCCTGGGTGACACAGCGAGACTCCATCTCAAAAAAGAAGAAAGATAAACATACTGATTTTGTCACTGGTTATGCAATAAGAATTACTAAATAATGTTTAAACAAACATTGTCCTGTTAAAATTGCTCCGAATAATGGGAATGTTCTATACTTGCATTTTCAGCACAATAGTTACTTGACACAAGTAGCTATTGGGCACATTAAATGTGGCTAAAGTGACGGAGGAACTGATTTGTTGTTATATTAAATAAGAAAGGAAAATAGTTACATGTGGTTCATGACTCTCATCAGGCCATGGAGCTCTAAATAAATAGATAATTATGGAAATTACATAAGATTCTAGTCAAGAATTATAAAGGGCATGACATTTTACCCTATATGCAAGCTAACATACTTGCCAAGTTTCATGCATTCTGGCAGGAGATACAAGACTTCTGGGTCAAAGACAAAGGATTTTATTGCTCACAGCCACAACCATATCCAGGGCACCAGCGTTTTTTTGTGCTGTGATGGCATGCAGGGTACACTTTATAGCTTTCAGCATAAAATTATTTTTGGAAACAAAACATTTAAAAGGGATTAACAGCTTGTCTAGACTAAAGCAGACCACACTACGGACTTGTAGAGTGGTAGTGTGAACACCAAATGTCCATGCAATTGAGGTAAAACTTTTGTCTTCAGTATGTTGTCTCTTAATTCTTTCATCTACTAGTATCTTAAGCAGTGATTTTGGGGCCATATTAGGTTTTACAGGACCGGCCTAACATTGTTGCCTGGAACGTGGGTAGCAGCAGGATGATAACAGTCGAGTACACACAAGAATTTGTATAAGAAATAAAAACTAAAAACTCTAAGGAGTATGTCTAAGGCTCTTAGAATCAATAGAAACTAAATATCTTGAAAAGTAGGTGGAAAATGAGTTGAAAATGCATCAGGGAAATGACTGTTTTGGCAAAAATAAGTGAACAGATGGGAAAGAGGAAAATTGTAATTTGATGGTGAGGATGATCACTGTTGAACAACACTGACATCATAAATAGACAACGGAGCCAAGACAGAGTAACGAACCCAGTCCAGAGAAGTGGAAAATGACTTTTACTCCCACCAGTTTTATACTTCTGCTTGTGCATTTATATCTGTGATGCGATAGGGATATTATAGCTTGGGTTATAAGTCTGTTCTTTAAATATAGGTAACTCTTGACATCCTAAATTTATTTTCATGATGAGTGGAATGGAAAAGAGAGAAATCCAACCGGAAGTATGTGGACTAATGAGTATCCCACCAATGTAATTTATAGTTGACAGTTGGAGAATCTGGACCCTGTTATCCCTCTCTAATCTAAACCCTGTCTCTGATATAGTCCTGACAATTTTTGTGCACTGATTTTCCTTTTTATTCTATTTACTCTTCACATTTCTTGTTTAATTCACCACGTTATCTGATTTTCCAGTTCCTAGAATTAATCTTAAAGACTATTGTTCTCTATTCACTATTTCTTTCCTTTATTTCTCTTTACCACTGAGTTTTGAAAAATCACATTTTAAAATGCCAAAATACCTGTGTACATTCAATGCCAGTTTCCCAAAGAGAATTTTTCTGAACATGCTTTTTCCAAATATAGAAAATATACACTTGGGGCCGGGCGCGGTGGCTCACGCTTGTAATCCCAGCACTTTGGGAGGCCGAGGTGGGTGGATCACGAGGTCAGGAGATCGAGACCACGGTGAAACCCCGTCTCTACTAAAAATACAAAAAATTAGCCGGGCGTGGTGGCGGGCGCCTGTAGTCCCAGCTACTCGGAGAGGCTGAGGCAGGAGAATGGCATGAACCCGGGAGGCGGAGCTTGCAGTGAGTCGAGATTGCGCCACTGCACTCCAGCCTGGGCGATAGAGCGAGACTCCGTCTCAAAAAAAAAAAAAAAAAAAAAAGAAAATATACACTTGGAATCACTTTATTCTGTGGATAATATGCCAGAAACCAAAATAGCTAATCTGTAATAAGGCTCACGTATATGTCTTATTTTATAAGAAAGGATTAAGGGACCTTATTTTTTCTCATTCTCAGAGGACCATCAACTTAATAACATCTTAGAAAAGAGTAAAGATTTAAAAAACTATTTATTTCAGTTTTATTCACAACTTTGGGAGGAAACTTGCTCCCTAAAGAGCAAAAGTATGTTTCTAGGAAACTATGAGATCTGGGTATAAATATATTTTCTTGAAGAAAAATGCCCTGTAAGTATGCACTGCAGGCCCTCATAACCCGAGTATGAATTCACTGGCCTTGTGTTATCAATATTTAAGAAAAAGACATGGCTCTGCAATTTTAAAGATCACAGAACAAACGCTTGAAAGATATCCTGTAAGAATTGTCAAAACTTGAAAGCTCTCAGAGCTGTTGAGTGACGCCAGGGAAAACGGTAAGGTAGAAGGCATCAGGGCTCATCCTTCACAGAAACACATACACAAAATCACAGCAAAATCTGTCAGAATCAACTTTGTCAGAACTCTGAAAAATAGTCACAGTTTACAGCAACCGAGTAAATGCTCAGCCAAAACAGAGGCAACTGAAACGTGTTTAAGGAAATCTCTGTCAAACCACTAGCTGACCACAAGATAAAGGAACAAAAACTTCAGAGACTATCTTAGTCCATTTGGGCTTCTGTAACAAAATACAATAAACTGGGTAGTTAATAAACAGCAGAAATTTATTTCTTATAGTTCTGGAGGTTAGAAAGTCCAAGATCAAGGTGCCAGCCTGCCCTTTCATAGACAGTGCCTTCTCACTGTGTCCCTACATGATGGAAGGGGCTACTTAACTCTCTGAAGTTTCTTTTATAGGGACATTAATCCCAATCACGAAGTATCAGCTCTCAAGATCTAATCATTTCCCAAGGCCTCACCTCTTCACACCATTACCTTGGCAGTTAGGATTCCAACATAGGAATTTTGAGGGAACACATATACCATAGCAGGTGCCACGAAAAACAAAGAATACAGTCTTTAAAAAAATGGTTTATAAAAGTCAGTATACAAATAAGCAGCTACAAACCATGGTGAACAACAGTAACAGAACTTTAAAAGAGAAAACATATTTTCAGAGTGACCACATTATAACATTTAAAATGTCCAGTTTTCAACAAAATATTCTAAGTCATGCAAAGAAATAAGAAAAAAAATGGCTAATTTACAGGAAAACAGAAAAGAGAAAGTATCCTTGAGCAAGAACAGACATTGAACTTTATAGACAAAAACTTTAAATCAAATGTCCTGTAGATGCTCAAAGAAAGGAAACCATGGAAAAGTAACAAAAGGAAAGCAGAGTGCAATGTATAAAAACTAGAAAATATCGTCAAGGAAGTGGAAACATAAAAGGAACAAAATAAAAATTTAGGAAATGAAATGTACAATATGCAAGATGAAAAGGTCACCAGAGGCTTTCAACAATACATTTGAGCAGGCAGAAGGTAGAATTAACAAACTTGAAGATAAGTCATTTGAAATTCTTCAGTTTGAGAAACAGAAAGAAAAAAGAATAAACAATAATGAACAGAGCTTGAGAGACCTGTGAGGCATCATCAGACATACTAATATATGCATACTGAGAGAAAAAAAGGAGGGAAAGAAAATGACTGAAACTTTCCAAATTTGATTTTTTAAAAATGAATCTACCTATCCTAGAAGCAGCAAAATGGTGCTGGAAAAGTAGATATCTACATGCAAATGAATGAGCTGACCCTTACCTTACACCATATACAAAAATTAACTCAAAATGGATCAGAGACCTAAATGTAAGTGCTAAAACTCTACAACTTTAGAACACAATGGAGGAAACTCTTCACAACACTGGATTTGGCAATGGTTCTCTAGATCTGACATAAAATGTACAGGCAGCAAAAGAAAAATAGATAAATTGGAATTTATCAAAATTAGTAAACTTTGTGCATCAAAACAGTCTCAGCAGAGTGAAAAGGTAATCCACAGACTGGGAGAAAATGTTTGCTAATCACTTATCTGATAAGGGATTAATTTCTAGAATATATAAATAATTCCTACAATGTGACAACAAAAAGAAACAATCTAGCTCGAAGATGCGCAAAGGACATGAATAGAGACATTTCCCCAAAGAAGATATACAAATGGCTTAGAGACACACGAAAAGATAGCCAACATCACTAGTCATGAGGGAAATACAAATCAAAATCATGAGATACGACTTCACACTGATTAGAATGGTTATTAATTTTAAAAAAATAACAAGTGTTGGTCAGGATGAAGAACAATTTGAATGCTTGCACATTGCTGGAATGCTATAGCTGCTGTGGGAAACAGCATAGCAGCTTCTCAAAAATTAAACAGAGAATTACCATATGACCCAGAAATGGCACTTGTGGGAATATATCTAAAGAAATTGAAAGCAGGGACTTGAACAGATATTTATATTCTCGTGTTCCTAACAGCATTGTTCACAACACCTAGCACATGGAAGTAACCCAAGTGTCCATTAATGGATGAATAGATAAATGAAATATGGCATATACATGCAACGGTGCATATTCAGCCTTAAAATGGAATGAAATTCTGACAGTTGCTATAACATGAGTGAACTCTGAAGACATTATGCTAAGGGAATGAAACAATCCAGTCATAAAGGACAGAAATTGTATGATTTCCCTTATATGAGGTATCTAAAGTAATCACACCCATAGATACAGAAATTAGAAAGGCGGTTGCCAGGGGTTAGGGGGAGGAAGGAAGAGGAAGTTATTGTTTTTGATGGGTACAGATTTTCAATTAGGGAAGATGAAAAAATCGTGGGGATGATTGCACAGCAATGTGAATATTCTTAATTCCACTGAACTGTACACTTAAAATGGTTAAAATGTTAAACTTTAGTTAATGATAAATTTTATGTTATTTTATCTTAAGAAATTCTTATTAAGCTATCATGAACGGATTTAGCAGCTGCTGCTGATTATTGCCTACAACCATTATTTCAGGTTGCACGGTGGTGATAGTCTTTTAATCCTTGTGAAATTATTAACTCTATTTTTTCCTACAAAGAAGGCCTTTTCCTCTTTAACTCTGTTACCCTAAAACAGTTTGTACTGCATCATTTTTAATAATAGTCATGATTTTTTAATGATAATCAGTTTCATAAAGTTTGAATGAGCATCGGGTGATATGGCTTCAAATTCAGAATATTTAAGAATCTCTGCTATTTGAAAAATGTGTGTAATATTTGTGAACTGAGAAAAGAACCCAAAGTAGCTTCAGAATAACAAGAAAATAGTTATTCCAGGCCGGGCGTGATGGCTCACGCCTGTAATCCCAGCACTTTGGGATGTTAAGATATTAGTTCCTACCAACTTGATCAATAGATTCAACACAATCTCAATAAAATGTCAGCAAGTTATTCTGTAGACATCAACAAACTGATTCTAAAATTTATATGGAAATGCAAAAGACCCAGGTAGTCAACTCAAAACTGAAGAAAAACAAAGTCAGAAGACTAATACCACCTGGCTTCAAAAATTACTATAAAGCTACAGTGATCAATGCAGTGTCATATTGGTGAAATAAATGACAAGTATTAATAGATCAATGGAACAAAATAGAGAACCCAGAAAAACACCCACACAACTATCAGCAACTGATCTTTCACAAAAGAACAAAGGCAATACAGTGGAGAAAAGATAGCCTTTTCTACAAATGTTGCTGGCACAATGTGAAATAAAAAAAGCTATGCTCCAAAGTTGCTTCCACATTTTCAGGTATCTTCATAGCAGTACCCCACTCCTGGTTCCAATTTTCTGTATTAATCCATTCTCACTGCTATAAATAGCTACCCGAGATGGGGTAATTTATGATGAAAAGAGGTTTAATTGACTCACAGTTCTGCAGGCTTACCAGGAAGCATGACTGGGAGGCCTCAGGAAACTAACAATCATGCCAGAAAGTGAAGGGGAAGCAATCACATCTTTACCATGTCAGAGCAAAAGAGAGAACGAAGGGGGAAGTGCCACACACTTTTAAACCATCAGATCTTGTGAGAATCCACTATCACCAGAACAGCAAGGGGGAAATCTGCTCCATGATCCAATCGCCTCCCATCAGGCCCCTCCTTTAATTTGACATGAGATTTGGGCAGGGACACAAATCCAAACCATATCAGGCAGTGAAACTATTTTTTATGATACTGTAATGGTGGATATTACATCATTGCATTGGTGGAAATCGCACTAAAAGACAAGCATTTGGCAAAACTCAGAACTGTAGAGCAGACAGAATGAAAGCTAATATAAACTATGTATTTTAAATGTACTAAACTAATGCAATATATTAATAATAGGGGAAACCGTGTGTGGGTTGATGAGCGGAGGTATATGGGAACTCTGTGCTTTCTGCTCAATATTTCTATATACCTAAAACTGCTCTGTACATCTATTAATATGCCAGCACTTTGAGAGGCTGAGGTGGACAGATCGCTTGAGCCCAGTAGCTTGAGACCAGCCTGGGCAACATAGTGAAAACCCATTTCTACAAAAAAAATACAAAAAGGCCACGCACAGTGGCCCACATCTGTAATCCCAGCACTTTGGGAGGCCGAGGCGCGTGGATCACCTGAGGTCAGGAGTTCGAGACCAGCTTAGCCAACATGGTGAAACCCTGTCTCTACTAAAAATGCAAAAAATTATCTGGGCGTGGTGGCACATGCCTGTAATCCCAACTACTCGGGAGGCTGAGGCAGGAGAATCATTTGAACCCAGCGGGTGGAGGTTGTGGTGAGCCAGGAACTGCACTGCATCCTGGGCAACAAGAGCAGAACTCCGTCTCAAAAAAAAAAAATTAGTCAGGCATGGTGGCCCGCACCTATAGTCTCAGCTACACAGGAGGCTGAAGTGGGAGAGTAGCTTGAGCCCGGAGACAGAGGTTGCAGTGGGCCAAGATAGTGCCACTGCACTCCAGCCTGGGCAGCAGAGCAAAATCCATCTCAAAAAATAAAATAAAATAAAATAAAAATAAGAAAAGTCTATTAATTAAAAAAAGTTATAGTACCTATCTATTCCTAATTCTTTAAACAGTCAAATGGGTATACACGTTTCAAAAAAGGATTCCTCATGAAAATGCAAGGTTGGTATAATAATCATTTTCATATTTTGGGTTGCATGTGTTTTCACGTGTTACATATGTATTTTGAATAGCTAGCTTCCTCCTCCAACTCCCATAAACCCTGCTGATCACAGATGTTACTCGTTTATGTTTTCTAGTATTTGTTCTATTTCACAACCTTATTCATAAAGCTATTTTTATGTACTTTTACTTCCCTTGGCAACTTTAACGGCATACTTCCGAAGGGATAGTAAAGCCTCTCCACTCCCCCTGCACTGCACTGCCCCACATGTCTTTTACTGAGTATGAAAAAAAAAAAAAAAAAAAAAGACCCTCAGAATAGTAGAAAATAGTAAAATGAGCATCATGTGCACGTATTATGCAGATTTAACAATTCTTCACTTATTACTATATCTGCTTTCTCTGCTTGTCTTGAGAAATTATTTTGAAAGCATTTCAATTAAACTACAAGCATACAATTGTAAATGTTTCTGTACATATCTTTTAAATATAAGAACAATGTCCTACATCGTCTAGCTATTATTCTTAAAGTAATGGTAATTTTCTTTAATATTCCTAATGTCCTGTCGATAGTCATGTTTCCCCAGTTGTTAATGCCTGTTTCAGGTGCTTTTTTCTCCAACCAGGATCGCATCAAGAACCACGCTTCGGCTGGGCGCGGTGGCTCAAGCCTGTAATCCCAGCACTTTGGGAGGCCGAGGCGGGCGGATCAGGAGGTCAGGAGATCGAGACCATCCTGGCTAACACGGTGAAACCCTGTCTCTACTAAAAATACAAAAAATTAGCCGGGCGTGTTGGCGGGTGCCTGTAGTCCCAGCTACTCGGGAGGCTGAGGCAGGAGAATGGCGTGAACCCGGGAGGCGGAGCTTGCAGTGAGCCGAGATCGCGCCACTGCACTCCAGCCTGGGCGACACAGCGAGACTCCGTCTCAAAAAAAAAAAAAAAAAAAGAACCACGCTTCGCAGTTTGTGGTCATGCTGACAACCTCCGTGAATTTGGGAAAACCCTGGGCTCCGAAGGTCCCTCCCAGCGGGTCAAAGCAGCAGAAAAAATTATAATACTTCCTTCGGACGCATGGGCTCACGGGAATTGTAGTTTCCAGTGTTAACGCGCCCACCGCGCAGCACTTTGGGAATGGGGCTTCGGCGCTCGCTCTGCGCATGTGTACACCCAGCCCCACCTCCTGCCGTCCGCACTCCGCGGTCTGAAAGGGACACGGTGTCCGAGTCTTTAGATCTGCGCGGGAGCCGAGGCTGCGCACCTGGGGTGAGAGCGTTGGTGACAGGGCTCTGCGCGGCCCAGGAACCTGGGGACGGGCGGGCTTGTGTGCGGGGGACAGTAGCAGGCAGTCTCAGGAGTCCCCAGGATGGCCCTCCCCTCTCCTCCCCGGCCCAGTCCGCGGGCCCGGGCCGAGTCCTGTCCGCAGGTGTAGGGGCTGCCGGGCCCTGCGGGGTTGCGGGCGCGGGAAGAGGAATGTTCACGGATAAGGTTGACGGCGAACAGGAGGAGGTTACTAGTAACTCGTGTTCCTATTCTGAGAATTAAATAAGTTGTCACCTGTAAAGCATTTTGTCAAGTGTCTGTAAATAGTCACCATGTGAAGTGTAAGCTGCTCTCACAATTATGAGACACTTATTCTCATCGTTTGGTATTTCACCTAACCCTCACAACGACTCTCCTTGGTATAAACGTGCCATTTTAAAAAATGGACGAAAGTTCATGGGGATGGGTACCCCAGGGCACACACTAGTAGGTGAGAGAGGTGAGATGCAAATGCTGAGAGATGTGACTCCCTGTCCTGCTCTTTCTAATATGCTGTCTGCCTGAAACCCAGACTTGCCAGTACCTGCCTAAAGCCTTCAGAGCGCTTATGCAGAGTGGCCTGTCACCAGATCTGTGTAGATGATTGTGAAGTAAATGTGGACAGAATCTCACCAAGTGGTAATTACATTCTGCGATTTATCAGGTCTCTACAGAACCTGATTCAGGCTGAGGCTCCTGAATCCTCTTGTACTGTTCCCGCTGCCTCCTCAAAGGCACAGATTGATATTCTAGGGCTGTGCTGTCCAACAGAAAGATAAGGCAAAACACAAATATAAATCAGAATTTTTGGCCAGGCGCAGTGGCTCACTCCTGTAATCCCAGCACTTTGGGAGGCCTAGGCCAGTGGATCACTTGAGGCCAGGAGTTCGAGACCAGCCTGGCCATCATGGCAAAAGCCCATCTCTACAAAAATACAAAAATTAGTTGGGCGTGGTGGTGCACTCGTGTAATCCCAACTACTTGGGAGGCTGAGGCATGAGAATCGCTTGAACCCAAGGCGGAGGCTGCAGGGAGCTGAGATTGCGCTGCTGTACTCCAGCCTGGGTGACAGAGTGAGACTCTGTCTCAATAAAGAAAAAAAAAGAGTCTAGAATTTTTCGGTAGCTACAGTAAAGAGAAGAGGCACGCAAAGTCAGTTTTACTGCTTTATTTTACTTAACTCATTGCATCCTAAATATTCGACTTGTGGCACTGGCCAAACTTCAGATGTTCAATGGTTCCGTGTGGCTGATGGCTGCAGTGCTGGATCGCACATTTCTAGTGAATCTCAAGAGTCAGGTTTAGGGTATTAGGTGAAGGTTTCAATTGAGTTTGTTTCTCAGACCTAAGTCCCAGCCCCTCTGGAGCAAAGCAGCTCCTATGAGGCAGTAAAGAGGGAGTCCTAGGGACTACTGCCATAGAAGAACAGCCCATATGACGGAGACCTCTTCTAGAGCGTCAGAGCAGAGGCAGAAGATTCTAGAAAGGAGCAGGTCCTGATTGCTTCCCCAGAGGCAGTTCTTGATTCCCTATATAATATATGCATCAGATTTAGTGATGTCGCCACATCCAGAAGCCATCACAGACCGTGTGACTTTGCTGTAGACTAACTTGCAGAAGGCAATTCCCTGGGGTTGAGAGGGATGAGTGACTGTCACGCTGAGTGGAAAAAGACACTTTACTGGAGGGCTGGTTAGGTCATGATATCCAGGGAAGACATAATCAGCTGTCCAGATCCCAAACAGCAGCCTATTTGCCTTTCTGCCTTCACTTCTTCCACATTCTGAGTCCCTCTCACACCGTGTTCATCACCACATGTGGCATTTAGAGTAATACTAATGTTCCCTCTTCCTGGTAGTAGAGGAAGAATTTCCTATATTGGAAGCCCAAAAATATTGGGCCTGAAATTCCTTGCATAAAACATCCCATCTTTATTTTTTCCACGGAAGCGCTAATTCTGGGTGTAAAGACAGTAAGAACTTGATTAATAAGTCAGCCTGAGTAGTTCTTTTTTTAAAAAAATTATTTTTAAATTTATTTATTTTTTATTTTTTTCTATTTTTAGTAGAGATAGGATTTCGCCATGTTGACCAGGCTTGTCTGGAACTCTTGGCCTCCAGCAGTTCACCCCCCTAGGCTTCCCAAATTGCTGGGATTACAGGCGTGATCCACCACACCTGGCTGAGTAGTTCTTTGACATTAGCTTTAATGAAGGTAAACAGCTTCATCTCTGTGTACCTGAACTTGCTTAATCCTTTGTTTTATTTTTACTTTTTTCTTAGTCAAAAGGGAACATAATTGTTAATAAATCAACATAATTATTAGTAAATCAACAAAAAACAGTATTACTTTACTCAGTGAAAATGTAAGTTTAAGCACACATAATCTATCAGAGATGCACATATTCAGGTGTGGCTATCTTTGAGTGGTCCTTCAGGAGTCAAAGGGACATTCTGCATTGGGAATCCTTTTCTTCAGCTGAGCGCATTATTTTTTTTTTAGGCACATGAATGGATTACATGCTCCTTGATTACAGCGGGGTTGTGTCGCAGTAAAACCATTATCAAGTCGAACCATCTCATGTCAGGGACCATCTCTGTAAGAACTGTGAGGTAGACCAGGTCTCTCATGACCCCATTGCTCTTTCCTCCTCCCCAGCTGAACCTCCACAGTTCTCTACACTCTTCCAGGAGCAGCAGAAAATGAACATGTCTCAGGTGAGTTCGGTTTTTAAAAACCAGTTTATTTTACGATAGGTTTTGTAAGGGTTTATGTGTCTGTACATTAACATGGAAAAGTAGAAATAGAAATGGATCAGACACATTCATAGAAGATGTAGAAATGCAGATGAATAGCAGAGCAAAGTGGCATGTGGATAGATGCAGATCCTCCGATATACAAATTTACCAAATTAAGCTTCAGATTTATTTCTGAGGTTATTGACAGCCATGGTGGAGTGTCAGACAGATAATACTTAAAGGTTTACATTGATGAGCAAGATAAAGCAAACTGATTTATCATGGAATATAAACATAAAGATAACAAAATGT
>NW_026652285.1:40676145-40686060 GCF_009828535.3 Hylobates moloch
ACCACCATGTCTGGCTAATTTTTGTATTTTTAGTAGAGATGGGGTTTTACCATGTTGGCCAGGCTGGTCTCAAACTCTCGGCCTCAAGTGATCTGCCTGCCTCCTAAAGTGCTGGGATTACAGGCGTGAGCCACTGTGCCCAGCCAGTGTGGATTTCTTTCTCCAGGTTTATCCTACTTAAAGTTTGTGAAGCATTTTGGGCATGTAGATTTATCATTTATATCAGATTTGTGGGGTTTTTTGGCCATTGCTACTTCTGATATCGTTTTAGACCCTTTCTGTCTCTATTCTGTTAGTCTATTTGGCATATGTTGATAAGCTTGGTGCTGTCCAACAGTTCGTTTCTTGTGATTTTCCTTCTGTTTCTCACTGCATGATCTCAGTGGGCATGTTGTCCAGTCGCTTCATTCTTCTACCCGTTCAGACCTGCTGTGAACAGGTGTCTTTGGTAAAATGTTTGTTTTAGTTTTGTACTTTTCAACTTTAGAGTTTCTATTTGGTCCCTTTTTATAGTTTCTGTCTATTTATATCCTTTATCTGGTGAGATACTATTCTAATACTTTCCTTTGGTCCTTACATATCATTTCCTTTAAGTCTTTGACCATATGTAACATCGTTAATGTAAAGTCATCGTCTGTTTATGTCCAATGCCTGCTTCCTCATGAGCAGTTTCTGTTGATTGTACTTTTTTCCTGCATATGGGTCTTACTTGGTTGTTTCTTTTCTTGTTTTGCATTTTTTTGGTTGAAAACTATACATTTTAAATAAAATAAGGTGGCAACTCTAGAAAACTTTCTCAATTTGCAGGGGTTGTTGTTGAAATTTGTCTAGTGACTTTTTAATTGATTCAGTAGAGCCTGTGTGTATTGTCACGTGTGGCCGCAGAAGTCTGCAGAAATTTTCTTAAACGCCTGAAACCTTAAGTAAGGCTCTCAGTCTTTGCCAAAGAGCCTCATGAGTGCTGGGGCATTCCTTCAACAGACATCCAGGCAATTTATAACCCCATGTTAACCTTCACTTCCTTCACTTCCAGTTCACCCCAAACCCTAGGGTCACCCAGGGTGATAGCTTAGGGCCTTCTCACATCTTCCAGAGCATAATCACAGCCCTGGGCATATGCTCAGCTCTATGCATGTAGATGACCTAGAGTCTCTAGAATCTATAGGAGCTTTTCAAAAGCTTTAGGAACATCCCATTCTCCAGTTTTTCCTTTCTAAAAAGCTTTTCAATTAGGCTGTTACTTATGTCAGGTGTTGTACACCGCCTCAGGTAGCTGCTAAGTTAAACAATTGCCTTTGAATGTTTTTGGCAAATGCCTTCAAGAATAAGGCTTTTCACACTGGGGAACTCTGACTTAATTCAGACAATCAGCCTTGCAAGTCAGCTCTTCCAGGGAACTACAGACTAGGTCAGATAATGAGGGTTTTCTGGGAATGAGCCTTTGGCCAACCTGTGACCCAGTCTGCCTCATCCAGTGGATACCAGGCTGCTGGATTCTCCTGTTGTTTCAGATGTTTCTCAAAGCTAATGCCGAGTGGGAGTGAGAGGGATGGAAATAGGGCAGGTTGAAATGACACAAGATCATTGTTCTTACTGTGATGCAGCTGTTTTTCTCATATCAATGTTCCGCAGATTGCGGTGAGCCTTTGGTAGCTTCTAGAGTTCTGAAAAAGTTGATTCTGCAGTTTTTGCCGGTTTCTCATTGCTTTTATGGAAGAAGGAATTTTCTTGGATCTTCAGTATCTTCACTGCCATCACTTGCTAATTTGAATTTGAAGTCTTCTTCTTGTGGAAACTTTCTCTTTTCTCAATTTCTAAGACCCTGCCCCCTCCTGATTCTATTGTTATTTTTTGGAAAACATCTCTGGCTCTGTGGCCTATACTTTTTCTGCTTTGTGGTTCCTCGGGTGTTGTTTTTGGTTCTTTTCTTTCTTCAATCCCTATGTGCTCAAGGAGCTGTCTGTCTCTGCTAACTTTACTCACCACCTAAATTACTAGTGACTCCTAAATGCTTATCTTCATCTCCATCTTACCTTCTGTGCTCTAAATTCATGTGTATCCTGGTTGAAGGAACAGTTCTAGCCACATATCAACATGAACAGAACTCTCACCGAATCTTCTAACACATGTTTTCTTCTTTCCCAAATAACCAGTTTTGGCACCACCAAGCAGCTGCTTATTTTGAAATATACGTTACATTATTTTTCACTCTAGTCATCATCCTGTGCAATAGCTCAAAAACTATTCCTCTTATGTAACTGAAACTCTGTACCCTTGGACCAGTGTTTCCCCATTCCTCACCCCTCACCCCCAGCCTCTGGTAACCACCATTCTACTCTCTACATCTGTGAGTTTGAACTTTTTAGATTCCACATATAAGTGAGATATAATTTGAAATATTTGTCTTTCTGTCAATTAAAAACAAAATTTTTTTAAAAGGAGCTTCTTATACAGCTAGATGAGTAGCTGCACAGGAAAGTATTGTATTAAATGGGTGTTGCCTCTCTTCCGTGATTTATATCCCTATTCTTACATCCATTGCTGTGACCTCAGTGTAGGAAGTGTTCTTTTATGCCAGTCTCTTCGGTTACAACTATTGTAGCTGTTCTCTGCTCTTCACCTGCTCTACCCTTATATATTTCTATACATTTATTTATGCATAAGTTTGGTGAGGGTATCTCCAGACTTCACATGTATCTCTTCCTTAGCCGCCAGAATTTACAGTGATGATGTCCAGGGAGGGTGTGAATGTCCTAGAGACTACCCCAGATAATTTGCAGAGATGTGGAAGGAGGAAGGAGGTGGTTGGAAGGAAGTTGTTTTACACTGAATTTTTTTGTCTTACAAAAACCTAGAATTCATAAATATATAGAGAAATTATGGCAAGTTAAAAAATGTTTTAATTGAGTTACATATGTTAAGACAATTTTGGGTCTAAAATAGGCCTTTATAACCATTCATTTTAGTAGTAGCTCTCAAAGATATTTTCTGTGTCACCCAATTCTGAACCCTTGAACAAACCGTTGTTAAATTTGTTGTGATAAATGTTACAGGCATCAGTGTCATTCCAGGACGTGACTGTGGAATTCACCCAGGAGGAGTGGCAGCACCTGGGCCCTGTCGAGAGGACCCTGTACAGAGATGTGATGCTGGAGAACTACAGCCACCTCATCTCAGTGGGTGAGCACAGCTTACCATGGGGCTCTCTCAAGAATATATGTCCCTTTTTAGAAAGTATCAAAACACATGGACCCTTTATAGAGATTAAAGGGCTTTGGATTAAAAGGTCTGAAGTAGTTGAAACCTTTACAGAAACAAAAGCAGCATGTCATTACTTTCCCATTAAAAATTTCAAATGAGCATCCTCAGTTAATATGCCGTATCTTTTTTTACCTTTGGAAACCCAAAAGCCTGTGAATCTGGTCCATGTATACCCTCAATTATTTTGTTTACAGGATATTGCATTACTAAACCCAAGGTGATCTCCAAGTTGGAGCAAGGAGCGGAGCCATGGTCCTTAGATGATGAATTCCTGAACCAGAGGTACCCAGGTGAGTGGGCGTTAACAGAAGGAGCCCCCTGGGGGTATGTAGACTTTAGAGGGAGAGCACCTTTGGAAGTTTTTTTGAAACAGCTTTATTGAGATATAGTTCACATGCCTGCAATTCACTCCTTTAAAGTGTACAGGTCAGTGACTTCAAGCAACCACAGATCAAAACTATTCAGGGAAGAAATATTGCACTTTCATTCAACATGTATAGACATTTTTTTCCTGTCACTATTCCCTGAACGATACAAGGTAACAACTATGTACATGGCATTTACATTGTATTAGGTAGCATAATTAATATGGTGATGATTTAAAGTGTACAAAAGGATGTGCATAGGTTATATGCAAATACTATGCCATTTTGTATCAAGGACTTGGGCATTTGTGGATTTTGGTATTTAAGAGAATCCTGTAACCAATTCCCCATGGATACCAGGGGATGACTGTATATGCAGACATCACCACAGTTAATTTTCATCACCTCAAAGAAACCTGTACCCTTTAGTTATCACTCTCCCATCCCCCCTGCCCTCTGCAGCCCTAGATAACCACAGTCTACTTCTGTCTCTATAGATATGCCTATTTTGGACATTTTATAAAATTGAATCATATATAATATGTGGTCTTTTGTGGTTGGTTTATTTTGCCTAGCATAATGTTTACGACTGATATAAAATACATGTTTCATTCTTTTTATGGCCAAATAATGTCCCATTGTATGGATATACCACCTGTTTGTCCATTTATCAGTCAGTAGATATTTGGGATTCCACCTACAAATAATGCTAATATAAACATTTATTTACAGGTTTCTGCATGGACAATTGTTTTTATTTCTCTTGTGTATATTCCTAGGAGTGAAACTGCTGGGTCATATGGTATCTGTGTCTTTATCTGTCTGAGGAACCACCAGACTGTTTGTCTAAATGCAGCATTTTTCCGTTCCTAACAACAGCATATGGGGGTTCTGATTTCTCCACATCCTCACCAATACTTGTTATTATTTGACTTTTTGATTCTAGCCACCCCAGTGGATGTGAAGTGATATCTCACTGTGGTTTTGATGTACATTCCTGTATTAGTCAGCTAGGGCTATCATAATAAAATACCATAGGCTGGGTAGCTTAAACAACAGAAATTCTCATGATTCTGGAGGCTGGGAGTCCAAGATGAAAGTACTAATAAGTCGGTTTCTGGTGAAGCGTCTCTTCCTGGCTTGAAGACAGCCACTTTCTTGCTGTGTGTTCATGTGGCCTTTCCTCTGTGCACATGCAGTGGGAGAGAGAGAATACTCTGGTGTCTTTTCCTCTTCTTATAAAGATATCGGTACTACTGGATTAGGGTCCTTCCCTGTGACCTCATTTTTACCCTTTTTGCCTCCTTGAAGGCCTTGTCTGCAAATACAGTTACACTGGGGGTTAGGGCTTCAAGATAAGAATTTGGGAAGGACACAAATAAGTCCTTAACAATTTCCCTGGTCACTAATGATATCAGACATCTTTTTATATGCCTATTAGCCTTTGTACAAATAAATGATTCCAGAAATCTTAAAAAGTTATAGTTTTCAATGTCATTTTTAGAGTAAAAAAGTAAAACCATCTTATTAGAAGTGAAGCACAATTAAGGTTTTTGTTTGAAGCCATACCAACAAATAGCATCACATAAAGATTGACATAATTTAGATCAAGGATGTTGCTGAGTCACTAAATGTAAATTACTGGATCATATTGATTGTCTAAAAAGGATATCCCTAAATAACTAACATAGATCATTATAAAAGATCAGTAAAGTTGGACAGGGCGTGGTGGCTCACGCCTGTAATCCCAGCACTTTGGGAGGCCAAGGCAGACGGATCACGAGGTCAGGAGATCGAGACCATCCTGGCTAACATGGTGAAACCCCATCTCTACTAAAAATACAAACAATTAGCTGGGTGCGGTGGCGGGCACCTGTAGTCCCAGCTACTCGGGAGGCTGAGGCAGGAGAATGGCGTGAACCCGGGAGGCAGAACTTGCAGTGAGCTGAGATAGCGCCACTGCACTCCAGCCTGGGCGAAAGAGCGAGACTCCATCTCAAAAAAAAAAAAAAAAAAAAAAAAAAAGATCAGTAAAGTAGTTGAGTCAATAAAGATAAAATAATGTAGGTTTCATGTTCTATATCATGCAGATGTGAATTCAGGCAAGAAATTCATTAAAGTAGGAAAAGCTCTCATTCAAGAGCACAGGGAAATGAAAACCTTTAAGGATTTGAATGACTGCACCAAATAATATAATATCAATATTTCCAAAACATAAAATAATGGAGTTCTAAGAACTTAAAACTCATTAGAATTAGGACATCATAATATGTCTCATCTGATTAAACAGTAGGTACAATGGACATTAAATAAATATGCCTTAAGAGGGTATAAATTACATTTGTATTAAAGTGAACCATACATTTGTGTATATGTATGCTAATGCAAAAAACAAAACTTTCATGTTTTAATGGAATAATGATAAAATAGAGTATACTATTAGTCTAAAGAGAAAACCTCAATAAATCCAACAAATTAGAATAAACACAAACAGTATTCTCTGAAACTAGTTTGGTAAATCTAGAAATTAATAACAAAATGAAAAAAATCCACTTGAAAAAATTCTAAAGTGTCCCTTTTAAACAATATACAAAATAGTATAATGCAATTTTGGATTTGATTTCCGTAATGAAATAATTGTAACTGCAATTTAGAAACCATCAGATATAGCTAAAGTAGTGGACAGAAGGAAGTTCATAGTCTCATTAATAAATTAAGCAAGAACAGCATCAAAAATACAATAGTACAAACAGAAGAATTTAAAAGTAAAATTAGAAATTAATAAAATGGAAAACAAATGGAATGTTTCTTACAAGAAAAATAAAATGAATTAAACTTCAGCTAACCCTATCAAAGATAAAAGAGAGGAAACACCTATATAATAATTTCAAGTCAGGATACATTTGTAAAGAGGTAACGCTATACCAAACACAATCCCATTCATAAAAACAAGTGATACAGGAGGATTTGCTGCTCTACCAGATATTGAGGCTTTACGTAAAGTGCTGTGTAGCTAAGTAGCATGGAGCTGGGGGGTGGGATGATTTAGTAAATTAGTGAAACAGAGTAGAAAGTTCAAGAAAAAAACATGAGGCCAGGAGTGGTGGTTCATGTCTGTAATCCCAGCACTTTGGGAGGCCAAGGCAGGTGGATCACAAGGTCAGGAGATGGAGACCCATCTCTACTGAAAATACAAAAAAATCAGCCAGGCGTGGTGGAAGGTGCCTGTAGTCCCAGCTACTTGGGAGGCTGAGGCAGGAGAATGACGTGAACCCGGGAGGCAGAGCTTGCAGTGAGCCGAGATTGCACCACTGCACTCCAGCCTGGGCGACAGAGCAAGACCCCGTCTTAAAAAAAGAAAAAAGAAAAAACTTATACTTGATAGACATCTTAGATAGATGACACTGGAGAACAATGAGGAAAGGATCTTGAGGTATCCATGTAGATCAAAACAAAACAAAAAGTCAAATTCAGTTGGCTTAAGACCTAATTATCAAAGCAAAAGTAGAAATATTCTAGAAGATCATATAGAATAGGTTAATGACTCTTCTTAGGGAAGGATTTAATAAAATACAGAATGCATTACCCAGGGGAAGGATGGAGTAAATGTATTCCTTTCTACTCTACCCACTATGTGCAGCTAAATATCTGCATATAAAGGCATGCCTCAGAGATACTGCAGTTTCTGTTCCAGACCACTACAATGAAGCAAATTTCACAATAAAGCAAGTTACACCCAATGTTTGTTTCCTAGGGCTTATAAAAGTTATGTTTACACTATAGTCTTTTAGATGTGCAATAACATGTCTAAAAAACAAGTATGCATGCCTTAATTAAAATATTTGTTTGCTAAAAGCTGCTGAGTCAGACACAAAATGAGCACTTGCTATTGGAAAAATGGCACCAACAGACTTGCCCAACTCAGGGTTGCCATAAACCTTCAGTTTGTAAAAAAATGCAATATCTAGCCAGGCACAGTGGTTCACACTTGTCATCTCAGAACTTTGGGAGGCCGAGGCAGGCAGATCACTTGAGGCCAGGAGTTTGAGACCAGCCTAGCCAACATGGCAAACCCTGTCTCCACTAAAAATACAAAAATATTAGCCAATCATGGTGGCTTGTGCCTGTAATCCCAGCTGCTTGGGAGGCTGAGGCACGAAAATTGCTTGAACCTGGGAGGTGGAGGTTATGGTGAGCCAAGATCACACTACTGAAGGGTGGAAAGAAGAATGAAGATGCACTAGGGGTCTTGGCACCTGACAAAATACAAGGTGGTTAGTGGCATCAGAGTCCTTGTGGGGCTCCTGATCTTTCACCCATGCCCAGGGTTAATGTAGAAGCCTCAGCTGGGCACGATGGCGCACACCTGTAATCCCAGCATTTTGGGAGGCCGAGGTGGGCGGATCACCTGAGGTCAGGAGTTCGAGATCAGCCTGACCAACGTTGCAAAACCCCGTCTCTACTAAAAGTACAAAAATTAGCCAGGCGTGGTGGTGGGTGCCTGTAATCCCAGCTACTCAGGAGGCTGAGGCAGGAGAATCGCTTGAACCCGGGAGGCAGAGGTTGCAGTGAGCCGAGATTGTGCCACTCCATTCCAGCCTGGGTGACGAGAGAGACTGTCTCAAAAAGAAGGAAAAAAAAAAAAAGTAGAAGCCTCCTCTTCCACCCCCAGGGCATCAGATCAGTGGGGAGCTGGACTTCCATCCCCACATAGCAGGCAGTGACGCTGCACCTCACTCCCGCTAGTATAACTTCAGAGGAGGCTCACTAAAACTGAATATTAATTTTGATAAAGTCCAACTTACTAATTTTCTTTTACAGAACCTGCTTTTGTTGTTCTATCTAGAAACTTTGAAACTCAAAGTAACAGATTTAGGAATCCTATTTTCTTCTAGAAGTTTTACAGCTTCAGTTTTTATACTTAAGTTGATAATCCATTTTGTGTTAAATTCTATAGAAAGTTTGAGTTATGTGTTAAGCTTAATGTTTTTGGAACAGGGAGTCCAGTTATTCCAGCAGCACTTTTTGAAAAGACTGTTACTTCTCCACTGAATAGCATTGCCACCTTTCTTAGAAAACAGATGGCTGTACATTTGTGGGTCTATTTTTGTAGTTTCTATTCCTTTCATTCATCTACATGTCTTTCCTTATGCCGATACCACATTAACTTGATTACTCTAGCTTATTAAGTTTTGAAGTCAAGTCCTTCTCCAGTTTTCATCTTCTGTATAAATTTTTAAATGAGGCTCATAATCTTTACAAAGGAAACATGTTGGCATTTAAACTGGAGTGGCATTGAATCTGTAGCGCTTAGGAGAATTGACATCTTAACAATGTACAGTCTTCCAATCCATACACAAAATATCCCTACTGATTTATTTACTATTTCTTTGATTTCTTTCATCAATGTATTTTAGTTTTTAAAACATAGATAACAAGGCTTTTTTAATTTTTGTTTTTAATTTCGTTTTGGTACTGTGATAAATATTGTTTCTGTGATTTAAAATTCCAATTCTTCATTGTGTGTTTATAGGCATAGATTTGTATATTGGCCTTAGATTCTGCCCTTGCTAAAAACACTTATTAGTTCAAGGAACTTTTTTGATTTTAAATTATTTTCTGTGTAAATTTACTCTGTGTCTTTGTGTTTTTATTCTTGCCTTTTTGCACTGGCTGGTCCTTCCAGTGCAATCTTGTGTGAAGGTACTGGTAGTGGGCATCTTTGTGTTTTTCCTGATCTTAGAGGGAACACATTCAGTCTCTCTTGAGTATAATGTTAGTTATAGGCTGTTTATAGATTACTTTTATTAAATTAATAAATGGATTTTGAATTTTGTTAAAATTTTTGGCATTGATGTATTGTGTGATTTTAGTTCTTCAGACTACTGATAGGAGATTACATTGACCTAAAATGCAGCATAAAAACTGTAGTTTTTATAGTATTGCAGTGTAGTGACTGTTTGGCATTTTTGAGGTAAATTTCACTGATATATTATCTATGTTTATATATTTTGGTGTACTTTTTGGGACATTTTTGCATTTATGTTATGGGAGATATTGGTCTGAAAGTTTCTTTTCCTGAATAGTATTTGCCTAATCTTGCTATGAGGATGAGGCAGGCCTTATAAAATGATTTGGGAAATATTCCATCTTTTTTATTTTCTAGAAGACATTGTGTAGGATTGGTATTATTTCTTCCTTGGATGTTTGGTAAAATTCACTATTAAAACCATTTGGTCCAGAAGTTGTTATTTGGAACTGCACACACACACACACACACACACACACA
>NW_026652285.1:40686070-40729473 GCF_009828535.3 Hylobates moloch
TTCTACTTTCTTTCAATTTAATGTCCTGTCTTTATCTAGTTTCCTAAGGGGGAAACAAGCATCTGACTGGAGATCTTTCTTTTCAAATACAATTTTTTTTTTTTAAGACAGAGTCTCACTCTGTCACCCAGGCTGGAGTGCCATGGCGCAATTTCAGCTCACTGCAACTTCCACCTCCCGAGTTCAAGCAATTCTCCTGCCCCAGCCTCCTGAGTAGCTGGGATTAACAGGTGTGCACCACCATGCTCGGCTAACTTTTGTGTTTTTAGTAGAGAAGGGGTTTCACCATATTGGTCAGGCTGGTCTCAAACTCCTGACCTTGTGATCCACACGCCTCAGCCTCTCAAAGTGTAATCTCAAAGATTACAGGCGTGAGCCACCGCGCCTGGTCAAAAACATTTAAGCCCCAAATTTATCTCTGTGTACTGCCTTAAATGCATCCACAAATTTCTGTATTCTTATGTTGTTTTGTTTACATTCACTTCAAAATAATCTCATTTGAGAATTCTTCTTTCACTTATGGGTTAATTAGGAATGTATAACTCATAGTTCTTTTGTATTTGTCCAGATAACTTTGTGTTTACTGATTTCTGGTATAATTTCTCTGTGGCCCAAGATCATCCTCTGTATAATTTATTTCTTCTATATTTGTGAAGGTTTGTCTTACAGTCTAGAATATAGTCTGTTTTGATGATTGTTCCATGTGCATTTGAGAAGAATGTGAATTCAGCTGTTGAATGCATTGTGTCTTCAGGTTTGAAGCCATGGTTATCGCAAGTGCTACTTTAACTTATCTCTTCTGCATGAGTATTGGGCCTACTGTGTATTCCTGCCTCTGCTCTTCCTTCTGTGCTTCTTTTTTTCTTCTTTCCTTCCCATAGCTGCTATCAGTTCCTGTCAGTGCCCTAAAACAACTTATTATATTCTTGCCCTTGCAGATTAAGACATTTGTTCCATAAATTAGATAATAATTTGGTTCTAGGCAGAATTTTGGTAGTGGCTGTGGTGACCATCTCCTAGCATATCCCAAGAATGGAACTTTCTCAGCATTCTTCATGGCTCATGGAAGAAAACATATAAGAGCATGCAGATCCTGTGTATCTACGGCAGGGAACATTAGCTCCCTGCTCAGCCTCCATGGAACCACAGGAGTGTATCATTTTGGTTTGGCCTGAGCATGAGAAAACATCAAAAGTGTTTCCTATTCTGTTAGAACACCATTTTCTCAGACCTCTGGCTGGAAGGAGCAGGCTTTTCTTTGTGCTCTTTTTGTCTGTGCCTGTCAGTGCAGGATTGTAGGTTTCTTCAGCACCCAGTCTAGGATATAGAATAGCCTTAGAATTCCCCACTGTGTCATTTCTTAAGTCCGGAAGTCCACTTTCTTTCCATTTTATAGTCTTTGTATATTTGTATATTTGTTAATTTTTTTGTGTTGTTTTGTTTTTTTCTCTAGGGATTTTTAATTGTAAGAGGGAAGATGTGGGAGGAAAGGGATTACTACTCCACCTTGACTGGCCCTGGAAATCCTGTTTTATAAACAGCATGGATGAGGAGAGAATCTGTGTGGATGAATTAATATTTGGAAACATGACCAGAAACAATAGAATAAAATACATAACAAAACATGGGCCGGGCACAGTGGCTCATGCCTGTAATCCCAGCACTTTGGGAGGTCAAGGCAGGAGGATCGCTTGAGCTCAGGAGTTTAAGATCAGCCTGGGCAATGTTGCAAGACCCTGTCTCCACTAAATACAAAAAAAATTAACAGGACATGGTGGCATATCCCTATAGTCCCACCTAGTAGGGAGGCTGAAGTGGGAGGAGCACTTGAGCATAGGAGTTCAAGGCTGCAGTGAGCTATGATCACGCCGCTGCACTCCATCCTGGATGACAGAGCAATACCCTATCTCAAAAACCAAAACCAAAATCAAAATATGAGTATAAGTTCTCCATGAGAAATGTAAGATTTATAGTATATTTTCAATTTTTCTCATTTTAGGATATTTTAAAGTTGATCACATCAAAGGAATCCGGGAAAAACAAGAAAAACCTCTGTGGCAAGAAATATTCATCAATGACGCTGACAAAACATTGAGTAAGGAAGGACAGAAAGTTTTAGAAAAACCATTTAATCTGGAAATAGCTCCAGAGTTTTCAGAAAAAATACCCTGTAAATGTGACTCACATAGAATGAATTTGCCAATTGCTTCTGAATTAATTATAAGTGAAACAAAATATTCAAGAAAGAAGACTGAATACATGAATGTGTGTGAGAAATTGCAGCTTGATACTAAGCATGAGAAAGCTCATGCTGGAGAGAAATCTTACGAACATGGTGAAAATGCGAAAGCTTTCAGTTATAAGAAAGATCAGCATTGGAAATTTCAAACTTTGGAGGAATCTTTTGGATGTGATGGATGTGGACAAGGTTTACATGATAAGACAATTTGTATTACACCTGAGAGTTTTCTAACAGGAGAAAAGTCCTGTAAGGATGATGAATTTAGAAAAAACTTTGATAAAACCACTTTATTCAACCACACGAGAACTGACACAAGGGGGAAATGCTCTGATCTTAATGAATATGGGACATCCTGTGACAAAACCACCGCCATTGAATACAATAAAGTTCACATGGCTATGACACACTATGAGTGTAATGAAAGGGGGATTAATTTCAGTAGGAAGTCACCCCTCACTCAATCTCAGAGAACTATTACAGGATGGAGTGTTTTTGAAAGCAATAAATGTGAAGAAAATTTTAGCCAGAGCTCAGCCCATATAGTATATCAGAAAACACAAACTGGAGATAAATTTGGTGAACATAATGAATGTACAAATGCCCTCTACCAGAAATTAGACTTTACAGCACATCAGAGAATTCACACAGAAGATAAATTCTACCTTTCTGATGAGCAGGGGAAATGCAGAAAATCCTTTTACCGGAAAGCACACCTCATTCAGCATCAGAGGCCCCACTCAGGAGAGAAACCTTACCAATATGAGGAATGTGCAAAATCCTTTTGTTCAAGGTCACATCCCATTCAGCATCCTGGAACTTATGTGGGATTCAAACTTTATGAATGTAGTGAATGTGGGAAAGCTTTCTGTCAGAATTCAAACCTCAGTAAACATCTGAGAATTCACACAAAAGAGAAACCTTGTGATAACAATGGCTGTGTGAGATCTTACAAGTCACCCCTCATAGGACACCAGAAAACAGATGCAGAGATGGAACTCTGTGGTGGCAGTGAATATGGGAAGACATCACATCTCAAAGGACATCAGAGAATTCTCATGGGGGAGAAATCCTATGAATGTATTGAATGTGGGAAAACTTTCTCCAAGACATCACATCTCAGAGCACATCAGAGAATTCACACAGGTGAAAAACCCTATGAATGTGTTGAATGTGAGAAAACTTTCTCTCACAAGACACACCTCAATGTACATCAGAGAGTTCACACAGGGGAGAAACCCTATGAATGTAATGACTGTGGGAAATCTTTTACCTATAACTCAGCCCTGAGAGCACATCAAAGAATTCATACAGGTGAGAAGCCCTATGAATGCAGTGACTGTGAGAAAACTTTTGCCCATAATTCAGCCCTCAGAGCACATCATAGAATTCACACGGGGGAGAAACCTTATGAATGTAATGAATGTGGAAGGTCTTTTGCCCATATTTCTGTTCTCAAGGCACATCAAAGAATTCACACAGGGGAGAAACCCTATGAATGTAGTGAATGTGGGAGATCTTTCACCTACAATTCAGCCCTGAGAGCACATCAGAGAATTCACACAGGTAGAAAACCCTATGAATGTAGTGACTGTGAGAAAACTTTTGCCCATAATTCAGCCCTCAAAATACATCAGAGAATTCACACGGGGGAGAAACCCTATGAATGTAATGAATGTGAGAAAACGTTTGCCCATAATTCAGCCCTTAGAGCACATCAGAACATCCACACAGGGGAGAAACACTATGAATGTAGTGAATGTGGAAAAACTTTTTTCCAGAAGACACGCCTCAGTACACATCGGAGAATTCACACAGGGGAGAAACCCTATGAATGTAGCAAGTGTGGGAAAACTTTCTCCCAGAAGTCATACCTCACTGGACATGAGAGGATTCACACAGGGGAAAAACCGTATGAATGTAACATATGTGGGAAAACTTTTGTCTATAAGGCAGCCCTCATAGTGCATCAAAGAATTCACACAGGGGAGAAACCTTATGAATGTAACGAATGTGGGAAAACTTTCTCCCAAAGAACACACCTCTGTGCACATCAGAGAATTCATACTGGGGAAAAACCTTATGAGTGTCATGAATGTGGGAAAATGTTTGCTGATAATTCAGCCCTCAGGGCACATCACAGAATTCACACAGGAGAGAAACCCTATGAATGTAATGAATGTGGGAAGACTTTCTCCAAGACGTCACATCTCAGAGCACATCTTAGAACTCGCTCAGGGGAGAAACCCTATGAATGTAGTGAATGTGGGAAAACCTTCTCTGAGAAGTCATATGTTAGTGCACATCAGAGAGTTCATACAGGGGAGAAACCCTACGAATGTAATGTATGTGGGAAGCCATTTGCCCATAATTCAACCCTCAGAGTACATCAAAGAATTCACACAGGGGAGAAATCCTATGAATGTAATGATTGTGGGAAAACGTTCTCCCAGAAATCACACCTTAGTGCACACCAGAGAATTCACACAGGGGAGAAACCCTATGAGTGTAATGAATGCGGGAAAGCTTTTGCCCAAAATTCAACTCTCAGAGTACACCAGAGAATTCACACAGGGGAGAAACCCTATGAATGTGATGAATGTGGGAAAACTTTTGTCCGTAAGGCAGCTCTTAGGGTACATCACACCCGAATGCATACCAGAGAGAAAACCCTAGCATGTAATGTATTTGGGAAGTCCTGAGGGAATGCATACCTTACCACGTAACACGTAGTGCAGAAACTCATGTGACATAGGCTAAGAACTTGTTTCCCTTATCCATTTCCTTTTCCATTAGGCTCATAGCTTGTCAAAAAATCCCAATATGCCATTTATTCAGGTGAGGCTGACCATGGGATGTGGTGCTAATGATATATATTAGATTTACTCTTGGCCCTTAAAAAAAAAACCACCTCAAGTCTTCCTGGTTCATAAGATGGATTGGAGGTTATTTCTGCAGCAAACTTGGGTCCTGTGTGTTGAAAACCATAGAGCACAAGGTCAAGGAAGCTAGAGTCTGAAAAACGAACAGAATTCACTTCCAGGTCTTCACTAGGGTTTTGTTTTTGTTGCTTTAAAGCAAGAGTTAAGTTTATAGTCTGTTAAGCTCTTACAAGTTTGGCTTATTAGTTAAATGGACATAGTTTAGCTTAAACTTTCTGTTAGAGAGATGAAACCCTATGAGTATAATCAGTTTTAGAAAAACTGTAATCAGTTTATTGTGCGTCAGAGATGTCACATGAAGAAGAAAACTTGTCAACATCCAGGATGATCAGGAGCCTTCATTAAAACAGAAATTTTAGGGAAAACCACAAAAGCCTTCATAAAGTGAATTGCATTAAACATCAATTATAATAAAATTTCATATTTTGAATAAATGACATTTTTCCTAGGTAATTTTTTCTGAGGAAATATGTCAGTTTTAGAATTGGAGATAAAATATTCACCTAGAACTGACGTACCAAGCTTCTGTTTTGTAATATCAAACATTTTATAGAACATATATAAGAAAATATTTACCTATAGAAAAACTCACTGCAGAATGTGAAGTTAAAAATGGAATAATTTGAATTCTGTGGCGAATATGAATAAATGTGAATAGTCTGAGCTCTGTGGAAGATCTTTTAGTCTGTATATAAACGTTATAACTCACTGGTGAGTTCTAGTGGGCGTCAACAGCCAAACCTGCACTGGGCATGTCCACTTCCTTTTCTGAGTGACTGTGTCCTCTGTTGGCTTCCCTCAGTGCTGTTAGATTTTGGGCTGCCTGCTATGTCTGGACATTAGTCTTGTCCTAAAACTAGTCTTGCCTGTTCTTCTAGGACCTTGGAGATAGCTGAGATTTCCCCAGTCACCTTGTGGGTTTGTGTGTTTGGAGAGGGGGGTCGGGGAGGACAGGGTGATTCTTACATACTTTTTGCTTGCCTTTATTTTTATTTTATCCCACTCCACTTACTCATTTTGCACAGGATGATTATAAAGCAAGTGGTCTCCTCTCCTCCGTTGTATGCGTATAGCCTCAGCATCCTGTTTGGAATATCTTCCTCCAACATCATGATGCCTCCTCACACTGCATCACAAACCGGTGGTATTTCTACCAAACTAAGACAGGAGGTTTTGGAATTGGAATGAAAAGGGCTACTTTGTTCCAGAAGTACAGTCCTGGTACGAGAAAGCAGACTCACTTTTGGTAAAACAATAGGGTGTGGCATAATATTAGCCAAGAAAGCATTTAGTTAATGTGCCATCATTTTAGCCTACAGTTTGATGAGCGCAGAAAAGAAAGTAGACAAAATCATTTTTAAAACCTAGACCAGTAACAGTTTTTCCCAGCCCTGAGCATCTTGCTTTCTGCAAGTTTGATCTGATAGGTTGAGCATGAGGACAATAAATCAGTTGACCCGAGAAGAATGTCTCTAATTCCCATCCCTTGTTATATTGTGGGCAAGGATAGTGTGAGGGAGAATGATGGCATCTTTAGAATTAGAAGACAGGTATTTCCTTGACACTGTTGTTAACAGTTAATTGAGTAGCATCACTGCAAAGATGAGCCATGAAAGAAGAGCCCACCTTTGGACGAGGACCATCTCAGCACCTCCAGGGCTGGCACATCAGACACTGAGGGGCTACTTCGGGCAGCTCATGAGGAAAAAGGCAGGGATGATGATGGAGTTGGTGTGGGACTGGCCCTGGCACTGCTTAGCTTCCTCAGGTACTTACCGCTCCTCGCAGAAAGGTGCCATCTGTTATGGAAATATGTTTCCTTTTTTATTCTTAGTCTCTGATAGCATTGATGCTACTTGAGCATACTGCACAGTGCCCAAGGGAATTGAGGGTCAAAAAGCATGCCTTTCTGCATGCTTAATTTTCAGAAAAGTATAGATGAGTACTCTTTTAAAAAAATTATTTGAGAATGTATTTACAGAAAAATTACAATGATAGTTTGTATATACTCCTCACCCAGTTTCCCCTATTAGCATATTACTATGGTATGTTTTTGTAACTAAGAAACATTGATAACATTATTAACTAGACACTTTTTTTTTTCAGATTTCACTAGTTTTTCCCTATTGCACTTTTCTACTTCATGATCATGTTTGGGCTCAGAAAAGGATACGCTAAAGTGAAGGCCTCAGAAGCTACGTTTTCTCTGTCAGTTATGGACAGGTAACTCCCTAGGCAGTGAAGCAAGTGACACCTTGAGAAATGGCCACAAGGCCTAAAACTACAGAACTGCCACATTACAAAAAAATGTGGTACTTTAATAGTGGCAATTAAACAAGAGTCAATTGCTAAGGAAGGCTCACAAGCCCCAAAATGACAGTGCTTAAATATCTACCATTTATTAAGGGAAAGGGTACAATATAGCAATACCATTAAAGTCAGTATTTACATCACAGCCAAAGGCTGCCTCACAGCAAGGGGTCTGGGTAAAGGCCATGCACGAACTCCATTTTTCCTTGTGCAAGTGTTGTATGGACACAATTTCACTATCACATAAGGATTCAACGTGTACACAAAACACATCAGAAACCCCAAAATGGATTCTCTGCTGGTGTCTCTTATACCCTGCTGGACACATAGGCATATTCTTGCTAGGCAACAAGCCCCAACAGCAGAGGACTCTGAAGGTTCCAATGAGACCAGGCATAAATCATCAGTCTCACTGTTAATGGTAAACACTGCTGACGCACTGTTAAAACCTGCTTCCACATATCTTGGACTCATGGATGAAAAGCAGCACTATTAATCAGTATGTTTTATTCCTTGACCAATGATCAGTGATATGCAAACACTTCAGTTCACACTAATTCCAGGTCTTCTGGGCTTACATTTTACAGCAGTCCACTCCACCACCATAATTTTTGGTCAGAGCCTTTTACAGCAAAACAATCACTCTTAGTTTGACAGAATCATTTGGCTTTCAACAGCATATAATCAATAGGCAATCAAAACGCACATACAGATTTGAAAGAATTGTAATCACCCCTGTAATGCCAACAGGAAGTGCCACATATTTTATACATTTTTTTCTCCCTGATCTTCAGCTATCTGTATTGTATGATACATCAATTGAGATTTATACTTCTATTAGTATACATTTGTACTAATTGAATTCTCTGTGAAACGAGAACCATATGAGACAGCCACATTCGTATTGTTTCACATAGTCATTGCCTGAGCTCCAATCTGTGTATTGATTAGAAGGACATAGATCAATAGTGGAAGTATATTTATTAGATTGGTCATTTTACAGTTTCTTCATTTTTTTAAACTGGAGAAAGTTTTGGCAGTCTTTTGCCCCAGGGGGCATCTGAGTCAAAGCTGAGAGAGCATATTATTCACTTGTTGTAAACCTCTCTTAGGACATCAAAATTATCTTTGATTTTTCCCTTTTGTAACACACACTTACTGGCTCTCTTCTCTCAGCCTGATTCACTTTTCTCTCATTTATCATTAATTTTAAAACAAACCTTTCCTCCTGAAGTCAGTAACTCATTTGGCTATAGTGACAGTAGCAAGATGAGACATGCCAGGACTTCTTCATTTGTCCATTTGCACACATATGGGGATGGATTGGATAAGTACAGAGAAATAATGGCTATTCCACCCAATAGGCAGCACAACATTTGCACAGGCAGTCCCAAGCTGCTGAGATGCAGACAGAGGATCATCCACCCCATTAATCTCTTTGGAATTCTTGTCATTAGTCAAAGTAATAGGCATACTGTCTGGTTTTGTAATATTACCAGACACTTGGACCTTAATTTTAGCCCCATTATAGGGACTTCCAGATCCAGCATTGGAAACAACAAAATTGTGAAGTAGAGAAGAGTTGTATATAAATTCCCTTTTATTTTCTACCTTCTCCAATGCCACCACAAAAACATACCCATTTACCCAACCAAGACCCATCCTTAGTCCTCTCATGGTGAGTTGAAAAACACCATACTGGAGATTCATAGATCAGCCCTCAGCTCTCCAATCCTTTGTCAGATCTCATAGTTTTAAGCAAATATTTTAATTACTCATTTCGATTGTTTATCAAACTGTTACTTTGAGGTTAACATGGAATACAATATTTCTTTCCACAGCACTGCACTGCATGGGCAGTCAAGTGAGTAACTTCATCTGAAGAAATGTAACAAACAGGATAAACTGATACAGAATATTTTGTACTGGTCCTTTGATAATATTAGAAGCATTCAGTCATTGGGTACTTGAAGCTAACCCCAGAAAATGTATCAAGTTCTGTCAATATCCGATTAACTTCATTCAGAACGATCAATACTCATTTAACTATACCAAGAGTAAGCAATACTTAACAGTTAGTTACTAGAACCTCCAATGAAAATTTAGGTGTTACTCTTGCTGGAGTTGTCTTAAATGCGATGAGCCATTTTTCTCTTACTTTCAAAATTTTCTCTATGTAGCATTCAACATTTTTACTATGATGTGTCTTGGTGTGAAGCATTTTGTGTATATCCTACTTGGGGTTTGTTGAATTTTGTAGATTGTTTTCAGATATTATATCTTTAAATACATTTTTCTGCTTTTTGCTCTCTCTCTCTCTTGTCCTTCTGGTAGTGTTTTCATGCATATACTGGTGTGTTTAATGGTGTCCCACCTTCTTCTGAGGTCCTCTTCATTTCTGTTTGTTGGATTGTATACTTTCTATCCACTTATCTTTTAAGTTTTCTGATTCTTTCTTCCTTTCTTCTGCCAGTTCAAATCTACTGTTGAGCCACTCAAGTGAAACTTTGATTCAGTTAATGTATATTTCAACTCAAAAATTTTTTATTCTTTTTGTAATTTCTCTTTATTGATACACTCTTTTTCATAAGCCATTGTCATCATATCTATGCCTCTTTAAACCTGGTTACTTTTAGTTCTCTGAACATTTTTAAATTTTTAATTTTTGTGGGCACCTAGTAGGTGTGTATATTTATGGGGTGCATGAGATGTTTTGATACAGGCATGCAATGTGAAATAAGCACATCATGGAGGATGAGGTATATATCCTCTCAAGCATTTATCCTTTGAGTTACAAACAATTTGGTTACACTCTTTAGCCCATTTTGCATTTAGGAAAAAAGAAAGTTGCAGCTTACTGCCAGTGCAGTATTCTTGGGGCAAATGGGAAATGGGTTATTTTAAAACATGCTATTAAGTTATTATTGACTGTACTCACTCTGTTGTGCTACCAAATAGCAGGTCTTATTTATTCTTTCTAACTATTTTTTTTTTGTACTCATTAACCATCCCAACCCTCACCCCACCCTCCCATTACCCTTCCCAGTCTCTGGTAACCATTAGTTCTCTAAACAAAATTTATAACTGCTCTGAAATCTTTGTCTGCCCATTCCCACATCTGGGCCTTCTCATAAGCAGTTTATATTACCTGCTTCTCTTTTCCTACCTATAGGTAATACTTTTCTATTTTCTTGCATGTCTTATAATTTTTTTGTTGAAAATTGGATATTTTAAATAATACATTTTAGCAACTCTGGATACTAATTCCCCTGACCACGGGGCTTGGTTGTTTTGTTGTTTGCTTGGTTATTGAGTGACTTGGATGGGCTATTTTGGTGAAATCTATTCCCTAACAGTAGCAAGCCTCTAATGTCACTCCTTAGAGGGCACAGCTTTGGGCACTGGCACAGTCACCTTGGGATGACAGTAGTTTTAGCAGAACTCATGTAGGATGTCCCTTTCCTGTTCTCTCTGTTAAGCTGTCTGACTCTGTTGGTCATACCCAGCTGTTAATGTTCACTAATTTCCAGCTGATTTCTTTCTTGTGCATGACAGTATCCTGGGCCATAAGTTCCCCATGTTTAATCCAATTAAATTTGGGTTCCTTTTCAGGGGTAGATTTTGAAGTTTGTTCTGACCCCAGGAGGGGTCTTTGTGACTGGCTCTTTACCTGGTCTTTCTAACTAGCTGGCCTATAGTTTGGCTTATTATCATGGAGCTGCAAGCCTCCTCTTAATTGCTTACCAACAAAAGCGCCACTGTTTTCAAGAGTTCCGTTAGAGTGGAACTCCCCCTAACTCTGTTTTAAATAAAGTCAGAACCTTTGGGAAGAGCATCAGAGCTCTCTGTTTTTATAACCTCTCCCCCAGGAAAAAAAATCTCTTTGCCACTTCTCTAGAGCTGGGGCTGGAGACAGTGGCCCATTTTTCTCAAAGTGACACTGCTGTTTTTGTGGGTGGAAGGTGCTGGTGAGGGCAGTGGTCTCTGAACTTCTCAGCTTACCTCTCTGGCCTGGAATCTTTCCCTCTGACCAAGCTGGGGTGAAGGTATCAAGGTCTCAGCATTCTCACCCTGCCATGCATGAAATGGAGCCTTTGAGTGGGGGATAGAGGAGCCTCTGAGTTGGGGATAGAAGAAAGCTCCTGACCTCTTGGCTACACTCACCTGGAATTTAGCCTCTGTGCTAAGGAGTTGGGAGAATGAGCTATGCTGGTGGCCTTACCCTCCAAAGGAGCCATCATAGCTCTTGACTGAAAGCTGAGGATAGACAGAACTCCATCTTTGTGGCCATACCTATCCAGAGTAGAGATTGTGTTACACTGAGCAGTGGAGAGGGAGTAGAGAGAGGGAGTAGGTCAGGTCCCAAGTCTCCAATTCTCACTATTCTTACTGAGAATTTTATGAAGAAATTTTTCACTTTCTGTATTCTCTTAAGTTGATTTTCAGAGACTTTAAAAGATTGTTATTTTTAAGATAATTTAAACCAGTTATAGTTGTTTCACTGGAGAATATTTAAATAAAAATATTCAGATACCAAAATTCAAAATGTGTGATAGCTAGTGAAAAATTACCAAGAATTCAAGGGACAAAAATGTGATCCATAATGAGGATAAAATCAATCATGACAGAAGACTCATAATTAACACAGATGATAGAATTAGTAGGCAAGAACACTTAGAAAGCTACTGTCGAACTTCTTGCTTGAGCAGCAATGTGTAAATAGATTGCAAGTTGTCACTTCAGTTCTTACAATAAGTAGAGCCAGAAGAAACAAAAAAGCGTTTCTTTAAAGCCATCACAGAACTGAGGTCACAGGGCAAACTGTTACCCAAAAATCTAGAGAGATAGGCACTTCTAGAGATATACAACTGAGACCTGCTTACCTAAAGCAGAGGCCACAAAAACCATAAGCTGGTAGAAACTCTTCAGTGGTAATTTTGATGCATTATTGGAGGCTTAGTGTGAATATGATAGGGACAGGAGGCAGAGAAATTCTGGGCAGGAGAGGGTGAGTCCTTGGCAAAAACCCCACTCTGAAGCCAAAAAGCCTAATACCATGGTCCAAAGTGAGAACTTACATCCGTTTTCTCACTCGAATGTTGCCTTTTCCAAAACCACCCATGGCCTGCCTCACCACCCCATTCTGTGCCCATAAAAACCCCAGGCTCAGCTAGGCGTGGTGGCTCATGCTTGTAATCCCAGCACTTTTGGAGGCCGAGGCAGTGGATCATGAGGTCAGGAGATTAAGACCATCCTGGCTAACACAGTAAAACCCTGTCTCTACTAAAAACACAAAAAATTAGCCAGGTGTGGTGGCACACACTGTCTGTAGTCCCAACTACTTGTGAGGCTGAGGCAGGAGAATCACTTGAACCCAGCAGGCAGAGGTTGCAGTGAGCTGAGATCATGCCAGTGCACTCCAGCTTGGGTGACAAAAGCAAGACTCCATCTCAAAGAAAAAAAAAAAGAAAAACCCAGGCTCAGCCAGCAGACAGAGGAGAAGAGAAGAAGCAGCTGGACTTTAGAAACTATGGTTTGATGTT
The DNA here is from genome assembly GCF_009828535.3 of Hylobates moloch. Classification (NCBI taxonomy): domain Eukaryota; kingdom Metazoa; phylum Chordata; class Mammalia; order Primates; family Hylobatidae; genus Hylobates; species Hylobates moloch. Next base: position 40,699,105 of record NW_026652285.1, read on the forward strand.
GAAGAGAAGGAGTTTGACTTCAGAGGGACAGCTTGACAGCATAGCTTCAGAGAGGAGTCTGGCCTGGGATGGCTGGACTTCAGTGGAGGAATACCTTCCCACTCTGTCCCCTTTCCAGCTCCCCTTCCTGCTGAGAGCCACTTTCATTGGCAATAAAATCCCCCACATTTAACATCCTTAATTCATTTGTGCAGCTCCATTCCTCCTGGATGCCAGACAATAACTCAGGGGCCACGAGTGTGAGTATAAAGGCTGCCTCACTGAGCCTCCACTGAGCTGTTAAAACTTAAGTCGTCCATTGATGGCAAAGCTAAAAGGGCACCGTAACACTCCTTCTGGGGCTTCAGGGGTTGTGGGCACCCTCCTGTAGATGGTGTCATGGGGCTGGTATGGAGTTCGCACTTGCCAATGTCCAATAGCGCTAGCCCCAGCTCTGTCACCCAGTCTCCTGCATGCTCCCCCTCCCATGAGGAGTGGAGCATGGCAGGCCAAGTGAGTGGAGTTTGCCCCTGCCAGTGCCTCTGTGCACTCCAGTTCCTGCCTGTGAAGGGGGCCTGCTTCAGTTACTTTGAGTAGGAGAAACTTCTTAGTTCTAAGGGCCCCAGTTTTAGGGTGGCCCTAACACTTTAACAGGTTTTACTTGTAGGAACTCCAACAGGGCTCAGGGTGGAGATTTAAGAAAGATCCCTCATGGATATAGTTGGAAAGGGGAAGAGGAATCACTATAAAATACACCTAGAAACTTCTCCAAAAAAAGCATACCCACCAGGAGAAAATATTTTGTAAGAGCCTTATCCTGGTTGATGGAATGAAATTCTTCCCACTCCAGCCAATTTCAGCCTTCTTGTATCACCTAAGGAGGAAAAACAGAATTCAGACCTTCCAAAAAACAGATTGAAGATTCTGTAGCCTGGGAAAGGATTCAGGGCTGGGGATAAGAAAAGCTATACACCATTGGAGAAGAGTCAGAAATACTTGTAAAGTTCATAGTCCTGGGACATAGCCACATTAAAAAACTGAGATTTAAATGGAAGATTACAGAGCACTCTCTTTCCCCTAGACCACACCTCTATCCCAACAGAATCCCATAGCATTACAGTGAATTATAGCTGAAAGAGTTCCAAGAAACAGACTCTCTCTGGAGAGCAGTGACTTGGGAAACCTAAAGTCAAGAGGAGACAAAAAGGTGGGCAGCAGAGAAATTTGCAGCATTTTAGATGTATAGGTAGAGAAAATACTAAACATAGCTTAATTCCTAGCTATAAATCCCCACGTTGCAGGTCTATTTACCCCAGTCTGTATTACCCAATACAGACAAGAAAAAAATTACAAGGCATGAGAAATGACAAGAAAAAAAGTTGCAACAAAACACTATCAGAAGCAGACTGAAGTATGATACAACTATTGGAATTTTCCAGACAGAAAATGTAAACTAATCATGATTAATATATTAAGGACTCTAATGGAAAAAGTAGACCACATGCAAGAACAGTTAGGTGATATAAAAAAAGAGATGGAAACGCTAAGAAAGGAAAAATAAAAGAAATACTAAAATCGGATTAGGATTAATATCAGAATATATAAAAAAACTCATACAACTCAACAGCAACAAAAAACTCTCAAATATCCAACTTAAAAGTGAGCAAAGGACTTGAATAGACATTTCTCCAAAGAAGATATGCAAATGACCAATAAGAACATAAAAGGATCATTAAGGAAATGCAAATCAAAGCCACAATGAAAACCACATCATACCCTCTAGGATGGCCAACATACATGGGCACATGCACAGATACAATCATACATGTTGGCAAGGGTAGAAAAAATTGATGGCACATTTTTGATGAGAATGGAAAAATTGATAGTGCAGGTGCCACAAAAGACAATATGGTGGTTCCTCAAAAATTAAACATAGAATATCATATGATTCACCAATTCTACCTCCAGATATATATCCAAAGGAATTGAAAGCAGAGACTCAACAGATGTGTGTACACCAATATTCATAATAGCATTATTCACAATAGCCAAAAGATGAAAACCATGCAAATGACCATCAATGAATAAATGGGTAAATGTTCAATAGAATATCATTCAGCCTTAAAAAGAATTATCTTGATATGGCTGCCATCACAAAGTACCACAGATTGTGCAGCTTAAACAACTGAAATTTATTTTACCACTGTCTGGAGCTGCAAGTCCAAAATCATATGTGTCAACAAGGTTGTTTCTTCTGAGGCCTGTCTCCAAGGTTTTTTTGATTGTTTGTTTTGTTTTTGTTTTGTTTTTTTGAGATGGGGTCTCGCTCTGTCACCCAGGCTGGAGTGCAGTGGCACGATCTCGGCTCACTGCAAGCTCCGCCTCCCAGGTTCATGCCATTTTCCTGCCTCAGTCTCCCGAGTAGCTGGGACTACAGGTGCCCACCGCCATGCCCAGGCTAATTTTTTTGTATTTTTTTAGTAGAGACGGGGTTTCACCATGTTAGCCAGGATGGTCTCGATCTCCTGACCTCGTGATCTGCCTGCCTCAGCCTCTCAAAGTGCTAGAATTACAGACCGTGCCCAGACTCTCCAAGGTTTATTGGTATTTGTCTTTTCCCTCTGTCTTCACATGGTTCCTTTGTGTGTATCTGTGTCCTAATCTCTTCAATATGACATGACTCATATTAGCTTCATATCCATCTCTATGACCTCATTTTACCTTGATTACTTCTTTAAGCGTTCTTTCTTCAAATATCACATTATGAGGTACTGGGAGTCCGGACTTCAACCTGTGAATTTTAGGGATACATGATTCGGCCCACAACATAAATTAACCTTGAAAACATTATGCTAAGTGAAATATATGAGACATAAAAGGACAAATATTCTATGATTACACTTACATGAGATACATGAATAGTCAAATTCAGACACAAAAAGTAGAAGAGTGGTTACCAAGGCCTGGGGAGAGGGTTGGATGAATGAGGAGTTATTGGTAATGGGCAGTTTTGGGATGATATGAAAGTTCTGGAGGTGGATAGTTATGATAATTGCACAATAATGTGAATACACTTAATGCCACTGAATTGAATATTGAAAAATCGCTAAAATGATAAATGTTATGTTATGCATATTTTGCCACAATAAGAAAGAAAATTCTAGAAATAAAAATACAGTAACAGAAATGAAGAATGCCTAGCAATACATTGGCGAGGGAATAAATGGTATTAAAATTAAATCTTTTATTTTTCTTAATCTATGTAAAGCATAACATTTAAAAATAATGTATTGCATGATTATCAAACATGGATAAGGGCAATTAATGATAGCAGTATTACAAGGGACAGGAGAGAGAAGTTGAGAATACTCTGTATGAGGTACCTATACTGTACACAAAGTAATATAATGACATCTGAATGTGGACTGAGAGTACAGAATCGTATATTGTAAACTGTAGAGCAACCATTAAAAACCTTTTTAAGAGAAGTAGAATTACTATTCTAAGAAAGGAAATAAAATGGAATCATATAAAATGGTCAATTAAAAAGAAAACAGAAAAAGAGTAGGAAACAATAAACAGCAAATTCAGTGAGCAGAAAACAATGACAAACATAGTAGATATCACTCCATCTATATCAACAATCACTTCAATTATGAATGGCTTAAAAATGCTATTGTAACTGTACTCCATTTGCTTAAGAAGGTACATGAAAAGCTATATACATTAAGGAGAGACATGGAAGATACAAACACTAAAATAAAACTTCTAAAGGTAAAAATACAATATCTGATATAAAAATTCATTGGATTTGATTAACAGCAGATTAAACATTGCAAAGGAAAAGATTCATGAATAAAAATCATAGCAACTGAAACTACCCAACATGTCACACACAGATTTAAAAAAAGACTGAAAATGATGAAGTGGGAATCAGTAAGCTAGAAAAACTGCAAACAGCTAAATATATGTAAGATTGCAGTTCCCAAGTAGTAAAGAGGAGAATAATAAAAATGAGGACCAGGTGCAGTGGCTCACACCTGTAATCCCAGCACTTTGGGAGGCTGAGGTGGGTGGATCATTTGAGGTCAGGAGTTCAAGACCAGCCTGGCCAACATGGTGAAACCCTGTCTCTAATAAAAATACAAAAATTAGCCGGGCGTAGTAGTGGGTGCCTGTAATACCAGCTACTTGGGAGGCTGAGGCATGAGAATTGCTTGAACCTGCAAGGCAGAGATTGCAGTGAGCCGAGATTGTGCTACTTCACTCCAGCCTGGGCAATACAGCGAGATTCAGTCTCAAAAAACAAAAACAAAAACAAAAAAAACCAACGAATATTTGAGTACACAATGGCTGAATATTTACAAATTTCATGGTAACAACAAATTCACAATTCCAAAAATCTCAATAAACTCAAACATGACAAAATTACAAGGCATATTAAAGTCCGATTGTTTAAGACTACTGATGGACAGCGTTAAATGCATCCAGATGTGGAGCACATGAGATACAAACTAAGAATGAGATAAGAATGAAAGCATATTCCTCATTGAAAGAAATGCAGTCAAGAAAACAAGTATAGCTTTTCTATAATACTGAAAGAAAATAAAAGTACTGAAATAGTTCTATAGTATTTGTACTCAGGGAAATCAGATTTTCACAAGTGAAGGCAAAATAAAGAACTTTTCAGACATGCAAAAGCTAAAAGAAATCAGTAGCAGAACCATATCACAAAGAAACGTTAATGGAAATACTTCAGGCAGAAGGAAATGGTACCCAGTGAAATCTACCTCTATTCGAAGGAAAGAAAAGCATCAGGAATTATAGCTACATGAGTAAATATTTGTTTCTTATTATGTAAATTTCTTTTTTATTATGACTATTATTTTAAATAATGCTTCCAGTTATTGGGTACATGTGCACAACATGCAGGTTTGTTACATATGTATACATGTGCCATGTTGGTGTGCTGCACCCATTAAATTGCCATTTACATTAGGTATATCTCCTAATGCTATCCCTCCCTCTTCCCCCCACCCCATGACAGTCCCCAATGTGTGATGGGGGCCTGTGTCCAAGTGTTCTCATTGTTCATTTCCCACTGAGTGAGAACAAACAGTGTTTGGTTTTCTGTCCTTGTGATAGTTTGCTCAAAATGATGGTTTCCAGCTTCATCCATGTCCCTACAAAGGACATGAACTCATCCTTTTTTATGGCTGCATAGTATTCCATGGTGTATATGTGCCACATTTTCTTAATCCAGTCTATCATTGACGGACATTTGGGTTGGTTCCAAGCCTTTGCTATTGTGAATAGTGCCGCAATAAACATATGTGTGCATGTGTCTTTATAGCAGCATGATTTATAATCCTTTGGGTATATACCCAGTAATGGGATGGCTGGGTCAAATGGTATTTCTAGTTCTAGATCCTTGAGGAATTGCCACACTGTCTTCTACAATAATTGAACTAGTTTACAGTCCCACCCACAGTGTAAAAGTGTTCCTGTTTCTCCACATCCTCTCCAGCACCTGTTGTGTCCTGACTTTTTAATGATCGCCATTCTAACTGGTGTAAGATGGTATCTCATTGTGGTTTTGATTTGCATTTCTCTGATGGCCAGTGATGATGAGCATTTTTTCTTGTGTCTGTTGGCTGCATAAAAGTCTTATTTGAGAAGTGTCTGTTCATATCATTTGCCCACTTTTCAATGGAGTTGTTTGATTTTTTCTTGTAAATTTGTTTAAGTTCTTTGTAGATTCTGGATATTAGCCCTTTGTCAGATGAGTAGATTGTAAAAATTTTCTCCCATTCTGTAGGTTGCCTGTTCACTCTGATGGTAGTTTTTTCTGCTGTGCAGAAGCTCTTTAGTTTAATTAGATCCCATTTGTCTATTTTGGCTTTTGTTGCCATTGCTTTTGGAATTTTAGTCATGAAGTCCTTGCCCATGTCTATGGCCTGAATGGTATTGCCTAGGTTTTCCTCTAGGGTTTTTATGGTTTTAGGTCTAACATTTAAGTCTTTAATCCATCTTGAATTAATTTTTGTATAAGGTGTAAGGAAGGGATCTAGTTTCAGCTTTCTACATATGGCTAGCCAGTTTTCCCAGCACCATTTATTAAATTGGGAATCCTTTCCCCATTGCTTGTTTTTGTCAGATTTGTCAAAGATCAGATGGTTGTAGATGTGCGGTATTATTTCTGAGGGCTCTGTTCTGTTCTATTGGTCTATATCTCCGTTTTGGTACAAGTACCATGCTGTTTTGGTTACTGTTGCCTTGTAGTATAGTTTGAAGTCAGGTGGTGTGATGCCTCCAGCTTTGTTCTTTTGACGTAGGATTGTCTTGGCAATGCAGGCTTTTTTTTGGTTCCATATGAACTTTAAAGTAGTTTTTTCCAATTCTGTCAAGAAAGTCATTGGCAGCTCGATGGGGATGGCACTGAATCTATAAATTGCCTTGGGCAGTATGGCCATTTTCATGATATTGATTCTTCCTACCCATGAGCATGGAATGTTCTTCCATTTGTTTGTGTCCTCTTTTATTTGGTTGAGCAGTGGTTTGTAGTTCTCCTTGAAGAGGTCTTTCACATCCCTTGTAAGTTGGATTTCTAGGTATTTTATTCTCTTTGAAGCAATTGTGAATGGGAGTTCACTCATGATTTGGCTCTCTTGTCTGTTATTGGTGTATAGGAATGCTTGTGATTTTGGCACATTGATTTTATATCCTGAGACTTTGCTGAAGTTGCTTATCAACTTAAGGAGATTGGGGCTGAGACGATGGGGTATTCTAAATATACAATCATGTCATCTGCAAACAGGGACAATTTGACTTCCTCATTTCCTAATCGAATACCCTTTATTTCTTTCTCCTGCCTGATTACCCTGGCCAGAACTTCCAACACCATGTTGAATAGGAGTGGTGAGAGAGGGCATCCCTGTCTTGTGCCAGTTTTTGCCCATTCACTATGATATTGGCTGTGTGTTTGTCATAAATAGCTCTTATTATTTTGAGATACATCCCATCAATCCTAGTTTATTGAGAGTTTTTAGCATGAACGGCTGTTGAATTTTGTCGAAGGCCTTTTCTGCACCTATTGAGGTAATCATGTGGTTTTTGTCTTTGGTTCTGTTTATATGATGGATTAAATTCATTGATTTGTGTATGTTGAACCAGACTTGCATCCCAGGGTTGAAGCCCACTTGATCATGGTGGATAAGCTTTTTGATGTGCTGCTGGATTTGGTTTGCCAGTATTTTATTGAGGATTTTTGCATCGATGTTCATCAGGGATATTGGTCTAAAATTCTCTTTTTCTGTTGTGTCTCTGCCAGGCTTTGGTATCAGGATGATGCTGGCCTCATAAAATGAGTTAGGGAGGATTCCCTCTTTTTCTATTGATTTGAATAGTTTCAGAAGGAATGGTACCAGCTCCTCTTTGTACCTCTGGTAGAATTTGGCTGTGAATCCATCCGGTCCTGGACTTTTTTTGGTTGGTAAGCTATTAATTATTGCCTCAATTTCAGAGCCTGTTATTGGTCTATTCAGGGATCCAACTTCTTCCTGGTTTAGTCTTGGGAGGGTGTATGTGTCCAGGAATTTATCCATTTCTTCTAGATTTTCTAGTTTATTTGCATAGACGTGTTTATAGTATTCTCTCATGGTAGTTTGTATTTCTGTGGGATCGTAGCTGATATCCCGTTTGTCATTTTTCATTGCGTCTATTGGATTCTTCCCTCTTTTCTTCTTTGTTAGTCTTGCTAGCGGTCTATTTTGTTGATCTTTTCAAAAAACCAGCTCCTGGATTCTTTGATTTTTTGAAGAGTTTTTTGTGTCTCTATCTCCTTCAGTTCTGCTTGATCTTAGTTATTTCTTGCCTTCTGCTAGCTTTTGAATGTGTTTGTTGTTGCTTCTCTAGTTTTTTTAATTGTGGTGTTAGGGTGTCAATTTTCAATCTTTACTGCTTTCTCTTGTGGGCACTTAGCACTATAAATTTCCCTCTACACACTGCTTTAAGTGTGTCCCAGAGATTCTGGTATGTTGTATCTTTGTTCTCATTGGTTTCAAAGAACATTTTTATTTCTGCCTTCATTTTGTTATGTATCCAGTAGTTATTCAGGAGCAGATTGTTCAGTTTCCATGTAGTTGAGCGGTTTTGAGTGAGTTTCTTAATCCTGAGTTCTAGTTTAATTGCACTGTGGTCTGAGAGATAGTTTGTTATAATTTCTGTTCTTTTACATTTGCTGAGGAGTGCTTTACTTCCAAGGGTGTGGTCAATTTTGTAATAAGTGCGATGTGGTGCTGAGAAGAATGTATATTCTGTTGATTTGGGGTGGAGAGTTCTGTAGATGTCTATTAGGTCTGCTTGGTGCAGAGCTGAGTTCAATTCCTGGATATCCTTGTTAACTTTCTGCCTCATTGATCTGTCTAATGTTGACAGTGGGGTGTTAAAGTCTCCCATTATTATTGTGTCAGAGTCTAAGTCTCTTTGTAGGTCTCTAAGGACTTGCTTTATGAATCTGGGTGCTCCTGTGTTGGGTGCATATATATTTAGGCTAATTAGCTCTTCTTGTTGAATTGATCCCTTTACATTATGTAATGGCCTTCTCTGTCTCTTTTGATCTTTGTTGGTTTAAAGTCTGTTTTATCAGAGACTAGGATTGCAACCCCTGCTTTTTTTTGTTTTCCATTTGCTTGGTAGATGTTCCTCCATCCCTTTATTTTGAGCCTATGTGTGTCTCTGCATGTGATATGGGTCTCCTGAATACAACACAGTGATGGGTCTTGACTCTTTATCCAAATTGCCACTCTGTGTCTTTTAATTGTAGCATTTAGCCCATTTGATCATGTCATTATGATGTTAGCTGGTTAGTTTGCTCATTAGTTGATGCAGTTGCTTCCTAGCCTTGATGGTCTTTACAATTTGGCATGTTTTTGCAGTGGCTGATACTAGTTGTTCCTTTCCATGTTTAGTGCTTCCTTCAGGAACTCTTGTAAGGCAGACCCAGTGGTGTCAAAATCTCTCAGCATTTGTTTGTCTGTAAAGGATTTTATTTCTCCTTCACTTATGAAGCTTAATTTGGCTGGTCATGAAATTCTGGGTTGAAAATTATTTTCTTTAAGAATGTTGAATATTGGCCCCCACTCTCTTCTGCCTTGTAGAGTTTCTGCCGAGAGATCCGCTGTTAGTCTGATGGGCTTCCCTTTTTGCATAACCCGACCTTTCTCTCTGGCTCCCCTTCACATTTTTTCCTTCATTTCAAATTTGGTGAATCTGACAATTATGTTTCTTGCAGTTGCTCTTCCGAGGAGTATCTTTGTGGCATTCTCTGTATTTCCTGAATTTGCATATTGGCCTGCCTTGCTAGATTGGGGAAGTTCTCCTGGATAATATCTTGCAGAGTGTTTTCCAACTTGGTTCCATTCTCCCCATTGCTTTCAGGTACACCAATCAGATGTAGATTTGGTCTTTTCACATAGTCCCATATTTTTTGGAGGCTTTGTTCATTTCTTTTTACTCTTTTTTCTCTAAATTTCTCTTCTTACTTCATTTCATTCATTTGATCTTCAATCACTGATACCCTTTCTTTCACTTGATTGAGTCAGCTACTGAAGCTTGTGCATGCATCACATAGTTCTCATATCATGGTATTCAGCTCCATCTGGTCATTTAAGGTCTTCTCTACACTGTTTATTCTAGTTAGCCATTCATCTAATCTTTTTTCAAGGTTTTTAGCTTCTTTGAGATGGGTTCGAAGATCCTCCTTTAGCTCGGAGAAGTTTGTTATTACTGATCATTTGCAGAATGGCAAATGTTGCTGCCTGATCCTTCCTCTGGAAGCTTCGTCTCAGAGGGGTACCAGGCTGTATGAGGTGTCAGTCGGCCCCTACTGGGAGGTGTCTCCCAGTTAGGCTACTCGGGGGTCAGGGACCCACTTGAGGAGGCAGTCTGTCCATTCTCAGATCTCCAACTCCATGCTGGGAGAACAACTACTCTCTTCAAAGCTGTCAAACAGGGACGTTTAAATCTGCAGAAGTTTCTGCTGCCTTTTGTACAGCTATGCCCTGCCCCTAGAGGTGCAGTCTACAGAGGCAGGCAGGCCTCCTTGATCTGCGGTGGGCTCCACCCAGTTCGAGCTTCCTGGCCACTTTGTTTACGTACTCAAGCCTCAGCAGTGGCAGACACCCCTCCCCCAGCCTCGCTGCCACCTTGCAGTTTGATCTCAGACTGCTGTGCTAGCAGTGAGCGAGGCTCCGTGGGCATGGGACCCTCCAAGCCAGGCACAGGATATAATCTCCTGGTGTGCCATTTGCTAAGGCCATTGGAAAAGCGCAGTACTAGGGTTGGAGTGTCTTGATTTTCCAGGTACTGTCTGTCAGGGCTTCCCTTGGCTAGGAAAGGGAATTCCCTGGCCCCTTCTGCTTCCCAGGTGAGGCAACACCCCACCCTGCTTTGGCTCATGCTCCATGGGCTGCACCCACTGTCCAACAAGCCCCAATGAGATGAACCTGGTACCTCGGATGGAAATGCAGAAATCACTCATCTTCTGCATCGCTCACACTGGGAGCTATAGACTGGAGCTGTTCCTATTTGGCCATCTTGTAACCTCCCCTCATGTAAATTTCTTTTAAAGATAATTGGTTAAACAGAATGATAACAATGTGTTGTTATTGCAACATATGTATATACAAATGAAGTATATGACAAGAAAGCATAAAGACTGAGGGGAGAAATGCAAGTATACTATTGTAAGGTTTGAATAGTATATGTGAAATGGTATAATTCACTTGAAGCTAGATTGTGATAAGTTTCAGATATGTACTATTACCCCACAGCAAACATAAAATTAGCAAAATAAAAAATTATAATTTTAAGCCAAAAAATACCAGAGACAAGTCTCAATCAATTGAGAAGTTTGTTTAGCCAAGGTTAAGGACATGCCCATGACATAGCCTTAAGAGGTCCTGAGAACATTTACCCGAGGTGATCTGGCTACAGCTTGAATTTACATGTTTTAGGGAGATATAAGACATGAATCAATACATGTAAGACATACACTGGTTAGGTCTGGAAAGGTAGGGTGAATTAGGGTTCTCTAGACGGACAGGACTAATAGGATAAATGTATATGTGAAAGGGAGTTTATTAAGGAGTATACACCATCACAAGGTGAACTCCCACAATAGGCCATCTGCAAGCTGAGGAGCAAGGAAGCCAGTCTGAGTCCCCAAACTTCAAAAATAGGGAAGCCGACAGTGCAGCCTTCAATCTGTGGCTGAAGGCCCACGAGCTCCTGGTGAACCACTAGTGTAGGTCCAAGAGTCCAAAAATTGAAGAACTTGGAGTTCAGTGTTCAAGGCCAGGAAGCATACAGCGTGGGAGAAAGATGAAGGCCAGAAGACTCAGCCAGTTTAGTCCTTCCACATTCTCCTGCCTGCTTTATTTTAGCTGCACTGGCAGCTGATTAGATGGTGCCCACCAAGATTGAGGGTGGGTCTGCCTCTTCTAGTCCACTGATTCAAATATCAGTCTTCTTTCACAACACTCTCACAGATACACCCAGGAACAACACTTTGCACCCTTCAATCCAATCAGGTTGACACTCAGTATTAACCATCACAGGGAGCAATGTGAAGGGGGATGAAGGGGCAGTGGGGGGGTTGTGGCCTGCAGGTCATAAGTGGATTAAAAGATTTCCTGATTGGCAATTGGTTGAAAGCTTTATCTAAAGACCTGGAATTAATAGAAGTGTTAAAATAAGGGGTTGTGGAGACCAAGGTTTTTATGATGCAGATAAAGCCTCCAGGTAGCAGGCTTCAGAAAGAATAGATTGTAAATGTTTCTTATGAGGCTTAAAAAGGTACCAAACTCAGTTAATTCTCTCCCGGATCAGGAAGAAGACCTGGAAATAAAAGGAGATTTTCTATAGAAGGTAGATTTTCCCACAAATAAATGTCAAAGACATTACAAGAAAAGTAAACTAGAGACAATATCTCTTATGACATTAGTTGAAAAAATGCAATTTTAGCAAATAAATTACAGCATTATATAAATAGAATAACACACAAGGACCAAGGGGTTTTATCCTAAGAATGTGAAATTGTTTTAACATTTAAAAATCAAACAGCGTACTAAGAAGAAGGAAGACAAAAACAGAAATAAAAAAGACATTGCAACTGATGTCACAGAAATCCAAAGATCATAAGAAACTGCTGTGAGAAAAAATATACCAATAAACTGGATAACCTAGAAGAAATGGATAAATTCCTGGAAACATACAACCTACCAAGAGTGCATCATGAAAGAAATAGGAAATTGAAACAGGCAAATAGTGAATAAGGAGATTGAATCAGTAATAAAAAAAACTCCCAACAAAGCAAAGCCTCCAACCTGATGACTCTGCTGCTGAAGTCTACCAAATATTTAAAGAAGAACTAATACCAATCATTTTAAAACTCTTCCCAAAAAATCAAAAAGGAGAGAATATTTCCAAACTCATTTCATGAGGCCAGCATTATGTGAATTTAAAGACAGACAAAGACACTACAAAAAGAAAACTACAGGTCTACGTCCCTGATTAATATAGATGCAAGGATCCTCAACAAAATAATTGCAAATCAAATTTAACAGCAAATTAACAGGATCATACACCATGACCAAGTGGGATTTATCCCTGAGTTGCAAGGATGGTTCAACATATGAAAATCAATTAATGTGATACAGTTAATAGAATAAAAGATAAAAATCACATAATCATCTCAATAGATTTAAAAATAATAATTTGATAAAATTCAACACTTTTTCATGTTAGAAACTCTCAATAAACTAGGAAGAGATGGAAGTTACCTCAACATATTGAGGCCAGATATGAAAATCCCACAGCTAACACCATACTCAAAAGTAAAAAACTAAAAGCTTTTCCTTTAATATCAGGAAAAAGACAAGGATGTTCACTTTTTCCACTTCTATTCAACATAGTAATGAAAGTCCTGCCCAGAATGATTATTCAAGATCAATACAAAAAATGCACCAAGTTCAGAAGGAAGAAATGAAATTGTACCTGTTTAGACATGATCTAATATACAGAAAACTCTAAAGACTCCACAAAAACCTCTTAGAATTAATAAGTCAATTCAGCAAAGTAATGTGATAAAAAACAATATGTAAAAATCAATTGCATTTCTATACACCAAAAATAAACTGTCTGAAAGAAAATTAGGAAGCCAATCCCATTTACAACATTATCAAAAATAATCAAATACTTAGGAATAAACTTAGCCAAGGAGGTAAAAGACACACTGCAAACTACAAAACATTAATTTAAGAAATTTAAAAACACACAAGTAAATAGAAAGACATACTGTATTCATAGATTGGAAGTCTTAATATGTACACTACTCAAAGCAATCTACAAATTCAATTCAATCTCCACAAAAATCCTAATAACATTTTACAGAAAGAGAAAAAACAATTCTAAGATTCATATATAATTGGAAAGTACCCTGAATAGCCAAAACAGTCTTGAGAAGAAAGAGCAAGGCTAGAGGCATCACTTCCTAATTTCAAAATATATTACAAAGCTATAGCAATTAAAATAGTATGTAAACAGCATAAAAATAGACATAGAAGACCAATGGGTTGGAATAGGGAGCCAAGAAATAGATCTGTATATATACAGTCAATTGATCTTCGACATGGGTGCCAAGAATGCACAATCAGGAAAGGACAGTCTCTTCAACAAATGCTGCTGGGACAACTGGATATCTCCATGCAAGAGTAGAACTGGATCCTTGTCTTATACCATACACAAAAATTAAATCAAAATGGTTAAAAACTTAAATGCAAGGTGAGACTATAAAGCTTCTATAAGAAAACATTGGGAAAAAGATTAGTTTCCAAAATACGTTAGGAACTCAAATAACTCAGTAGAAAAAACTAACAATCTGATTTTTTAAATGAGCAAAGGACTTGAATAGACATTTTGCCAAAGAAGAGAAATACCCACAGGCATATGAAAAGATGCTCAGTGTTACTAATCATCAGAAAAATGTAAACCAAAACCACAATGAAGTATTTCCTCACACCTGTCAGTATGATTATTATTAAAACAAAGACAAGCATTGGAAAGGATGTGGAGAAATGGAACCCTTGTACATTGTTCGTGGGAATACCGGATGGTGCATTTACTATGGGAAAAAAGTATGAAGGTTCTTCAAAAAGTTAAAAACAGAGCTATTATTTTGCTCCAATAATCCCACTTCTGGGTATTTATCCAAAAGAATTGAAATCAGGATCTTGAAGTAATATTACCATTCCTATGTTCATTGCAACACTATTCGTAATAGCTCAGATGTAGAAACAACATTAATGTCCATTAACAGATAAATTCATAAAGCAAATGTGGTATAGACATACAATGGAAATATGATTCAGCATTAAAAAAGAAATTCTGCAATATGCACAACATGAATAAACCTCGAGGATATTATTCCAAGTGAAATAAGCCAATCACAGAAGGACAAATCCTGTATAATTTGCTTATCTGAGATAGTGAAAATATTGACAGTACAATTCATAGAATCAAAGAGTGGAATGGTGGTTGCCAGGATGGGAGTGAAAGGGAAGTGAGGAGTTGCTTATCAATGGGTATAAAATTTCATTAACACAAGATGAATTAGCTTTAGAGATCTGCTATATAATGCTGTGCCTATAGTTAACAATATTTTATTGTATACTGAAAAATCTCAGAGTAGATCTCATGTTATATTCCTACCACAATAAAATAAAAATTTTAAAAATCAAACACTGTAGTCCACCAAATTAAGAAATTAAAAAAGGAAAGATGTTAGTATAATCAGAAGAAAGTAACTGTCAGCAAACTGGCACTAGCAGGAAACTTCTTCAACCTGATTAAGGTAATTTACAAAAAACCTACAGGTAATGTCACGCTTAATGTTAAAAGACTGAATGCTTTCCTCCTGAGATCAGGAATGAGATGAGAATGTCAGCTCTTAACCACTTCTATTCAACATTGTAATTGAGGCAATAAAGCCAAAAGAAAAGAGAAAAACACACAGGTGAGTTGGAAAAGAAGTAAAATTGTTTCTGTTTCTCAGGTAACATGACAGGAAGTTTTGTGGAATCTACACAAAAACTACCAGAAATTAATATGCTGCTAATTAACTAATAAGCTGATAAAGCTACTAGTACTAATAAATGAGTTAAGCAAAGTTGAAGGATAGAATACGACTATACAAAGTTTCTTCCTTATACTCGCAATGAACAATCAGAAATTGTATTTTAAAAATATGATTTACAGGCCAGACACGGTGGCTCACACCTGTAATCCCAGCACTTTGGGAGGCCAAGGCGGATGGATCACGAGGTCAGGAGGTGGAGACCATCTTGGCTAACATGGTGAAACCCCGTCTCTACTAAAAATACAAAAAAAAAAAAAATTAGCCAGGAGATTTACAATAGCAGCAAAATATCAAGTACTTAGGGATAAATTTGAGCAACAAAACATGTAACACCCTCCTACCGTGGTTTGATAGGGAGGAGTGAAGTGCCTTGCCAAAGGGCAACAGGAACATTTGGGGGTGACAGATATTAATTCTTGACTTCTAGTGATAGTTTACTGTGTTTTACACGTGTCAAATACTATCACACTGTACACCTTAAATATGTGCAGTTAATTGTATGCCAATTATACCTCACTTCTCTTAGGAATGAGAAACTGGCAATACATGTTAAACCCACTCTGTTATTTTCTTTTCCAGGGCCTCAGACAGAGACAGAGGGGTGTGACAGTCACAGCTGTCATAGCTAAACTTGCCCAAAAATCTGTTTAAACTCAGTAAAAATGAATAAATGAAAAATCATTTTGCTTGAGAATAAATTTCTCTTTTTAACTTCTTGCACAAATTGCAACTGCATTGCCCTTCCCTTTCCTTTGCCTTTTGATCTCAGAAATGATCCTGCAGGCCGACCCTGAACACTAACCTTGATTGGAGCAGCAGGAAAATATCATGGGATGTCTGAACAAATTATGAAGCTTATAACCCTCAGGTCTTACAATTTTCCAAGCTTCTCCTCCTAGGCATTACCTGTGCTACCACACAGAGCCATTGCAGGCATGGGGAAATTGGGAATTCTTCTTAAAGCTGTTAAGGGACTGAGGAATAAGTGAGATTTTCTCTTAAGCACTGAAGGATTCCCTAAAACGTATAGACTGCCTTGTAGACAGCTATTGAATTATTTGCCCAACTGTGTCTGGAATGTTTCTTCCAGGATGCGGCTTCTTTAATGCTCCTAATCTAAAGATAGTTTAGATTTGAGTCAATTTTTCCCCCAGGTCTTAAGCTAGGAAACTGTGCAGGTAACTAACGGGATTATGACAAAACTCTTCAGGAATCTTTTTATTTTAACCCTTAAAGTAAAAGTGACTCTTTAAATCTTCCTGAACCTTGAAGAATTAAGCTAACTCAGATATTAAGAGTTTAGAGTCGCTTTTTCTTTTTCTTTCCTTTTTTTTTTTTTTTAGATGGAGTCTTGCTCTGTTGCCCGGTCTGGAGTGCAGTGGCGCAATCTCGGCTCACTGCAACATTCGCCTCCCAGGTTCAAGCGATTCTCCTGCCTCAGCCTCCTGAGTAGCTGGGACTACAGGTACCCACCACCACGCCCAGCTAATTTTTGTAATTTTAATAGAGACAGGGTTTCACCATATTGGTCAGGCTGGTCTTGAACTCCTGACCATAGGGTGAGACAGCCGCCTCGGCCTCCCAAAGTGCTGGGATTACAGGTGTGAGCCACCGTGACCAGCTTAGAGTTTCTCTTTCTACATCATTTACCTTGTGTGTCTATATCTAACCCAGGACTCAAGGCAGTGATCTTAGACTCAACAACTTGGAATTATTTTTCCATTCACACCATTTCTCCCAGAGCTGTTTAAATTCACAAGGTAGCTGCTTCTGATGGGTTTATGAGTCAGATTTAGACTTAGCTCCCTCAGATTTTACAGAGATCTCTTTTTTCCAACTTGTTTCCAACAAGAGTGTCACAAACACTAGGTGCTAGAAAACTCTCCACTCAGAAGAGTGACCTGCATGTGTATCATCTACAAGACTCCCAGCAAAGACTTGACCTCATTCCCTGAGACTCTATTTAAAGCTGGGACTTGTCCAACTGGGGATGAGCTTGCCTTCCCAAGTTTCTAACTCCTAGGGGTGAGCAAGAAGCTCTACAGTTAAAATTTAATGGAATTTTCAGCCCAGCGCGGTGGCTCACGCCTGTAATCCCAGCACTTTGGAAGCCTGAGGCAACCAGATCACAAGGTCAAGAGATCGAGACCATTCTGGTCAACACGGTGAAATGCCGTCTCTACTACAAAATGGTGAAACGCCGTCTCTACTAAAAAAATGCAACAGAGGAAGACTCCGTCTCAAAAAAAAAAAAAAAATTAATGGAATTTTCTCACATTTTTTCAACATTTCCAGAAAGATGGTTGACTTTGCTGTGTTTTCTTTCCTTTTCTTAACCTATAAGAACAATCTCTGTAACCTGCACCCTTTGCCCACAAATGAACTCTGACTTCCTGAAATTCTAAGTGAGCAACTTGGTTGTTACTTCTGGAGGTATCAGCCTTCTGCTAATTGCATTTAAGATGCCATTGTAGAAAGTTTTGGTCAGGACCTGGCTGGAAAACACTGGCCCCACTGGACTGTACTCTTTACTCAAACTTTCCTTAAGTATAAAGATTTGGTAGAGAATGGCTTTTATATAGAAAGGTCCTGGGGATGGTTAAGCATATAAGAAACAATTATTGGGGTTCTCTGAGAAAGAAAATTGTCAGAAGAGGCAATTGAATCACTGAGATCTATGAACTAATGTAGAATAAGTCACTGCAAGAGTCAGCTTAGTTTCTCTCCAAATGAGAAAGCAGTCCTCAAGCTCCTTCACATATCCTTGACACATACGAACAATCTGGGCATCTGTTGTCTACATAGAGGTTGCTTCTCTTGAATTCGCTAAACGTAATTTGGTACAATAAAATAATAGTCTTCTGCATTTGTGTGTGTGTGTGTGTGTGTATACGCACACAGACATACACACATATGCCATACGATATTTTTTGAAGTTTTATTAAGTTTAATAATTGAATGACTAACACTGCAGCTATGTCTAGCATATTGTGTTAGAAAGCATGCTTAGCCTCTCTGTAAGAGAAAGCCCCAGAGACCTGGGAACGTTTATCTATGTAGAACCATATATCTAGTAGAACCATAGAACATTTATCTATGTAGGCTGAATGTGCGATTTATCATGTTCTCAACAATAATCCTATGCTTGGTGAAATGTATAAGGGACCTTTGTGTACCTTTTTCTCTTTTTGCAACTTCATGTGAATCTACAATTATTTCAAAATAAAAAATTTTTAAAAGTACACGTGTCAAAAGAAATCTCTTGATAAACCATAAAACAATAAAAAAGGAACCTTTGTCAGAAACACATGGTTAGGCTCTCTGCGCTTGTCTCTCATGGCTGTTGCTTAACTTGAATAAAAATTCACATCATGTCAAATATTACAAGCAACATATCTGTGACATAGTCTATTGAAGCAGTCACACTGGCATTGGGGAGATACACAAACAAAGCGAACCACAGCCATCTGGTATTCTCAGCTTGTCTACAAAATCACTTAAGGGGGCTAAGTTGAAGATGTGGAAATACAGTTGCATCTGAGAGTGAATGGTCTCACCTGTCCCCAACTTACTTTTCTCTCTCTCCATTTCCCTCAGGGCTCAATGAAGAGGGCGTCATGAAGAATTTGGAAGAGCAAGTGCCTCAGTCCTATGTATTTATGTCTCCCCGCTGATGTACAGTGCTCCATCTGTCATAAATGTCAATCGACTCAATTCTGAGTCATTTATTGGACTTCTATGTTTTCCTTTGGGCTATTTCATCTATCAGGAGATTTGCCCCATGCTGTCTTGAAGACTAACATTATGGTGGTACAGCAGTTCCTTACATCTTTTTTTTTTTTTTTTATTCTACAGATGTGTTCTCAATTCTTGGGCCTTTGACTTTTTTTTGTATGAAGGTAAGAATTATTAGTAGTTGTCTACATACTCAGAAAACACAGTGAAAATTTTTAGAGGAAATGCACTGAATATATCTATCAATTTGAAAACGGAGGCTGGGTGCGGTGGCTCACACCTGTAATCCCAGCACTTTGGGAGGCCGAGGCGGGCAGATCACGAGGTCAGGAGATCGAGACCATCCTAGCTAACACGGTGAAACCCCTTCTCTACTAAAAATACAAAAAATTAGCTGGGTGTGGTGGCGGGCGCCTGTAGTCCCAACTACTCAGGAGGCTGAGGCAGGAGAATGGTGTGAACCCGGGAGGCGGAACTTGCAGTGAGCCAAGATTGCACCACTGCAGTCCAGCCTGGGTGACAGAGTGAGACTCCATTCAAAAAAAAAAAGAAAGAAAAAAAGAGAGATTTTTTCTTTTCAATGTGAAAGAGTTAAATTATCTTTTCCTATTGTGGGTTTGTTTCAGACAGTATTCATAAGAAAATTCTCATTCTTTTTACTAAATGACTCACATATTTTGTCTCAAATTTAAGTGTTTAATCCCACTGGGATGAATTTAGTGTAAGGCGTAAGTACGGATCCACAATGTTTCCATATGGATATCTGAATGGTTTCACTGCTTTTATTTTATTTATTTATCTATTTATTTAGAGATGGAGTCTCGCTCTATCACCCACGCTGGACTGCAGTGGTGCGATCTTGGCTCACTGCAACCTCTGCCTCCCAGGTTCAAGCAATTATCCCGCCTCTGTCTCCCTAGTAGCTGGGATTAGAGGTGCCCGCCACCATGCCAGGCTAGTTTTTTGTATTTTTAGTAGAGACAGGGTTTCACCATGTTGGTCAGGCTGGTCTTGAGTTCCTGACCTCAAGTGATCCCTGGGAGTGATTCGCCCACCTCAGCCTCTCAAAGTGCTGGGATTACAGGCGTGAGCCACAGCGCCTGGCCTTAACTGCTTTTAAAATAGTCATCTTTCTAAATTGCCCTGCTGTTTCCACTTCCTCATAGGTATCTGTTTCCATTTTGTTTCTTCAGTTTCATTGGCTTGTCTCTATTTTGCCAATACAAAACTATCTTAATTAATTTATTTTCATCATAAATTGTAAGGTCCAGTAGATAATTTCTCTCATGTTATTACTGCAGGAGAATGTCTTTGGTTTTCTTTGGTGTGAGGTTTGTTTTTTCATATTAATTTGGCATCAGCTTATGAAGGACATTAGGAAATCTGGTTGAGGTTTTGGCTGGAATTAACATTGACAATTTGGGTGGAATTGATATTTTTTATGATTTTGACTTTTCCTATTGATATTTGCAGTATAAATCTCCATTTATTTGCTTTTATTTTTTTCTCTTATGAAAAATTTCACCTTTAAAATGGTGAAACCATAGTATTCATCTCTCAGGGTAGGTTAAATTTCTTACAATAGTGAGGGGACTATAAAATACTTTTTATCTTTGGTGAGACTTACCCCTAAGTTCATAGCATTTGAGTTTGCTATTGAAAATTTTGTTATTTATATTTTTAATTAAACAATTATACATTTTTTAAACCAGTCAATCACCAAGTATGCTAATCCTAAATTACATTTTCTTTCCTCTCCTCACTGATGTGTGTGTCCCCTCTGTAAGACACCATGTGGATATAAATGCTAAGTATGATTCTGGGCCTCTGGTCTTTTCCTGTGAGCTACTTTGTCTCTCACTGTGCCTATACCACTGTCTTGATGAGTCTGGCTTTCTAAAGCCTTGATTGGTAGTAAGGCATGTGCTCCAAATGTATTTGTTTCTTTTACAGATATTTTTGAGTTTTCTTACCTCTCTTTTTTTCAAATATATATGAAAATCTGGCTATCAATGTCCTCACTCAACCTAGTGGCTATTTTAAGTGGAAAAATATTGTATATCGAGAGCATATTGGAGTGTGAGATGCTTCATGTATGGAACTATCTGATGCATGAACGTAGACCTGATTAAGTTATGTGCATTGACAGGTTGGAAAGATGCATTTAAGATTTAAGAACAATAAATGACTTCCTCTGCTTCCACTAGAGTCCCCACAAAATTGAAACACATTAGGGGAAAAACGTAGATGAAGTCCAAAATATTTTTAAAAATAGCTCACAGACAATGACTCATAGGACAAAACATTTAGGGTTGGAGCTCAGCCAGCTTTAAGTTCTCAGAGCTTAAAGGTTCAGGGTCACTAGCTCAAACCTGAGGCCTCTAATCAGCCTGGCACCTGTCCTAAGGTTGGAATGGGCTGATACTTTGCACTGGACGCTCTTGTTCCCTGAGAGATGCCCACTTTGCTCTACTTGCCTCATCTGTTCTAATAAGATCCTATACTGGCGATGTCAGCAGGTGTCTGATACAAGGAAATATGGTGTATGGAGTGGGAGAGGTGAAGAGCAGTGAGCTAGCAATTTCATGGTGTGGGATACATTAGCACCAACCCACTTAGAAAAAAACGGCCTTAGCAACAACTTTTTTACCAGTAATGCCCTTAGCAAAAACATCCTTAAGAACAATTGCCCTTAGCACCAACACTTTTAAAAATATGCCTATCACAACAATGACTCTTATTAATAATGGCCCTTAGCAACAAATCCCATAGCAACAATACCCTTAGCATAGACACCATCAGGAATAATGCTTTAAGACAACATTGTTAATATTAACCCTTTTAGCCAAAAGACTCTTAACAACATAATCTAAGCAACAGTGACATTAGAAAAATGCCCTCAGCTATAACACTATTTGCCACAGTTGTTATTAGCAACACCTTTGACTGACATTAACACTCCTAGAAGCAATATCTTACGTTAGCAATCAGGGACCTTAATAACCACCCCAAGCAACAATGACCTTAGCAACAAATAGCTTGACATGAATACCTTTACCAAAATGTCCTTAAAAAAAATGGCCTTTAGCATCAAGACCGTTAACAAAAATGGCCCTTAGGAACAATGGCCCTAGAGACAACACTCATAACATAACAACAATGGTCCCTAACAACAATGTCCTTAGCAGCAACATCATTGGCAATGGTGCACCTTACTGACAAATCTCTAAGCAACAACAACCTTAGCATAATTGCCTGTAGAAATAGTGGGAATTATGCCAATTGCAAAAATGCCATTGGCAACAATGTCTTCAAAATCAATGTCCATAGCAACAATGCCCTTAGGAACAATGGTATGTCCATTTACCTCTATAAATTGCCATGGTACTTTGGAAATTGTCAAACCATGGCCTGTTAGTATATCTTAGCAAAAACACCCTTAGAAATAATACCTTCGAAAATCATGGCCCTTAGCAATAATAAAATTAGAAATAAAGCAATTAGCAACAACACCCTTAGCAAAAATGTCCTTTATAATGGCATTAACAACAGCACTCTTACCAATGGCACCTTAGTAAAAATGCTTTTAGTATCAACTCCTTAGCAATAATGACATCAGCAACAGTGTTGTTGGCAACAGCACACTTTACAGCAATGCCCTAGCTACAAAATACATAATATCAATGAACTTAGCAACAATGGCTCTTGGAGACAATGCTGTGAATGGCAATACTCATAGAATCAACACTCTTAACATCAGTACCATTAGCAAGAAAGGGGTAAACAACTGACCTTAGAAATGACATTCTTAATAATGTCCTTAGTAAAAAAATCATGAGCATCACCCCCATAACCAGTGCCCTTAGCAACAGTGCTCTTATCCAAACTTGCCTTACCAAGTATACCCTTATAAACAATGGTCCTTAGCAACCACACTCTTTGCAACAATGTCCTAACAATATTACTATTAGCAAAAATCCCCTAAGACCAGCATCCTTGACCACAGCCCTCTTGGCCCTTAGAAACAATGACTTTAGGCCGGGCGCGGTGGCTCACGCTTGTAATCCCAGCACTTTGGGAGGCCGAGGCGGGCGGATCACGAGGTCGGGAGATCGAGACCACAGTGAAACCCCGTCTCTACTAAAAATACAAAAAAATTAGCCGGGCGTGGTGGCGGGCGCCTGTAGTCCCAGCTACTCGGAGAGGCTGAGGCAGGAGAATGGCGTGAACCCGGGAGGCGGAGCTTGCAGTGAGCCGAGATTGCGCCACTGCACTCCAGCCTGGGCGACAGAGCAAGACTCCGTCTCAAAAAAAAAAAAAAAAAAAAGAAACAATGACTTTAGCAACCAACAGTGGGCCATGAAAATAAAGCCTTGGTAATAATGCTCTTAGCACTGACCTTAGGAAAATGGTCTTAGCAATAGTCTTTAGCAAGAGTGACTCTAGAAATGTCCCCTTCCCAACAATGCCCTTTGAAGAAAATACCTGTAACAACAATGCTTTAGTCACAACGCCTTCACCAAAAATGTCCCTTGCCAACGTTAACACCCCAGGAACAATGATCTTAGAAACAGTGTCCTTAACAATAATATACAAAAACATTCTAAGCAGTAGTACCCTAAGCAACAATATACTTAGCAATAATACCCTCAGTAACAATACTCTTAGCAACACGAGATTTAGGATCAGTGCTGGTAGAAACAGCATCATGAGAAACACTAGCAATAGTAATAATGCCTTTAGCCACAATGACCTTCAGCAGTTCTCTTACGAACATCACCCATAACTACAATGGCTCCAGGAATAATGCACTTAGAAATAACTTTCTTAGCAACAGTGACCTTACTATCAATGCCAATTGAAATATCACCCTTAGGCATGTGTTCCATGGCAGCAACATCATTAGTAACCACAGCCTTTGTAACAATGACTTTCAGCAAAAACGTTAGCATAGTGCCTTAACAAAGGCCCTTAGAAACAATACAACTACAGGCCGGGCACGGTGGCTCATGCCTGTAATCCCAGCACATTTGGAGGCTGAGGTGGGTGGATCACTTGAGGTCAGGAGTTTGAGACCAGCCTGGCCAACATGATGAAACCCCATCTCTACTAAAAATACAAGAATTAGCCAAGCATGGTGGTGCATGCCTGTAATCCCAGCTACTCAGGAGGCTGAGGCAGGAGAATCACTTGAACCCGGGAGGCGGAGGTTGCAGTGAGCTGAGATCATGTCACCACACTCCAGCCTGGGCAACAGAGGGAGAATCCATCTAAAAAAAAAAAAAAAAACGAAAGAAAAGGAAAAAGAAACAATGCAATTATCATCAATTCCCTTAGCAACAGATCCTTTAGAACATAATGCTCTTAACAACAGCACTCTTAGCAACCACATCCTTGACAACAGTGTACTTAGCAACAATGCCTTTAGCAATAATCACTGTAGCAACAAGACGCTTTACAAAAGTGCCTTGCAATAATATACCTAACATCAACATTCTTAGCAATAATGAGTTTTAGTAAAAATTATCTAAACGTGTTTTCAGCATCAGGGTCCTTAACATCAAAACCCTTAGATTTAACGACTACAACAATCATATCTTGGCCGGGCGCAGTGGCTCACGCTTGTAATCCCAGCACTTTGGGAGGCCGAGGTGGGCAGATCACGAGGTCAGGAGATCGAGACCACGGTGAAACCCCGTCTCTACTAAAAATACAAAAAAAATTAGCCGGGCGTGGTGGCAGGCGCCTGTAGTCCCAGCTACTCGGAGAGGCTGAGGCAGGAGAATGGCGTGAACCCGGGAGGCGGAGCTTGCAGTGAGCCAAGATGGCGCCACTGCACTCCAGCCTGGGTGACAGAGCGAGACCCCGTCTCAAAAAAAAAAAAATAAATAAATAATTAAAAATTAAAAAAAAAAATCATATCTTTAACACAGTTCCTTAGCAACAGCCCTAACAACAATCGTCTTAGGAACAATGCCTTTACTATAATGCATTTAAGTTCAATGGCCTTAGCAACACTGTCCTTGGCAATATTAGATCTTAGTGACAATGCTCTCTGCAGCAGTGGTACTCAGCAATGATTTGTCTTATAACACCCTTAACAACAATACCCATAACAGCAGCACACTTTAAAAAACAGGCTTAGCAACAATGTCCTTAACATCAATGCCTTTTGGAACATCAACCTTAGCAACAATGGCTCTTAGTAAGAGTGCCTTTAGCATCAGTCCCCTTAGCAACACCACCATTCAAACCAATACCCCTTAGCAACAATGATTCTAATAATGGCACACTTTTTTTTCTTTTTGACAGAGTTTCACTCTTGTTGCCCAGGTTGGAGTGCAATGGCATGATCTCGGCTCACTGTAACCTCCACCTCCCAGGTTCAAGCCATTCTCCGGCCTCAGCCACCCAAGAAGCTGAGATTACAAGGTGTGCACCACCACGCCCAGCTGATTTTGTAATTTTAGTAGAGATGGGGTTTCACCATGTTGGTCAGGCTGGTCTCAAACTCCTGACCTCAAGTGATCCACCGGCCTCGGCCTTCCAAAGTGCTGGGATTACAGGCATGAGCCAGAGTGCCTGGCCAACAGCACACTTTCACACGGTACCTTAACATCAACATCCTTAACTCTGTTTGCACCAATACCCTTAGGAATAAGTCCCTGAGCAATAGAGTCATTAACAGCAGTGTATTTAGTAGCAATGCTTCTTTACTGTAATACACTTAACAATAATGAACATAGTAACAATGCCCTTAGCCATAGAGGACTTTACAACAACAACCTTAGCAACAACACTCACAGTGACAGTGTCCTTCAAATGAGTTTCTTAGTAACAGTGGTCCTAGGATCAACATTTTAGCATTAATGCTCTTTGCAACAATTATTCTAGGAAAAGTGCTTCTGGCAACTAGCCCTTTAGCAACAATACACCGAACAAGAATGCTCTAGCAAAAGTGTACTTAATAACAACATCCTTAGCAAAAATACCCTTAGCAACAATGAGTGTTAGTAACAGAGCCTTAATGTCAATGTCCTTAGCTAAAATGCCCCCTAATATCATTGTCAGAGTGACAATATCCTTAGCAACAATAGGCCACATCAACAATATACATAGCAGCAAGTTCCTCAGTGACAATGTGCTTAATATAAATATCCTTAATCACAATGTCCTTTAGCAGCTCTTATAGGCAATGGCCTTAACAATAATATTCATAATCATATTTTCCTTACAACAGTACTTAACAACCTTTGCACAGCACCCTTGGAAAAAAGCCAATTTAGAAAAACCTTCTTGGCTACCAACCATAGCAACAATGCCCTAAGCAATAACACCTTTAGTATCAATTCCCATAGAAACAGTGGCTATAAAACAAGGCCATCAGCAACAGCATGCTTAGCAAAAATATCTTCAGAAACAATACTCTTGGCATCAACACCTTAAAAACAACCTCATTATTATAACTGCCTTTAATAAAAATGCCATGAACAACCAGGCCCTTAGCCTTGGTGCGGAATCAACAGTGTCCTTAGAAACAGCACATTAGCAACAACTCTGTGAGCAGGACTATTCGCAGCAATGTCCTTATTAACAATGTCTTTAGCAAGAGTACTCTTAGCAATTGGCTCTTAGCAACAACACATTTAGAAACAGCACTCATAGCAACAGCTCCCTTATCAACATCACTCATAGCAAAATCTGTTTCATTTTCAACACTCTTACTATCAAGGCCTTTAAGAACAATGACCCTAAGAAAATAGCCCATAACAACAATTTCCTTAAATTCAACACTCTTTCCTTAGGAACAGTACCTTTAGCACCAAGGATCTTAGCAACAGTAGCCTCTGCAATAGTGGCCATGGCCACAGTGTTCTTAGTAACAGCACCTTTAGCAAAAACATCCAACAACAACATTAACATCAGTGCCTTTGGCTGGGCACAGTGGCTCATGCCTATAATTCCAGCACTTTGAGAGGTGGGAGTGGGAGTATTGCTTTAGACCAGGGGTTCAAGACCAGGTTGGGCAATGTAGTGAGATCTCATCTCTACAAAAAAAAAAATTAAAAAAATTAAAAAGCTAGCTATGTGATATGATTTGGCTGTATCCCCATCCAAATCTCATTTTGAATTGTAGCTCCCATAATTCCCACGTGTTATGGGAGGGACTCGATGGGAGGTAATTGAATCATGGGGGCGGGTCTTTCCCATGCTGTTCTCATAATAGTGAATAAGTCTCATGAAATTTGATGGTTTTATAAAGGGGAGTTTCCCTGTACAAGCTCTCTTGCCTGCCACCATGTAAGACGTGACTTTGCTCCTCTTTTGCCTTCTGCCATGATTGTGAGGCCTCTCCAGCCATGGGGACTGTGAGTCAATTAAATGTCTTTCCTTTAAAAATTACCCAGTCTTAGGTATGTCTGTATTAGCAACGTGAGAACAGTCTAATACACTAGGCATGGTGGTGTGTGCTTGTTGTCCCAGTTGCTTTGGAGACTGAGGCAGGAGGATCACTTTGAGCACAGGAGTTCAAGCCTGCAGAGCTGTGATCACACAACTGCACTCCAGCTTGGGTGACAGAGTGAGACCCTGTCTCAAAAAAAAAAAAAGGCCTTTAAGAACTGCATGTTTAACAAAAGACCCTCAGCAATGGCTTCCTTAGCCACAACAACCTTGGCAAAAATATTACTACTGCCATTCTTTTAGCAATTAAGTCCTCAGGAATAATGCTCTGAGAAAAAAAGTGCTTTTAGCAACAGTTTCCTTAGAAACACTAGTCATAGCAATAACACCCTTAGCAAAACTTTCTTTGCACAATAACTTCAAGGCCTTAAGGGACAATGCCCTTACAAAACTTTTTTGACATCAACACCTGCCTTAGACCATTTTGTGTTGCTCGAAATAAATACCTGAGGATGGGCAATTTATAAAGAAAAACCATTTACTTGGTTCTCAATTCTGATGGCTGCGAAGTTCAAGATTGGACATTTGTGTCAGGTGAGGGCCTCAGGCTGCTTCCACTCATGGCAGAATATGAAGGGGAGCTGGTGTGTGCAGAGCTCACATGATGAGAGAGAGAGAAAGAGAGCAGAAAGGTCTCAGGCTCTTTTTAACAACCAGCTCTGGCAAGAACTGATAGAAGACTCACTCAGCCTCAAGGAAGGGGATTAATCTGTTAATATGGGATTTGGTCATATGACCCAAACACTTCCCATTAGGCCCCATCTCCAACATTGGGGATCAAATTTCAACATGAGGTTTAGAGGGGACACACATCCAAACCGTAGCAATACCCTTAAGAACAATAACCTTACCAATAATACCCTTATCAAAAATGCCCTTAACAACAGCTTTCTTAGCAACAGTACAGTTACCAACAGCACCCATAGCAAAACCTTAATCTTCAATAACACTTTTAATATCAATGCCTTTAAGAATGACAGTCTTGACCAGACATGGTGACTAATGCCTGTAATCCCAGCACTTTGAAAGGTTGAGGCAGGAAGATTGCTTGAGGCCAGCAGTTTGAGGTCAGTCTGGGCAATATAGTGAGATGCTGTCTCTACAAAAATTTAAAAAAAAAAAAAAAAGCCAGGTATGGTGACCTGTGCTCGTAGTCCTAGCTACTTGGGAGGCTGAGGTGAGAAAATTGCTTGAGCCCAAGAGTTTGAGGTTACAGTGAATTATGATCATACCACTGCACTCCAACTTGGGCGACAGAGCTAGACTCTGTTTCTAAAAAAAAAAAAAAGAGGACCTTCAAAATTGCTTCTGTCAGGCCTCTGAGCCCAAGCCAAGCCATCGCATCCCCTGTGACTTGCACGTATATGCTCAGATGGCCTGAAGTAACTGAAGAATCGCAAAAGAAGTGAATATGCCCTGCCCCACCTTAACTGATGATATTCCACCACAAAAGAAGTGTAAATGGCCGGTCCTTGCCTTAAGTGATGACATTACCTTGTGAAAGTCCTTTTCCTGGCTCTTCCTGGCTCAAAAAGCTCCCCCACTGAGCACCTTGCGACCCCCACTCTGCCCGCCAGAGAACAACTCCGCTTTGACTGTAATTTTCCTTTATCTACCCAAATCCTATAAAACGGCCCCACCCTTGTCTCCCTTCTCTGACTTTTTTTGCGGACTCAGCCCGCCTGCATCCAGGTGATTAAAAGCTTTTATTGCTCACACAAAGCCTGTTTGGTGGTCTCTTCACAGGGACGCACATGAAAGCTTCCATCAACAATTACCTTTGCAACCTTTCCATCAGCAGCAATGCTCCTAGCAAGAACATCTTTTGCAACAATGCTTTTAACATATTTCATTTTGCAACATAGAAACAAATGCAGTTAGGAACAGCATCCTTAACAACAACTTTCTTTACAACAATATTAACACAAGAGTCTTGCAACACCCTTAACAACAAGTTTCCTTTGCAACATCAACACTTTTGGTAATGACATCAACACTTTTGGTAATTGCATTGGTACCAAAACTTATTTGTGACAATATCCTGAACATTAATGCCTTTAAGAGAAATGCCCTTAAAAATACCTTTAGCAAGCATTTCCTTAGCAAACACGCCCCTAGCAACAGAGAGTAAGTTTTGTAAGGGCATGTGAGTATGAAGGCAGAGACTGGAGTGAGGCCAAGAAATGTGAAAGATTTCCAGGAACCATCAGAAGCGAGGAAAAACACATGGAAAAGATTCAGAGTGCTCAGAAGGAAGCAACCCTACCACCACCTGATTTGGACTTCTAAGCTCTAGAACTGTAAGAGAAATTTCTTGTGTTTTAAGCCACCTTGTTTGTGGTACTTTGATATGGCAGCCCTAGGAAACTAATACAATTCTCTTAACAAAAAGGCACAATTTCCTTAGCAATAATAAACTTAGAAATAATGCCTTATGAACAATGACTTTGCCAACAGTGGCCATAGCAGCCACACCCTCAGCAAAAGCAACTTAGTGCAGATTTCTTAGCAGAGCATGCCAAAACACACTAACAAACATACTAAGAAAACACCAAACACACTAATACTAACAAAGTGCCTTTCTAAAAACTGCCCAACATCAACAGTCTTATCAACACATTTCATAGCAAAAATTTCCTTAGCACCTTTGCCCCTAGCAATGTTGCTTTTAGCAAGTTTTCATAGCAGTAGTGACCAGCCAACCTTGATTTAGCAAATGCATCCTTAGCAAAAACTTTCTTGCAACACCACCCTTAATACTAACACCTTTAAGAACAATGTCTTTAGCATAAAGGCCCTCCCAAAAATATCATTAGCAAAAACTTGGCAAAATGTGCTTAGCAACCGCACTCTTTGAAAAAGTTCCATTAATAGCAACATACTTAATAACAATGTCTTTAGCAACGGTGGTCATAGGAATTGCTCTTTCTGCAAGAGTGGCTACTGTAATTGTAACCAGAGCAATAATGGCCATATCAGCCATGCATTTAGCTACA
>NW_026652285.1:40729483-40734379 GCF_009828535.3 Hylobates moloch
GACAGAGCCAGACTCCATCTCAAAAAATAAATAAATAAAATAATAAATAAATAAAGTTATTGGCCAGGAGCAGTGGCTTATGACTGTAATCCCAGCACTTTGAGTGGCTGAGATGGGTGGATCACCTGAGGTCAGGAGTTCAAGACCAGCCTGGCCAACAGGCTGTATTTTTTGTACTAAAAATACAAAAATTAGCCAGGTGTGGTGGCGCAAAACTGTAATCCCAGCTACCCAGGAGGCTGAGACAGGAGACTCGCATGAACCCAGGAGGCACAAGTTGCAGTAAGCCGAGGTTGCACCACTGCACTCCAGCCTGGGTGACAGAGTGAGATGCCATCTCAAAAAAAAAATAAGTTTTTATCTGAGGACGGACCCCACAATGGTGGGCCCTGCCTGCCATGTTTGTGTTGTGGAATCATGTCCCATACCTGAGCCTATTCATTTAAAGGTAGAACAACTGACCCAACCACATTTTCTCTTTAAAATGTGGGAATTGGGATTGAGAGATACTGGTCTCTCCTTATGGGTCATTTTAACTTAGAATATTTAAGTTTGGGATCTTTGGTGCTTCCATTTTTAACCAGGAGCTTAGAAAAGCAGACACAGTCAATCTGTTGAAAGAAAAGCTGAAGTGATGTGGAGAGAGAAGTTGTGAAAAGCGATCAGAGCGCCTGGGAGAGAGTCACTTAGAGTAGCTGGAGCTGCTCCTGCAGCTCTTTCCAGACTTCGGTTCTAGCTCTTCTTGAAGCTACCAGGCTTCCAGGCTTTAGAATAATTCCACTTTAACCTCAGAGATTTTGCGCTGGTTCAACACCAAACAAAAGAACACTGAATAAGACAGTAATGTGAGTAGAGAATTCTATGAAATAGAAAAGAAACTTAATGATGTGTCATAGGCCATTGATATTCACTTTCCTCCGTCCCACATATACAGATCACTTAGCCTCTTCCAAAATTCTTATTTCATAATAAAGAGTAACTAGTTATTTAAAAGTTAACAATAGCCTATTTATTCTTTATTAACAAATGTGTTTAAAAGGATCAGGTGCTAAACCTTGGAAGAATATTAAGGCAAGATGTTATGAGATCACAGAAGCTTAGTGCTGAAGGGTCCATGCCTTCACCTGGGTACAGATTCCTCTCTGAGTGCTCATTCACCCATTGTGGTGTGAGCCTTGTGTGAAAACTCTTCAGATGCAGAGATGAATAAGACAAGGTGTCTGCTCAGAGTCAACTAGAGGAGACAGTAAGCAAATAATTAGAATGTGGAACATGCCATAATCGAAGTGGGTGGGTGTCATGGGAGCAGAGATCATGGGGTATCTAACTTTGCTTTGGAGGTTAAAGTAGAGCAGTCATGAAGACTTCAAAGGGGAGGTGGATTTTTATTGGAACTGTTGAGAATAAACAAGGATACACGTATTTTCAACTATGGCCTGAGGGTATATGAGCTTTAAGAGCTGAACTGTTGGAAGCATTCCAGACCAAAAGAAAGTCATGGGCAGAGGCAGGAAGGTGAAAGGAGCATGCTGGTTTTGGGAGAAGCATAGTTAGTGCAGAGGGGCTGTGACTCAGGGAACACAGGGTGGCAGACTGTGTCCCGGAGATGAAACTGGCTTACAGGCAGGAGTGAGGAACAAAGGACCTTCTGAACTTCTTACGGGATTTAGACTTCTATAGAAAACAGAGGATCACTGTACGATACACTGTGAGACCACTTTGAGAGAAAACATTCATTTTTGAGAATCTTCATTCCTGAGTTCTTCTTTATGTTTGTCTGTGGTACAACTTCCTGCAGCCCCATCCACCAATTACAGACCTATCTTCTTAGTGTGAGTCTAATGCCTCCCCCATGGGAGGGAGCTGTAGAATTTAAAGTTGACCATCCTGCTCATGCCTGAGTTTTCTCTCTACTGCAACTAATGCCTTCCTCTCTGTCTGAGACCTGGCATGTCAGGGTAGAAGGCCCTTCACCCTCCTTTGCTTGACAAACTCTGATTTATTGACATCTTACTGAAAATCCCATGGCTGGAACTGGGCTCAGGCTCTTCAGTGTGGTCTGAAGCTGGGGACAGGAGAGGCCTCACTCCCTTCAAACTCACTAAGATATGAGGTGACCTCATTATACCACAGACTTTTGTCAAGGCCACAGGGACATAAACTCAGGTCACTTT
The DNA here is from genome assembly GCF_009828535.3 of Hylobates moloch. Taxonomy (NCBI): domain Eukaryota; kingdom Metazoa; phylum Chordata; class Mammalia; order Primates; family Hylobatidae; genus Hylobates; species Hylobates moloch. Next base: position 40,731,658 of record NW_026652285.1, read on the forward strand.
TGTTTCACAGGCATTATTCTAATATTTGTGTATTTTTTTTTTTTTTTTTGAGATGGAGTCTCACTCTGTTGCCCAGGCTGGAGTGCAGTGGCATGATCTCGGCTCACTGCAGCCCCGCCTCCTGTGTTCAAGTGAATCTTCTGCCTCAGCCTCCCATGTAGCTGGGAGCACAGGTGCACACCACCACGCCCAGCTAATTTTTGTATTTTTAGTAGAGACAGGGTTTCACCATACTGGCCAGGCTGGTCTCAAACTCCTGACCTCATGATCTGCCCACCTTGGCCTCCCAAAGTGCTGAGATTACAGGCGTGAGCCACCATGCCTGGCCTAAATTTGTGTATTTTTAAACTAAAGTGTCAAACTACATTTATTGCCCTCTTCTTAGTTTGGAAAAGTGCTTTGTTTCTGTTCAGATTGTTTTAGGTTTTGTCTCTTCACCACACACAGGCTGCTCCTTCCAGTTCAGTGTTAGCTGGGGATTTCATTTCAGTCCTCATACAGATCAGTGGTAAGAGCTGAATAAACCAGAGCTGAAAGTGGGCCCATGTCCCTCTTTCCTACCTCTCTTTCACACCGGAGTCTGATTGAGTGCAGTATGCAACTTGGATGAGCATGTGTATGCAAAGTGCGCGTCAGCAATGACCATAGCTGGAACAGGTTGGAGCTAGCTGCCTCTTTATCATCTCCCTGTTCATCCTTTGATGCAGAAAACTAACCTTATCTCAAGCATGTGTAAATAATTCATGCAAAGTTACAAGACATGGTTCAAGTCATGTCCCCTCCAACCACATCAGCACCATGAGCAGTCCTTGAGGGTCTTCAGATAATAACAACACTAAGAGTTAGCATATGTTGAATGCTGTACTATGTATGTCATTCTAAGGGGAGAAGCTATGTAGAACCAAAAGTAAGCACAGGCAGCTTCAAGCAGCACAGAGAAACACAGCACAGGGGTGGCTTATTTGATTTTCATTGAAGTTGTAAAAAAGTATTAAAAATAATGAATACATTAGTTTAAAAAAGAAACAAGGAAAGTATTATATACCATAACAAAGTGGGATGTATTCCAGAATGCAAGCCTAGTTCAACAGTCAAAGATCAATCCATTATACCAATGAGTTAAAGAAGAAAAATCATGTAATGTTATCAATAGATGAATAAAATTAATTTGACAATATCTAACAATCATTCATGATAAAAACTTTCAGCAGGCTGGGTGCAGTGGCTCATGCCTGTAATCCCAGGATTTTGGGAGGCCAAGGCAGGCAGATCACGAGGTTAGGAAATCGAGACCATCCTGGCTAACACAGTGAAAACCTCATCTCTACTAAAAATACCAAAAAAAAAAAAAAAAAATTATCCGGGCATGATAGTGCAAACCTATATCCCAGCTACTCAAGAAGCTGAGACAGGAGAATCACTTGAACCCAGGAAGCAGAGGTTGCAGTGAGCAGAGATCACACCACTACACTCCAGCCTGGGGGACAGAGTGAGACTCCGCCTCAAAAAAAAAAAAAAAAACTTTCAGCAAACTAGCAATAGAGAGAAACTTCTTCAAACTGATTTTTTCAATCTAAAAAAACCCCTCCACTTAACATGATACTCAAGCCTGAAAAATGAGATACTTTCCCACTAAGAACAGGAACAAAACAAGGATGTCTCCTCTTATCACTCTTTTTTAACTTTGTATGGAAAGTCCTAACTAATGCAATAAGACAGAAAAAAGAAATAAAAGGTATACAGATAAGAAAGGAAGTGATGGCGGGGCATGGTGACTCACGCCTGTAATCCCAGCACTTTGGGATATCGAGGGAGGCGGATCACGAGACCAGGAGATCGAGACCATCCTGGCTAACACGGCAAAACCCCGTCTGTACTAAAAATACAAAAAATTAGCCGGGCGTGGTGGCGGGCGCCTGTAGTCCCAGCTACTCGGGAGACTGAGGCAGGAGAATGGCGTGAACCCGGGAGGCAGAGCTTGCAGTGAGCTGAGATCGCGCCACTGCACTCCAGCCTGGGTGACAGAGCGAGACTCTGTCTCAAAAAAAAAAAGAAAAAGAAGAAGAAAGGAAGTGATAAAACTGTCTTTGTTCATATATGCCATGAGTGCCTATGTAGAAAATCTCAAAGTATAAACAAAAAACTCCTAGAATGAATTCTATGTATATAATCTTTTATAAGTGATTACAGCAAGGATGAAGGATACAAAGTTAATTTACAAAAGTTATTTCTTTTTCTATATGCCATCAATGAACAGTTGAAATTTAAAATTAAAAACACAGTGCCATTTACATTAGCACCAAAAATGAAATACTTAGGTATAAGTCTAATAAAATATGTATAGTATCTATCTGAGGAAAACTATGAAAATCTGATGAACGAAACCAAAGAAGATCTAAAAAATCGACTTACTGCATGTTAATGAATAAGAAAATTCAATATCGTTAAGACATCAGTTCTTTCAACTTGATCTACAGATCAGTATTGGGATCAATGCAGTACTTATCAAAATCCAAGCAAGCTATTTTGTAGATATTGACTAGCTGACTCCAACTCTATAGAAAGTCAAGAGACACAGAAAAGCCAACATGATATTAAAGAAGAACAAAATTAGAGGACTAATGCTTACTGACTTCAAGACTTACTGTAAACTTACAGTAATCAAGAGAGTGTGGTATTGGTAAAGAATAGACAAATAGATCAATGGAATAGAACAGAGAGC
>NW_026652285.1:40734479-40768757 GCF_009828535.3 Hylobates moloch
AAAAAAAAAAAACAAGAACAAAACAAAACAAAAAAACAAAAAAAAGAAAAACCCTGCATTTCTATGTGTCAATTTGACTGGGCTAAATTAAAACAAACAAACAAACAAACAAACAAAAACACTGCATTTCTTCTGGAGAAACCTCCCTTGGTCAGACTTAATCAGATAAGGAAACTTCAGCAAAAGCCTCTCCTTTCTTCCTTCCTTGCTTCAGGAAAGAAAGAGGATGGTAGGTGATACGGTTTGGCTACGTCCCCACACAAATCTCATCTTGAACTGTAGCTCCCATAATTCCCACATATTGTGGGAGGGATCCAGTAGGAGATAATTGAATCATGGAGGCTGTTCCCCCCATATTGTTCTCCTGGAACAGAATAAGTCTCATGAGATCTGATGTTTTTATAAGGGGAAACCTCTTTCACTTGGTTCTCATTCTTTCTTGTTTGCTGCCATGTAAGGTGTGCCTTTTGCCTTCCACTGTGATTGTGAGGCCTCCCTGGCCATGTCATGAGAACAGACTTATACAGTAGGGCGGGGTTGGGGGGCTGATGGTGTTAGACAGAGATATTGGTCCTGAGGCTTATTTCTGAGGCCTTTCAATTTTATTTAATTCAAAGCACTCAACATGTCAAAGTGCCATTTTTGAGGGTACGGTTTTCAGAGCTCCACCATTAGCAAGTACTAAATGTTGCTCCTTGGGAAAATGTAAGGGGAAGTTTCTGTGAGCCTCTGGCTGCAATATTTTCAACAAATGATCAAGATATAATCTTGTTTTATATGTGTTTCTGTTTAAAGACACCTTATTTAATATATAAAATTTATTCATCAGCATTGAGATTATAGCCAATGGCACTATAGGTCATATCTGAACAAAGTTTATGTCACGTGTCTCCATAATGCACATCACGGTCTTTTTGTGCTTTGAGAGCACTTTAGCACTATGCTTGGGGGCCGTTGTAAACATCAAAATCACCAAAAAAGCACAAAAATATGAAAACCACGACACTAAACGGATTGTGAAAAGGACACTTGATTTTAGTATGAGAGCTGAAATAAGAAGGCAGAGCATGATTTTGTTCAACATCAGCTGGGAATGTGCAAGCTGGGAGAATGAAATTTTTGGCCAGTCTGTGTATGACAACAAAGGTGCTGTGAGTGTGAATTTTGGGGTTAGTAATAAATTTTAGCAGGTGGGTGAATTTGCAAATACAAATACATTTTAGCAAGAAGGTGGATTTGAAAATACAAAATCCATGAATAATGAGAATTGACATTCTGTGGGAGTTTTACTGAATGTGAAATGTAAAATCCATTTTCTAACTATTCACACTTATGAATAATGAATTCATTTCCAAATATGTTTCTGTAAAGAGTGTATATATGTTGGGGGTTTGTCCCTGGAAGTGCTGAGTGGAACCTCCATTTGGGTGTTATTGTCACCTGACATTTCAGCCTCACTTTTGGGTTACATCATATAATCTTAAGAATTTAAAAGAATCTAATTAAAATATCTGTATGTTAATGTCCATTTGAGGATATTTTAGGAGTAAGAGTGTGTCTGGATTTAAAATGTCGTAATTCTTGGCTTGGATTATTACAGTCATCTATTACCATATTTAGAATAATAGCTATGACAAGCTTCTGCAAGTAGGTCATGTTTGTGCTAATTGCTTGTCAAAGCTGTATCCCCAAATACCACCAACATAGCATGTTGATGAGACAAAGCTGATTGCTTATTTATATCGAGATGGGGCTAATCACAAATTCTTAAAAGTGGAAGAGGGAGGCAGAAGAGAAAGAACCAAAGAGATGGCAGCGTGAGAAGGCCTCCCAGCCTATCATTGCTGACTGTGAAGATGGAGGAAGGGGCCAGGGGCTGAGGACTGCAGGCAGCCTCCAGATGCTGGAAAAGTCAAAGACACAGGAGCCCAGAGCCTGCAGGAAGAACCTCTACCCTGCTGATGCCTGGATTTTAGGTCAGTGAGGCCCACGTTGAACGTCTGACCAAGAGGACTGTTGGAAAACAAGTCTGGATTGTTTACAACACTGTTTGTGGTAATTTGTTACAGCAGCAATAGAAAACTAATACAGTGGCAAGGGACAGAGTACAGCCTTTGTAAATTTCTATCAGCATCTCAGAGGAGAGAAGGGGAGATCAGAATTTATTGAGAATTGCAAGTTTGGTTTAAGATGGGTCTCTGAAGGAGAGGATTTGATTGGAATTGTGTGAGAATCATGATACAACAGTCTGGGCTTAGAGAAAATAGCGAGGTGAGGATTTGTGGGGAAGGATTCAAAGACTCAAGCTGTAAACTTGGTCTATGCCTTCCCCTGAAGAGTTGATAAAATATTTGGGAAGTTCCTATAATGAAAAATCAAACCATTCTGGAGATAGGACAGTCCTCGAAAAGTAATACTAATGGAACAATAGAATAACAGAGTCATGTTAATATCAGTGGGAAGGTGCGGCTTCGGTTCTCAGTGTCCACGCTGAGAGGGTTCTCTTGGTTCTTGATTTAATAGCTGACCTTCTGCAGAAAAATGTATAGTTGTCACTACCCTGCTTCCTCTGTGTATTAATTTATGACTATGATCAAAGGCACAAAAGCAATATAAGTATGATCTGGATAGAAAAAAAGAAGTATTTGGCAGCTAACTATGAAGAAAATAGAGTATTCTGATGGCTGCTTTCATTACTGTCACTGTGTACATTGCTGAAAGTAGAACGTGAGCAGAAAATAATAATTTTCAAATTTAAAACATACTTTGCTGTCTACTTATGACATGCTAATAAGGTAACAAATTCTTATCAATCATGTTTGAAAAGGACACAAATAGAACACAGTGCTTGCCATTTTAGTGATTGTCAGATTTCTTGTGACAACTGAGAATGCTAATTTTATAGTAAACTTGCCATTACTCTGTATGTAGTTCATCATGATGTCTTCTGACGCCCTTTCAGTCATGGCCTAGTGTTAAATATCAGTGCAATGCTGCTTTTATCAATGCAATGCATGCAATGCCCATAAAACTAATGTCTTTTAAAACTAGTTTGTAACCAGAAATCTTTAAGGCATTACCAGTTAAGTGTGAGATAATACAGAATACTCTCTCATAATTTTTAAATCTTTAAATATTAATTTCAACATCAAACACAATTCATTATGGTACCACTTTTTTAACATGATTAACGTGATAGCTAATACAAATCAATGTGAATGTAGATATATAAGAAATGACATAGGTGAGATAATAAACATCTGATTATTTGCTCAGCAAATATTTTCTTACCAACTTTACAAACCTCTTTTTGTTTTGCATTATTTTGAAACATTTACTTTTGCTAGATTCAGTGAAGCAAGTAAAGTTTGAATTTGAAAATAAACTAAACTGTGATTTGTGGAACAGGTTTTTATTTCACTTTTGAAATAAATGACACATACCGCAATTAATTAAATTTGAGATAATTTGATAATTAAATTTGAGATAATGACTTTGAGCAAATTTATTAAAATTTATTATAATAACTCTTTTAAAATAATCGCATTTTTATTCATGTGCTATGTTAAACAAAAATTATGGGAGGCCATTGTTTTCGACTGAGATCCTGCACTAGGCCCCAGTTGATCAGACTCAACAAAAATGTAGTCACTTATGCTAAATACCACATAATCAAACTGAAGCTTTCAGAAAGTAGACAGGTCCCAGAACAGAGCAGTTTTTCCTCAAGGCAGGAAATTCCAGTCTACCCGAGTCAGTGCAAAAAGGAACTTTTCTCTGCTTTAACCCTTACAACAAATTAACCTGGATTAACCCTGATCTTAACCAGTCAGCTTTTTGTCTATTGTTTTGTTTAATTGTTCTCATTTTACAGAACCTACTGTTCTTCCATTGTCTGTGGAAGCTCTCATCTATTCTGTAGAATGAAGGCTGCCCTGATTCATGAATCTCAAATAGAAGCCAATTACATCTATAACTAAATTTGTTCTAATTTTGTCTTTTAAAAAGTTATTGTCATAGGCCAGGCACAGTGGCTCACACCTGTAATCCCAGCACTTTGGAAGGTCAAGGCAGGCAGATTGCTTAAACCCAGGAGTTTGAGACCAGCCTGGGCAACATGGTGAAACACAGCCTCGACAAAAAATAACCAGATATGGTGGCATGCGCCTGTAATCCCAGCTACTCCAAAGACTGAGGTGGAAGTATCACTTGAGCCCAGGAGGTCAAGGCTACAGTGAGCCATGAGCACTACAGCCTGGGCAACAGAGCAAGACTCTGTCTCAATAAAACAAACAAACAAAAAAACAAACAAACAAAAAACAGTTGTCATCATAAATTTTGTTTTTATTAAGAAAGGGCAACATAACACTTTCTTAGCTCTTGAGGATGTAAATTGGTTATCTAACATATATTAATATCTCAAATATTGTATTATCTTTTAAAATTATGTTTGTGTAGAATATGGAGTGAATTAAGTTAAAATCCAGATAAATATTTTCATTATCTTGCAAAGTTTCCAAAATGCTATGTGTTTTTGCATATAATTATTTACAACTTATTTTTAACACATTACTTCACCCTATTAGGGATCCAGTGACATAGCCTGGATGTTTGTCTCCTAAGCCTCATGTTGAAATTTGAACCCCTGTGTTGGAGGTGGGGCCTAATGGGAGGTGTTAGGGTCTTGGGAGCAGATCCCTCATGAAAAGATTTTTGCCCTCCCTGGGAAGAGGGGATGAATGAGCTCTCTGTTAGTTCCCAAGAAAGCTAATTGTTACAAAGAGCCTCCTCCCACCTTTCTCCTCTTTTCTCACTACGTGATCTCACTACATGCTGGCTTCCCTTTGCCTTCTGCCATGTGTGGAAGCAACCTGAGAAATTCACCAGAAGCTGAGCAGGTGCTGGTGCCATTCCTCCTGCATGGGCTGCAGAATCATGAGCCAAATAAACCTCTTTTCTTAATATGTTTTTTAGTCTTAGGAATTTTTTTTATAGCAACACAAATAGGTTAAGATATTCAATGCAATGGTTCATGCCAAAAAATACTTTGCCATCCCATGTCATGTTATAGACTTCAGGAGAAAGGACGTTTAGAAGGCATAAAGACATTTACAAAGCACAGTAGTCCTTGTTTTTATTAAAACACATCATTGCTCTATCTAAGTATTTGCTCTGGTTCTGTAAGTGACTGTCCCAGCACACCTCTGGCCTTCAGATTTATTCTATTTTCCCAGCACAGCACAGTTTTCTAACTTGTAAAACTCCAATTTTTCTTTAAAAAAATCAGATTTCTGGTTTCTCATAAAAAGAAATCAGAGAAGACCTGGTCACACTGGGAGGCATCCCTTATAGGGTAGGACTATCCCCTTTCAATGAGCCAGGCTCTGTCCTGAGAGACACCATTCCCTCCCAGCTCCATTTACTCCTTACCTCTCTTTGAAGGCTTTTACCTGCTATGATCTTTAGCAACCCTGCTGCCTTTGCTTGCAAGAGAAGATTAGGCAAATAATTAACATTTCAGTAGCAGATCAGGCAGAGTCAGAATGAGGGCTTTTGAAACACATCGCAGTGTTCATTTACAAGTGATTAGTGGTGGCCACAGGACTGGCTGTCGCTGATTTGCCTTGCTTTAGGGAAGCCATTTTTATCTTCCCTCTACTTCTGGCTGTTGGAATGTTTCCATCTTCCAGCATATGGCACACTTAGTTTCCTGAGGTTTTTGCTCCCAGGAAAAGAGAAAGTCCCCAAACTTAATTTTATCCTGGGAAGAGTGCATCTAAACCTTTAATTCAGAGCAGATGATCACTAATCCTAGCATAGTCAGACCTAAGCAGGCAATATTTAGAGACAGACAAACCTTGAAATAATAGCAACTGGCTATTGTATCTCTACTAAGAACTCTGCCTCAAGCATAGACGTGGTTCTGTCCTATAACTCTCACCCTTAGGAAATGACAATTTGTCTTAGGTCAGGATGATATTAGTTTAGCACTCACAATAAGTTTTTCTGGAAATTTAGAATGGTAACAGAAATTTATATTCTTAGGAATAAATATAAACTATTTTCTTCCGGCTATGTTCTGTGTGTCAATGTGGCTGGTGAATAAAGAAGGGACAGACACTTTGGGAGGCTGAGGTGGGCAGATCATGAGGTCAGGAGATTGAAACCATCTTGGCCAACATGGTAAAACCCCGTCTCTACTAAAAATACAAAAATTAGCCGGGAGTGGTGGCACCTGCCTGTAATCCCAGCTACTTGGGAGACTGAGGCAGGAGAATCGCTTGAACCAGGGAGTTAGAGGTTGCAGTGAGGTGAGATTGTGCCACTGCACTCCAGCCTGGTGACAGAACAAGACTCTGTCTCAAAAAACAAACAAACAAACAAACAAACAAAAAACAGGACAGAAAGAAAGAGAACAATTTCTCCCTCCAAGTTTCCATACTCTCCATCTGCAATGCATATGAACATGTGAACACTTTCCTTCACTACTGGACTTAACAGACTGACACATAAGGGGGCAGGCATCACCCTCCCTGGAAGGCAACATAAGAAATGGTTCAAGGTGAGGCAGAGGACAGGTGATGTTTGTGACCTGGCTCTGAACTTTGCTGGCTGAGTGACCATGGATGAATGGCTGATCCACCATAATGCTCATCTTTAAAATGAGACTTTAGAATGGGCTGTGGTGTAGATCAGTACAGCCACTATGAAAAACATTATGGAGGTTCCTCAAAATCTTAAAACTAGAACCGGCATATGACCCAGCAATCTCACTCATGGGGTTACATGGAAAGAAAATGAAATCGGTATGTCAAAGAGATATCTTCACTTCTACATTCACTGCAGTGTTACTCACAATAGCCAAGATATGCAATCAACCTAAGTGTTCATCAATGAATACATGGATTTTTAAGATGTGAGTGTATATACACAATGGAATACTATTGAGCCAAGAAACAGAATGAAATCCTGTTATTTTCAACAACGTGGATGAACCCAGAGGACACTAGGTTAAGTGAAATAAGTTAGGCACAGAAAGAGAAATATTGCATGATCTCACTCATATGTAGAATCTAAAAAGTTGGGCCTGGTGAAAAAAAAAAAAAAAAAGTTTATGTCATAGAAGTAGAAAGTAAAATGGTTGTTACCAGAGCCTGGGATGTTGGTGGCAATGGGAAGATATTGGCCGAAAGATATATAATTACACTTAGATAGTTAAATGTCCAGACAAGCCAAATGTATAGAGACAGAAAGAAGATAAGCAATCTCCTGGGGCTGAGGGATGGTGAGGAGAGGACAGATGGAGCGAGGAGAGAAATGAGGAAAGACTACTAATGGTCATGGGGTTTCTTTTTTGGGTGATGAAAATGCCCTAAAATTAATCATGGTGATGGCTGCGTAACCCCTCAACATAATAAAAACTACTGGATTGTATACTTTGAATGGGTGAAGTGTATGATATGTGAATTATGTCCCAATAAAGCTGTTTTAAAAAATGGTTGTGGTGAGGAGTGATGCTTATGAAACCTTTAACACAGTGCCATATACAGTTAACAACTCAGTAATATTTAGTTGTTTGTATTATTAGGCCGTCTCCAAGACACCTCACCACTAGTCTCTAGAGTGTCACAAGTAAAACTACGTGGAATCTTCCACTCGCTCCAGTTTCCACTCTTTGGCAATCGTGTGGTCTATAAAATATACTGTCCTCTTTCAGACATGGAAGTGGAAGGAGGCTGCACACATTTGAAAGAAAATCATCGAATTAAGTTCATTATCTTTATGACATAGAGATACGGGAAATGGATATAAAGGGGGGAGCTTTGTTTTTAAAAGTTGAATGATAAATTCTGCTGAAATACAATGTCATTCACTACGTAGGCAAATAGCATCTAAAAAAGTTAGGTATTTCCTCCATAGCCTTTCTTTTTTTTTTTGAGAAGGAGTCTCGCTCTGTCGCCCAGGCTGGAGTGCAGTGGCACCATCTGGGCTCAATGCAAGCTTCACCTCCCGGGTTCACGCCACTCTCCTGCCTCAGCCTCCCGAATAGCTGGGACTACAGGCACCCACCACCACACACGGATGATTTTTTTGTATTTTTAGTAGAGACGGGGTTTCACCATGTTGGCCAGGATGGTCTCGATCTCCTGACCTCGTGATCCGCCCTCCTCGGCCTCCCAAAGTGCTGGGATTACAGGCGTGAGCCACCGCGCCCAGCCTCGTACGTAGCCCTTCTAACAGGAGCACCAAATGACAACTCTAGAAGAAACGTTTACAACTCTTTCCATTTTTCATCGTACTTTAAAATTATAGGATGTCATTTGATGGTTTATTTCAGTGGTCTGCTGTTGTTCTACTTGGTGGTCTATTTCATTATAAAATATATCTTTTATGACTAGTAAACCACTGGACTACAGAGTCATGATAATTTCTAAATTTTGCTGGCTGACCTCTAGACTCACAGTCTGTAAATAGTCTGACTTTGTATCTCTCCTATCAATGTTGTCAGGTTAGGGTCAAGTAAATTATTAGAAAATAATTCAGTATTTTTTTAATCAAGCATTATGATTTTTATCTTTTTGCAAGTTTAGAGGAACTTTTTCTTGGACAAATGCTTCTCTTGACCCTGACACTCTCTGAAGATTTGTTTTGTGTGCCAAATTGCATTACTGTTCCCAATTACTTGCTGTCCTCCAAGTAAGAGGATTATACATCCCTGACACAATGGAGTCGGGATTAGTCATGTGACTTGCTGTAGCCCATAGAACGTGAAGAGAAATGCTGAGAACCACTGCTGCAAAGAAGCCCACATTCTGCTCATAATGGCCAGAGAGCACATCAGCCATAAATTAGGTTGTTCAGTTCACAGCCTGTCTCCCTCCAAGCAAACATTATGGTGATATGCAGAATAATGCTAGGAATCTTAAAGGTTTGATCATTTTCTTTTCTCATTTTCAGAGCTTTGTGCACTTTTGACCCATAAAACTTTGCCACTTAGGATAGATTTACAGCAACCCATAGGAAAAAAAAATTAAAAACAATATATAAGGCAATTATCTAAGAGCTATAATTTTTAAATTAAAAGATCTTAAAACACTAAAAGGAATGGGAGGAAAGCTCTCTACCAATTTGTTAAATGATACAAAAGAAAATAGACTGGAGAAAAAGGACTAATAACAAATACAGCATCCTCTTTCATATTTTAATATTCTACATAATAGATTTAATGATGACCAGGTATTTGAGAGTATATTTATTGTCATAAGTTAGGCATAAATGTATATATAGGCACACTGATAAATTAAGTGCTTTTGTGTGATTGTATACCATATCTACATTTAGTTTTTGTGAACTATATGTAGTTCACATATGTCACATGTCATGCACATATATGTCATGCATGTGACATACATCATACATACACATTTAGAAAAAAGATTCTACGAATGAAAATATATGTGTCCATCTCCTAGCTTAATAAATTAAACATTACCAATATTTATTAGTCCCCAAGGTAAACGCTATCCTAAATTTTATCATTCGTCTTTTTTCATTTGTGATTCTTTGAATATACTGTTTTGTTTTTCCCTTTTTTTGTTTTTTGAGATGGAGTCCTGCTCTGTCGCCCAGGCTGGAGTGCAGTGGCGCAATCTCGGCTCACTGCAAGCTCCGCCTCCTGAGTTCATGCCATTTTCCTGCCTCAGCCTCCCAAGTAGCTGGGACTACAGGCACCTGCCACCAGGTCCGGCTAAATTTTTTGTTTTTTTAGTAGAAACGGGGTTTCACCGTGTTAGCCAGGATGGTCTTGATCTCCTGACCTCGTGATCTGCCCATCTCGGCCTTCCAAAGTGCTGGGATTACAGACGTGAGCCACTGCCCCGGCCTGTTTTTCCTCTTTTTAAAGACTTCATAGACTTGGAACATACATATTAACTCTGTGATTTTTTTAAAACTATTATTGTTCAACTTGAGTTTTTGAGATTCAGGCATGCTGATACATGTAATTAATGTCCTTAATTTTCACTGCTATATAATATTCCACTGACTGCATCTGCCACATTTTATTCATCCATTTTTTGGTTTTTAGGCATTTTAGTTGTTTATTTTTCCTTTTTTGTCTTTCATAAAAAATGTTTCTATGAATATTTTAGTTTATAACATCTTTTCCCAGTGACTTTTGGATTTTCCTATTCACAACCTATTGAACTGAGTTTACTGGTTTGAATAGAGAACTTTGGGAGGCAGCCAATGTGACTTATTATAGCAGACGGGATGGTGGTTGAGGTGAACTGATGTGCACATAAGGTCAGGTCAGTTGTGCACATAGGCATAGCCTTTTCTCAGTGATACTGGTGACCAGCCCAGCACATTATTGCTGGGAAGTCCTTTAGAGACCCTGGGTCCGATTTCCTCTTCTTGAATGCTGTGCCAATGCGTGTTCAAAAATTACCGTCATGGCCGGACGCGGTGGCTCACACCTGTAATCCTAGCACTTTGGGAGGCCAAGGCAGGCAGATCACGAGGTCAGGAGATCGAGACAATCCTGGTCAACATGGTGAAACCTCGTCTCTACTAAAAATACAAAAAATTAGCGGGGGGTGGTGGCGGGCGCCTGTAATTCCAGCTACTCAGGAGGCTGAGGCAGGAGAATGGAGTGAACCCAGGAGGCGGAGCTTGCAGTGAGCCGAGATCGCGCCACTGCACTCCAGCCTGGGTGACAGAGAGAGACTCCGTCTCAGAAAAACAAACAAACAAACAAACAAAAAAACCTGTCATGTTAATGTAGTTTCCTATGAGAAACAAGTGAATTAAAGAGTTAAAAATTAATCCTGTTACAGATGAGCTTGTTTTATTGCTGCATTCCTTCGTTTTCTGTAGTGATTTTATATGAGCACTCAGAGGCAGAAATGGTGATGAGGGTTGAGAATTTGCGGTTCTTTTCTTCCCAACTAACTTATAGATTTAGAATGACCTAAATTTAACGACAACAGCTGCAAATTCTAATCTGAGTACTATATTATAATATTAACCGCTGAATGAAACTAGACATATGATGTCAACGTAAGAGCAACATTTTCAGGGAAGGGTGAGGAATTTGGACTATTTTATAAACGAAAGGAATACAGCAGGCAAAAGCAAACACCAATCTGCTGACATCAGATAAAGACAAACTTTATTTCTGTAAAAAGAAACAGCGGAGAAAAGCTTAGGGCAAACCACCAGCTGATATAGTTTTGATGGCCGGGCGCGGTGGCTCACACCTGTAATCCCAGCACTTTGGGAGGCTGAGGCAGGCGGATCACAAGGTCAGAAGATCGAGACCATCCTGGCTAACATGGTGAAACCCCATCTCTACTAAAAATACAAAAATTAGCTGGGCATGGTGGCCAGCGCCTGTAGTCCCAGCTACTCGGGAGGCTGAGGCAGGAGAATGGCGGGAACCCCGGAGGCAGAGCTTGTAGTGAGCCAAGATCACGCCACTGCACTCCAGCCTGGGAGACAGTGCGAGACTCCGTCTCAAAAAAAAAAAAAAAATATATATATATAGTTTGGATGTTTGTTCTTTCCAAATCTCATGTTGAGATGTGATTCTCAAGTTGGAGGTAGGGCCTGGTGGGAGGTGTTTGGGTCATGGGGGTGGAGCCCTCATGAATGGTTTGATGCCCTCCTCATGGTAACGAGTAAGTCCTCTGTGCATTAGTTTACACAAAAGCTGGTTGTTTAAAGGAGTTTAGGCTGGGCACAGTGGCTCACGCCTGTAATCCCAGCACTTTGAGAGGCTGAGGCCGGCGGATTGATTGAGCTTAGGAGTTCGAGACCACCCTGGGCAATATGGCGAAAGCCCGCCTCTACTAAAATACAAAAAAGTAGCCAGGCCTGGAGGAGTGCACCTGTAGTCCCAGCTACACAGGAGGCTGAGGCACAAGAATTGCTTGAGCCCTGGAGGCAGAGGTTGCAGTGAGCCGAGATCACACCACTGCACTCCAGCTGCGGCTACAGAGTGAGACTGTCTCAGATAAATAAATAAATAAATAAATAAATAAATAAATAAATAAATGAGTCTGGTATCTCTCTTGTTCCCTCTCTTACCATGTGATACACCAGCTCCCACTTTGCCTTCTGCAATGATTGTAAGCTTCCTGTGGCCTCAGCAAAAGCTGATACTGTCATTACACTTTTTGTACAGCCTGCAGAACTGTGAACCAGATAAGCCTCTTTTCTTTATAAATTATCCAGCCTCACGTATTTCTTTACAGCAACACAAAATGGACTCACACACCAGCAGACAGGGTGTTCCTGTTCTCAAAGCCAAGGTGGGCAGATCACCTGAGGTCAGGAGTTCGAGACCAGCTTGGCCAACATGGCAAAACCCCATCTCTAGTAAAAATTAAAAAATTAGCCGGGCATGGTGGTGGGCGCCTGTAATCCCAGCTACTCTGGAGGCTGAGGCAGGAGAATTGCTTGAACCCAGCAGGCAGAGGTTGCTGTGAGCCAAGATTGCACCACTGCACTCCAGCCTGGGTGACAGAGCAAGACTCTGTCTCAAAAAAAAAAATTATTATAATCACAAAATTTAATTTACAGATGTGACCTGTTTGTGCAGGGACCTCACAGTCCCCATGTCTATTTACAGAATCCCCAGCTTTGAACTCACTAAAATAGGGCAACCTCAGTTTCAGGTAGCTGGAATGGAAACCCCCATATCACAGTTCTGACTTCATTGTTCTTTATAGCTAATCCCAGGTATACCTTGTATAGAATCTGTTACAAGGTGCGGTAAGTAAGGTACTCCCCTTAGGAACACAATTAAATGGGTAAGCACAAAACTTAGCAATCAAAATAAATAATGTTTTAATACATTATTTAAAAATATTAAAATTAATGCAAAAAAACACCATGAGCAAATATTAAAATTTAGACAGCAGGATCTGAGCCTGCACTTTTGCAACTCACCTTGTTCATCTCACCTTAATTCCTGTTAATTTCCTTCTCAATTAGTTTCCAGCAGGACAAAAATTCGTTGGACTTGGTATGAAGATTCAATCCATACCTTGCAGAAATATTTGGTCTAAGAAGGATATTTCATCTAGGAAGAGGTCATTTATTAAGTTTAATTCTCCCCTCATGTCTTCAAGGCAACAAATATAGTCTAAGACCCTCTATGACCAGTTTTGTTTGCCACTTTTTAATTATTTTGTCACTACACAGCCAATCACAATCTGCTGTAAGATTTTACTACAAATGATGACTTAATCTTGCTGTCATGATTAGGATGATTATATAGTTTTCTTCATTCAAAGTGGGACATTCTTTCTTTGAAAGGAGTGCTATAGAAATCATGCCAGGACTAATGCGACTCACTTGGACAAAGCAGTGTTGCTTTCGGTATGCGCTATTATGTTTTGACCACGTTCTTGTCTCATGGATGACTTTATTAGCATAAGAGTGACCACTTTTAAAAAGCAACATTTCTGGGAGGCTGAGGGAGGAGAATGACATGAACCCGGGAGGCAGAGCTTGCAGTGGGCCGAGATCGCACCACTGCACTCCGGCCTGGGCGACAGAGCCAGACTCTGTCTCAAAAAAAAAACCGTAAAAATAGAAATAAAAATTTAAAAAGCAGCATTTCCTTCATATTGCATTCAATTTTTTACTTACCTATCCCTTTGACTTTTAAAACTTTTTTTCTTAGTCTGTGCTTATGTCTTTGTGATGTTTCCATCAGACAGCAGGTGGCACTGCAGCGCATTGTGCACTGAGTTTTGCATTCGTGCCATCCTTTTATACTTATTTATTTATTTAGACGGAGTCTCACTCTTGTTGCTCAGGCTGGAGTGCAGTGTGCGATCTTGGCTCACTGTAACCTCCGCCTCCCGGGTTCAAGCGATTCTCCTGCCTCAGCCTCCCTTGTAGCTGGGACTACAGGTACCCATCACCACACCCAGCTAATTTTGTATTTTTAGTAGAGACGGGGTTTCACCATGTTGGCCAGGCTGGTCTCGAACTTCTGACCTTAGGTGATCCACCTGCCTCAGCTTCCCAAAGTGCTGGGGTTACAGGTGTGAGTCACCACCCCGGCCTTACAGCATTCCTTGAAATTTGCGTTTATGGCATCTTTGACTTACTCAATAACACATCTCGTACCATCGTGCTAGAAATGCTAACTTGTGTTCAGAATTTCCGCATCCTTCTTAAGTGAAACTTTGTCAAGCAAGTAAACCTATGATAATACGGTAATGAAATCTTATCCCAGTATCTCATTTCTAGTGCCATAATAGTGACAACTTATCTTGTCATCTTCAGAGGGACTTAACCTCACTGATTCTGTCAGTAGTAATGGACACATTTAATTAATTCAGCAAGAAGTTCTATCTTAAAGCTCATTCTCTTTCCCCTACGTGGAGAGTGAGGACAAGCTTCTGCAAAAGGGCCGATTAGCAGAACTTTTGGTATTCCGAAGACAGTTACTGTCCCTCTCTTGCTCTTTCTCTTGCTCTGTGTATGTGTGACACACACACACATTTAACATGTTTATATAAATATTAACATATATTTAATATTTTCCAGTCCTTATCTCAATGCTCTTGATTGATAATGAGGGGCAGTGAAAGTCATTACAGAGATATACAAAGTTTACATTAATTGTATCTAGATTTAGAGTTTTTTTAATCATTTGAACTCTGAGTTTCAACATTTTTTTAAAGCAATAATTGAAAGGCTTCAGAGTGCAAAAATTTTAAATATGATATTAAATTGAAAACCTCAAAGTCTCCGCAGTGGTTTTCAATATGATGCAGGCTTCTACTCTAAAAATATGACATCTAGATTATTAAAGGATTACCAGAATATGGCTTTAGTTGTTAATAAAAAAATCTAAATAAAATACAACAGTTTTTATGACAGTTCTGAGGGGAAAAAACACTGTGGATTGTGTAGAAGTTAAAGGCTGAATCTTCATTTCCTACTCTCTAAACTGTACCAGTGATTGACAGCCACAAAATAGAGATTAATGCAGAATATGTCAGTATAGCAGATAAATTCCACACTTCATAAAACAATTTTTCACAGAGATTTAAAAAATAGAACATTATCAAGAGAACACAACCCCTGGGTAATAAATAAATGTTAATATTTACATCAATATATAATATACTATAAATATTAATATTTAAATGACAGTGGAGATAACCTAAGGAAAAACTATCAATTTGACTGGGCCACAGGGTGGCTCAGATATTTGGTCAAACGTTATTCTGTGTGTCTGTGAGGGTGTTTTTTGAATGAGATTAACATTTGAATCTCTAGCTGAGTGAAGCCCACTGCACTCTGCAATGTGGATGGTCCTCATCCTCGTGGTGGGAGGCCTGAATGGAACAAAAAGGCTGACCCTCCCATGGGTGATGGGGAGCTCCTTTTGCCTGACTGTGTGAGCTGGGACATTGGTCTTTTCCTACCTTCTTAAGTGAACTAAAACATTGGCTCTTCTTGAGCCTCAAGGCTGCAAGCTTTTGGACTATACCTTACCTCTGCTGGATCTCCAACTTGCTGACTCCAAATTTCCATACTAATCAGCTTCTGTCATTACTTGAGCCAATTCTCAATTCTTTAGACAGTCCCCAACTTACAATTGTTCAAAACGATTTTTCAGCTAATGATGGTGTGGGCTGTTTTGTTTTTATTTAATAAACTGACAGTTACTTTAGCTAAAATAATAAAGATCGCACTTTATTTTTTACTTTCAACATAGTATTTAATAAGTTACATTAAATATTCAACACTTCATTATAAAATAGGCTTTGTGTTAGATGATTTGGCCCAACCGTAGGCTAAATGTATGCTAATGTAAGTGTTCTGAGCACGTTTCAGGTAGGCTAAGCTAAGCTATGAGGTTCAGTAGGTTAGATGTATTAAATGCATTTTCAACTTGTCACAGACGTGAACCACAGCAACTCCATCTTAAATAGAAGCTGGGTAAAATGAGGCTTAGACCTCCTGGGCTGCATTCCCAGATGGTTAAGGATTCTAAGTCATAGAATGAGATAGGAGATCAGCACAAAATACAGATCATAAAGACCTTGCTGATAAAACAGGTTGCAGTAAAGCAACCAGCCAAAACCCACCCAAACCAAAATGGTGACCAGAGTGACTCTGGTCGTCCTCACTGCTACCCTCCCACCAGCACCATGACAGTTTACAGATGCCATGGCAACGTCAGAAAGTTACCCTATATGGTCTAAAAGGGGAGGGATGAATAATCCACCCCTTGTTTAGCAAATCATCAAGAAATAACCATAAAAATGGGCAACCGGCCGGGTGTGGTGGCTCACGCCTGTAATCCCAGCACTTTGGGAGGCCGAGGTGGGTGGATCACGAAGTCGGGAGTTTGAGACCAGCCTGACCAACATGGTGAAACACTGTCTCTACTAAAAATACAAAAATTAGCTAGGCCTGGTGGTGCACGCCTGTAATCCCAGCTACTCAGGAGGCTGAGGCAGGAGAATCGCTTGAGCCCGGGAAGGGGAGGTTGCAGGGAGCCTAGATAGTGCCACTGCACTTCAGGCTGGGCAACACAGCAAGACTCCATCTCAAAAAAAAAAAAAAAAAAGGGCGGGCAATCAGCAGCCCCTGGGGCTGCTCTTTCTATGGAGTAGCCATTCTTTTATTCCTTTACTTTCTTAATAAACTTACTTTCACTTTGCACTGTGAACTCACCCTGAATTCTTTCTTGCACAAGATCCAAGAACCCCCTCTTGGGGTCTGGATCTGGACCTCTTTCCTGTAACAAACTTATGATGGGTTTATTGGGACATAACCCCATTGTAAGTTAAGGAACACCTGTGTGTGTGTGTGTGTCTCTGTGTGTGTGTGTGTGTGTGTGTGTGTGTGTGTGTGTGTCTATGGGTAGACAGAGATAGAAAGAGAGATAGAGACAGTACTCTAGAGAAACCTTACTAATAATATATGTAGAACAAACAAACAAAACAAAACCATTTCTATATTATGTCACACTTAACTTGTTGCTTTCCACTCTGGTATTATTGCTGAATAAATGAACAAATGCCACACAGTTATAAAATGATATTTTCCATTTTTACAACCAATTCAATCAGAAAAGCAATCTTATGGATACTATGGTCCACATCATAAAAGCATATATTTTTTTTACTTTGTAGAGTAGATACTGCCAATAAACATTAATCTAAAAATTAATTTTTAGATTAATGAAGGCCATACTAGTTATAGTTTATGAATCATGTTTGGTCAACTAATAGCAGGATATAATTTCTACTTGGCCAAGCCCAGTGGCTCACAGCTGTAATCCTTGCACGTCAGGAGGTCAAGGGGAGAGGATCACTTGAGCCCAGGAGTTCAAAACCAACTGGAAAACATTTCCACAAAAAAATGTAAAAATTTGCCAGGCACGGTGGCACGCCTGTGGTCCCAACTACTAGGGTGGCTGACTGAGGTGGGAGGATCATCTGAGCCTGGGAGGTGGAGGCCGCAGTGAGATCTGATCACACCACTACACTCCAGCCTCAGCAACAAAGTGAGATCTCACCTCTCAAAAAACAAATCATTTATATGGACTTAGTTCCTTTAACGTGAAATAATGCCCCATATGTGCACACTCCATTGATTTGTAGGAAAAAATTGATGCAAGAATGAGGGATGCTTAAAGGAAGAATTTCTCCAGTATCTCTCAATCTTTTTTCTTTTTTTTTGAGACTGAGTATCGCTCTGTTGCCCAGGCTGGGGTGCAGTGGCACAATCTGGGTTCACTGCAACCTCCGCCTCCAGGGCTCAAGCAATTCTTCCTGCTTCAGCCTCTAGAGTAGCTGGGATTACAGGAGCCTGCCACCACACCCAGCTAAATTTGTTTGTATTTTTTAGTAGAGACAGGGTTTCACCATGTTGGCCAGGCTGGTCTTGAACTCCTGACCTCAGGTGATCCACCTGCCTAGGCCTCCCAAAGTGCTGCGATTACAGGTGTGAGCCACTGTGCCCGGCCCAGTATCTCTCAATCTTGATTTTGGGGTTAGAGACTTCTTGGCCCCAACTTTGTGACCACTTTCACTCGTTATCTCCACGCCCGCTCTGGAGGAGTGAGGCTGGGGAGGCCTCCAGCTGCTGGCTCACTAGGAAGCACTCACAGCGGGAGGGAGCCGACTCTGCCCTCCAGGTGGTTTTAGGTCCACATCTGTGGAGGGCCAGGAGCTGGTAACTATTCTGTGATGCACGTTGAATTTTCTCCACTGTAACTCATTCCTCGGATATCTTGTCAGTTCACTCACAAATGATATGTTGACAGTATTTGTGTTAGAACAGCATATCCTAAAGTGGCATTTTACATGTAGCTGCTTTGTGCATTTATCTTTTATAATACAAAACTATTATCCTTAAAAAGTGTCATTTAAGTACAAGCTTAAAAAAGACTTTCAGAAGTAGTTACCAATTTAGGGATACACCTGGGATATGACATTATTCTTTTTAATCAAAACTTTAGCCCCATGGAAAATGTAGCAGTAGACACTTTAGATGACTGTGACACAAATCATATCCTTTTATGTTTGGATAGGCTTTCACTTCTAAAATCATCTCTTACCTCATTCTCCTACTTTTGAGGAAAAAAGTTTCATTTTTACCTTGGCATGTCATGACTGCTGACATGATTTCCAACATGCCATTAAATAGAACCATCTTGAAGAAGGAAGGAGGAGAAGGAAGTGGAGGGAGAAAAGCCAGATTATCAGAGGCTCTGGTAAACATTTGATAGGAATCACTATCTCCCTTAGTCCTCAAAAAACTCCACAAACCAGATAGTGTGCATCTTGCAAAAGCAGAAACACAAAGCAGAAAGGTCAAGCCACTTGCCTCTGATTTCACTATTAAGGAGAGCAGAGCACAGCCTCAGGTTCAGGCGCTGGTTCTAGGGCCCCTGTTGTAACCACTGCTTGCGGCTGCCCACCCTGCAGAACACGCTGGCATACCATGCAGAGGCAGAGGCAATATTTACTGCAATGTCAGGGGTTTATGTTATTGGCATACTACAGATGACCTTCTTTGTGGCCCCAATTTTGTTTCAAATAATAGAAAATGCACAGTAAGCTGGGGATGGTGGCTCACACCTGTAATACCAGCACTTTGAGAGGCTGAGGTGGGAGGATCACTTGAGGCCAGGAATTTGAGACTAGCCTGGGCAACACAGAGAGACTGTCTCTACCAAACAAAAAAAGTGCACAATAGTTCCACATACACATTTTACATCTGACAGAAACTAAGAAACGAAAATCTGGAACACCTCCACCCAAGACTGTACAGCCCCCGGTTACACAGATGTGACTGAATGTTTCTGTGGGACTCTCAGGTTGCTGGTTCTCATATCCATTCTGATTTCTGCATCTTTCCACTTTCATGAATTGTATTTTACACCATGTAAGTTGCAACAATTTGGAAAAACAAATAAAAATAAGTATTTTTGCAGCTAATAAATTTATAAAGTTTTTATTTTTAATTCACCTCATTTCAGTGGGGAAATAAGTGTAAGATACAAAATAGAGTCATGAACAAAATAAAATAAAACATGTATAATTGGCATTTCTACATGAACACAAATGCGTGAATATATTGTTCAATTGCTTGGTCTGAGTAATACTTTTATTTCTGAGAGTACTTGCTGTCAAAGAAAGGTTGAAACATGATCAATTACAAGACACTCAAGGTTAATAATAGAATTTAGAAAAAGCAATGGACAGGGATGCTGCATGGTAAAGTTGTAGAGATCAGATATCAGCCCCAATTTTCTTGTTTTTAATACAATGGTGATGATGATGTTGATGTTAATAATCATCTTAACATTTACTGAGTATTAATATTATGTCTGCACTATTGTAGCACTTTGCATGTATTAACTCATCTCATCTTCACAGAAGCCCTAGGAGGTAATATATCAGTAATATTTGCATTTTACAGAGGCAGGAAGACAGAACTGCCAAGGTCACAAGGTATATTAGTTTGCTAGAGACATCATAACAAAGCGCCACACACTATGTGACTTATACAACAGGCATGTTTTGTCTGACAGTTCTGGAGGATAGAAGTGTAACACTAAGGTGCCAGCAGTGTTGGCTCCTTCTGAAGGCTATGAAGGAAGCATCTATTCCAGGCCTCTTTCCTGGTTTTGTAGACACCTGTCTTCTTCTTTGGTCTCTTCACATCATCTTCCCTCTAAGTGTGTCTGTCTCCAAATTTCCCTTTTTACAAGGATATTAGTCAAATTGGATTAGGGTCCCATCGCAACAACCTCATTTTAAGTCCCTTGTAAAGACCCTATGTCCAAATGATTCCTGGGTTCTGCAGCACTCAGTGTTTAAAAATTCAACATATGGGCCAGGCACGGTGGCTTACACCTGTAATCCTAGCACTTTGGGAGGCTGAGGCAGGCGGATCACCTGAGGTCAGGAGTTTGAGACAAGCCTGACCAACATGGCAAAACCCCATCTCTACTAAAGGTACAAAAATTAGCTGGGCATGGTGGTAGGCGCCTGTAATCCCAGCTACTCAGGAGGCTGAGGCAGGAGAATCACTTCAACCCAGCAGTTGGAAGTTGCAGTGAGTCGAGATCGGGCCGCTGCACTCCAGTCTGGGTGACAGAGCGAGACTCTGCCTCACAAAAACTAAACAAATAAAAATAAAATAAAAATTCAACATTTGAATTCTGAGAGATGCATGGTTCAACCTCTAACACACGGCCAGGAGATCTGCACACAGGCAGCCTGGCCCTGCACCCAGCCTCAGGGCTACTCAGAGTGTGGTCTGTGACCCGCAACCTCAAGTGCCACCCTGGGTTTCCCTTAGTTCCTTGAACGCCTTTTCTTCAGTAAGTCTTTAGGAAGGGAACATAATGTAGGTAATTCATTCAAAGTAAGAATGTAGCTCCGTTAATGACATGAATGCATTTTGTCCTGTTTTTGTTGGATTATTTTATTCTTCCCCTTTATTTGTCCTCCCTGGACGTTAAGTCAGTCCTGTTGGGTGATATAAAAAGGGCGAGTGTGATCTCGGGGCTCTTAGGGAGAGGGTCAACACCGTGACAGCCTCAGTCAGGCAGTTTCTCACAGGAGCCATCGGCTTCCTGCGGCTTCCTCCAGAGCCTTCCTTCCTGCTGCTCCACAGGGGCTGCTGCCCGGGAGACGCTGCCCTGCTGAGCTGTCATTTAAACTTATTCTGAAGATTAACAAGGCCCATCACTTGCAGATACTAATCCCCTGTCATGAACACAGTAAAATATTTACTTGAACAAATTAAAGTATTCTATTCAATTATGATTCAAAATAAATTAAAATACTGTAGAAGTGTGTTTTGTGTAAATATTTTCTCTTTTGTTCTGGATTTTAATTATCTTGAATTTTTATTTGCAGAACATTTAAGAAAGTTTCTGTTTTAAACCAGCCTTGGAGGGTTTTCATGACAAGGAATTGCACATTGGATGATCATTTCTACCTTTTGCAATAACTACTTCTTATTTGCAAATTGTGTTTAAGTGAATGAAGGGAGTAATTACTAAATAATTGAAAACTATTTTATAGCAGATTTGTTGGATAATAACTGGCTATTTAAGGAGGTTAAACAAATGCCCTTCAGATTTTCAGTCAATATCAGCTATTTCTTAGCTGACTTGCTTCTTTAATTACAGGGCTTCATTTGAAGTCCAGTAACTATGACATTGAGAAGATCCTTGGTTTCCACAGCATGTACGATTCACACCCACAGGTTTCCCTGTGAAACCTTTTCCAATCTTTTACACTACGCTTCAGAATCCTGTACCTCCTACTTAAAATAAAGAACACTTAACTAGAAAAAATATGATACTGCAAGATGAGTGTCACTAGATGATAGCATCATGCTTCCACTGTAACCCTGTCTTCATATTTAAATGTGAATACACTCTTTCCTTCTTCATAACATAAAGACATACCAAATACTTATTCAATACCTAACAATATGCAGCAGTTATATCAACTTTGACTAGGTAATCTTCCTCAAGTGGGTCCTAGAACACACACACACACACACACACACACACACACACACACTGAAAGTATCGATATAAAATATAGATACAAAAATGTTTCAGCAAAGATTACAGAGGAATGTTGAAACTGCATAGGGCATGTTCAGAAATTTCAGAGCCAGTTGAGCAGCAAAAACACAGAAATCCTGTCAGGAGATACTATTTCCAAAATCCTCAGAACAAAACAGTCAAACTACAGCGAGAAACCCTAGAGTGTGTTCTTGGGCAAAATCTAAGAATTCAGCCAACGTCAAAACCCGAAGTGTCAGAGTTCACCAGTTCTGTCATAATAATTTTTCCAGGATTCATTTTCCTCATCTGAATGATGAGGGGGTTAGCCTGGATAAAATACAGGGCCTAACCAATGTCCTGTCTCTGTAAGGGCAGCAGTATTGTGGAAGAATTTCTGCACTTTAAATATCTGTCTTGGCAGCACATCCTCAGAGTCATGAAGTAGCACGTCGTTTATCCGCATGTGTTTGGGCACAGACGCTAGTGTTACATCCATCCCTCACTACTCATCAACATGAGTCCAAGGCATGGATCAGTTCTTTATTTAGAGATAAAATATGACAGGATAGATCCTCTCTGTGTGGTTATTTCACAATTCCTTCATGACGTGCATTCCCCTTTCTCATCAGAATCAGTGCCCTCCATTTCTTCTTAAAGGATGGTATTTTGACATAAATGAAAATGATTTTTGCCTTCTCTGAGAAAGGGTTTTTTTTCTCCACTTTCTTAGAGGTCAATTTCCAAATCATGAATGAGAGACTCACTAATTATAGTGGTGTCAGTGTTTTCTTGACAGGGTCTTTATTTTTTTCTTCCAGGAGACTTGGGAATGAGCACATTCCTATCTAATGTGAAAACACAAGGTTATTTTCCTTTTACATAAGATCACTTTTTTTCTTAGAAATCACATAGATGGATTATAGAAGACATTTTATAGGAAATTATAAAATCTAGGAAAAAGTTGCAACATTGCTAAATTGCTGTAATATGGCAAATGAACTGAAACATGGGGTTTCGTATGACATTTAGTAAATTTTATTATTTATACTGCAAAATCCCATTAAATGATGAAATTAAAACAGTTTAACCTGCTAAATTGTGTGTTCTTTCGACTGCTCTTTACAGGGTGGACAAAGGGTCAATTAAGAATCACCCTTTTTGACGCCAGACAAGCTCCAGTGAGTCAGAGCAAACAAGTTCTGAAGTGTCTTACTCAACCACATCGCAGAAACTTTCAGCCTTTTACCCTTCTTAAAATAAGTCTCCCAAGTCTATTGATGATTCAAAGGTGGTTAACATCAACTATATATTTTTCTGTTTTGCAGGTTACTTATAATTCCTTAGGCTGTTTCTTCCCTCCATCTCTAATATTCTTTCATTCTTTGAAGATAAGCTATGGACAATTAGGGAAACATAACAAAATTGTCTGTGCCCTTGCTTGGGTGTTTCAAATATTAGTATTGTAAAAATCTGTGACTTAGAGGGATTTTTCTCACACACACACACACACATACACACACCTCATATTATCCACAGATTAACTTATTCTACTCTTTTTTTTTTTTTTTTTTGAGATGGAGTCTCGCTCTATCACCCAGGCTGGAGTGCAGTGGCGCAATCTCGGCTCACTGCAAGCTCCGCCTCCCGGGTTCATGCCATTCTCCTGCCTCAGCCTCTCTGAGTAGCTGGGACTGCAGGGGCCCGCCACCACGCCCGGCTAATTTTTTTGTATTTTTTAGTAGAGACGGGGTTCCACCGTGGTCTCGATCTCCTGACCTCGTGATCCGCCTGCCTCGGCCTCCCAAAGTGCTGGGATTACAAGCGTGAGCCACCACTCCCAGCCAACTTATTCTACTCTTAAGAAAACATTTTATAGATGTATTCTCAATACTTCCCTTTACCAAGGATGTTTTTTCTATTATTAAATTTTAACCATACATAACTGGAAATCAATTATACTGACCACCTGCCCATATGAGCTATTCAGGCATAATTTTTTTTCCCAACAGGCTATGAGCTGTGATGAGAAGGAGAAAAATAGCACTTGATAAGTCAACTCCACAACCCAACTCAGTATTCTACAAGGTTCCCTTTATATTTGATTCATTTGAGAGAAAAACCCCTGAGGGTGAATATAGAGTAGGTAATGTTCAAGGGAAAAAAAAAAAGCCTATTTTAGATATTTTCTGTGTAAATCTCAGAATATGATTAAAGGAAAGATCTTTTGAATTCAGATTTCCATGGAAACACTGACAGCATTTTTCAATGGCGACTAAGTGAGCTACATGATCTAACAAGCCATTTTCTCACTGAATTTAGAATTGCGTTAGTTAGACACTATCAGTTTCCCTCGCTGTCCACCATGAGGCTGAGTTGTTTCCTAGGCTTGGTAACATCCTCTCCCCTTTCCTTGTCCCTGGGTTGCTGTTGTAAAGTATGCCATCCCTGTGGTTGTTAATTCTAATGTGAATTTATTAGGCCATTCCCAGCTGCCTATGATGGGGGTAGAAATGGGGAAGTTACCCTTGGTAGGTAACTTATCTCGTTTTGATTTCTAAATGATGTAAATGTAATAGCTTAAAAAAAATCTCCATATGACTGTTCCCTGCCCCCTCTGATTGGGTAAATACTCATGCAAATTGACCATCTTATTAAACATATTTTTATGAAAGTTAAAGAACCTGCACCACGTACATCGCAGAAACAAGACAACTTCCAGTCACTTCTTACCCTCTGAGCCTTGGGCTTCTCTGCAGCTGGGCAATGCTGCACAAACAGCATAAATTCTCCAGGTGGGCATTTGGTCTTAGAGGGGTAAATGATCTAAGAATGCTTTTGCCTGTTACATGATTGGGCAGGTTGTATTTCATTTTAAATACAAAAACAATAAATAATCGATGTGCCAGAAATATATTTGAATTTTTGTCAGTTGACATTTCAGTAGACATTATGGACCCAAAGTCATTTTGTCTGAGGTGCTGATACTGGATAATATATTTTTAATTAACAAAAGTTATGGTAACATATAGTCCACATGATCTGAACATGAGTGTCCTAAAAACATATTTGAAAATGAGAGAAATGCATATAGAGATGAGGAAAACCCTAGCTGAAAAGATAAATATATAGACAATAATTTTTTTTAATTTGGGGAGAAGACGATGAACATGAAAAGAATTATGAGTTTGAAAATCTCTGTCTACAGAAACATCAGGTAATTCCTTATCTGTGCACTTACAACACATTTCCTCATATGCACGCCTGACAACTGCCACAGCAAAGCTGCCATTTGAGAATTTCTTTTAAAAGTTAATGTACACAGATATCCACGAGAGACTTAGTATTTCCAGAAGCTTTCGATTGGGGTAGAGTTGAAAAGGAGGGTCATATTTTGCAGTGCTGTGGAATAAAGTAGCATCTAGCTCAATTACATCCAGCTCTTATATGCAGAAGAGTTCCCAAAGATGGCAGTTTTGAGAAATATTGACCTCTACAGCTCTATCATTTTGTCGACCTAAAAGGAAGAGGCTGAGACACAAACTCTATGATTTAAAGAGTTTACTGAGCCAAAGTGAAGACAGCTGTCAGGAGGACTTGGACCCATGTAACCTTGGATATGAGTTTGGCCTTTGTTACGATCAGATTTTTAAAGGCAAAAAAGGGGGAGAAGCCATGGCTGATACAAAGTTGTTTGTCAGGGATTCTTATTGATTTATAGAAATAACATTGATTAGTGATTGGCTATACATTGTTAAGCTATAGGGTGTGGGTTATAGCATCTGCTCTGGCATTATTAGGTTAATTTATAGCTACTTGTAGCAATAAGCAGTTTTGGGAGATGAATACCTAGCTCAAAGTGGGGAGTAGGACTTGACTGCTGCCTCATTTTAATGTCTCTCTGGGCCTCATTATTTAAAAGGACTCACATTTCTCAGATAAAAGTTCTTTTCTCGCCTTTTTTTTTTTCTTGAGTAATACAGAATCAATCAAGCAATATTGTCTCCATTGCACGAAGTAATGTGTTGTTTACACCACGGATATTCTAAAATGAAACCATGAATGTGAGTTGTTAGAAAAGCAAGTGCAATGAAAAATGCATGTTCAAAAATGGATACTCCCAGGCTGAGGAGCTGAGCTGTCAGCAACGGGAATGACGACTCCTGGCCTGCGACAGTCACTGAAAATTGAATTTGAGGGCACAGAGGAGGATGTGAGTCAGTGGCTAAAATTGTTGAGAAAGTTATTTACATTTTTCTTATTTATTATTTCTCTTCTTCAGAGTCTAATATTTTCACTAATTTTTAAAAAACCTTTTCTTGGCTGGGTGCGGTGGCTCAGGCCTTAATCCTAGCAGTTTAGGAGGCCGAGGTGTGCAGATCACAAGGTCAGGAGATCGAGACCATCCTGGCTAACACGGTGAAATCTCGTCTCTACTAAAAATACAAAAAATTAGCTAGGCATGGTGGCAGATGCCTGTAGTCCCAGCTACTCGGAGAGGCTGAGGCAGGAGAATGGCATGACCCCAGGAGGCGGAGCTTGCAGTGAGCAGAGATCGTGCCACTGCACTCCAGCCTGGGTGACAGAGCCAGACTCCGTCTCATTAAAACAAACAAACAAACAAACAAAAAAACAACTTTTTCTTATAGTCTTCTAAATGTTTAACAATATTTAAACTATCTTCAATGGTTCCAAGCACATTTGGTGCCTTTAAGATTTTATTTCCTATTTTATAAGAAAGATGAGAGATTTGGATGTAAAACACAATTTTGCATTAAGGTGTAATGATGTCTTGGCTCTTCCATCTCTGAAAAGAAAATATAATGACCAGTAATGAAGTTGAAAGTGGCATTTGAAAACCGTCTATTAATTGTTTTACATACTTTCTACCACCTAGTTTTAAGTTTTAACACAATTTTTAAAAAAATGTTTAATACTGGCCGGGTGTGATGGCTCACACCTGTAACCTCAGCACTTTGGGAGGCCAAGGTGAGTGGATCACTTGAGGTCAGGAGTTGGAGACCAGCCTGACCAATGTGGTGAAACCCCATCTCTACTAAAAATACAAAAAAAAAAAAAGTTAGCCAGGCATGGTGGTGCACGCCTGTAATCCCAGCTACTTCAGAGGCTGAGGCAGGAGAATCGCTTGAACCCGGGAGGCAGAGGTTGCAGTGAGCCAAGATCGTACCATTGCACTCCAGCCTGGGCAACAAGAGCAAAACTCAGTCTCAAACAAAACGAAACAAAAAAAGTTTAATACTCATGCCTTCTTGCATATCTCACTATTCCTATAATTGCATTTTATTTGTTGTTGTTTTCCTTTCCCTGCTGGGCTGGGGTGGGTGGTGATACATGCAGTGATGTTTATAAGCAGAGAGGCTGTTGCAGCAGAGGTCTTATCTAACAGGGAGCCTTAATGAGCAGTGGCGCTTATAAATTAGGAAGATACTGAAGCATGTTCCAGATTCAGTCAGGACCTCGGGATGAGAGCTTCGGGTTGGGGAAGAAAACATGAAAGTGGCTGGGCATTTTTGAGGGGTTGATGGGTCTAAGACCACTTCTTAAGCTTTGCTCTTTGATTTCCTGTGTAGGATGTAGGTATTTACCTTCTCCTCCTCCTGTTTAAGCTGGGGTGTCTGCGAGCCTCCGTGCAGCATTCGCTGGACAGTGCTGAGGAGTCAGTGATCAGTGCCGCTGGGGGACGGGAACTTGGCTCTGAGAAGCTGTGTGGCCAAGGGTGACATTACCTCCAGGCAGGGAAGTCCATCGGTGTTGTTTCCTTGTCTTGGAATAAACAGTCAGGACATGCCTCCAGGCATCTTTGACATATGCACATGCCTCCGCAAGACTTTTAAAATACTCTAGGGGAGAAAAGTCCTATCTTTTCTTAACCCACCACAAGGTTTACAGCCAAAAACTCCCATAACAAAAGACAGGTTAACAAGAGAAAAGCAAAACAAATGTATTTAATAGAAGTTTTACTTGACACAGGAGCCTTCAGAAATGAAGACCCAAACCCCCAGGGGAAACTGTGTGTTTATGTTAAATCTGATGACAGAAGTGAATAGTTGTGGAGCAACATGACTGGACAAAAGGGATATGATCTAATGGTAATACACTGAGCAGAGCCCAGCAAGGCCTGTTGGTTCTGATTCTTCTTGGTCTCTCTGTGTGTAACCGCCCAACGGGTTCATCTTGCTCCCTGCCTAGACAGAGCGGATTTATCAAGACAGGGGAATTGTAACAGAGAAAGTGTAATACACACAGAACCAGCTGCGTGGGAGACTGAAGTTTTATTATTGCTCAAATTAGTCTCCCGGAGCATTTGGGGATCAGAGTTTTTAAGGATAATTTGTGAACTGGTGGGGGGCAGTGAGTTCGGTGTGCTGATTGGTCAGGTCATAGGGAGTCAAAGCTGTCCTCTTGCGCTGAGTGGGGCCACAATATCAGATGAGCCAGTTTATCGATCTGGGTGATGGCTCCTGATCCATCAAGTGCAGCGTCTGCAAAATATCTCAAGAGCTGGTCTTAGGTTTTACAGCAGTGATGTTATCACCTGGAGCAATCTGGAAAGAACCTCGTAGCCTCCAGCTGCATGACTCCTAAACCACAATTTCTAATCTTGTGACTAGCTGGTTAGTCCTACAAAGGCAGTCTAGTCCCTAAGCAAGAAAGGGATTTGTTTTGGGAAAGAGCTGTCATTATTTCATTTTAAAATATAAATTATAAACTAAGTTCCTTCCAAAGTGAGTTCAGCCTACGCCAAGGAATGACCAAGGACAGCTTGGAAGTTAGAAGCAAGATGGAGTTGTTTAGGTCAGATCTCTTTCACTGCTTCAGTTATAATTTTGCAATGACGGTTTCATGTGTAGCATTCCTTTCTCCACGTAAAGGGCAGGACTCCTCTGGAATGAAGGTCTTATGAGCTCTCAGGGGAGGCAGGTAAAAGATGACCTTTCTAGATTTTATGGCTTGTTTCAGGAGACAGAAGGATGGGAGAAGGCCAGAGAGAACTACTTGCTTCTAAACCCCTCCTGTCTCCTTTAGTGCAACGATCCACACATGCCAAGGCACCATACTTTGGGGTACTGTGCTCTGAGCTCTGATAATACAAAGAAGTAGAACCATGCCATGCCAAATGTTTAATATGCAGTTGGGGGTTTTATCTAATAAATGCAATAACAGAAATCATATCTCCTCATGACATTAGGGTTTTAGATAGGCACTCCGTGGTCTCAAACAGATTTTAGCTTCAATCTCTACATAGCTGCTACTTATTTTTATGAAAACAATCTTTGAAAATTGTTTTCAAGAAATTACAGGGCCGGGCATGTTGGTTCAAGCCTGTAATCCCAGCATTTTGGCAGGCCGAGGCAAGGGGATCACCAGAGGTTAGGAGTTCAAGACCAGCCTGGCCAACATGGTGACACCCCATCTCTACTAAAAGCACAAAATTAGCCAGGTGTGGTGAAATGCACCTGTAGTACTAGCTACTTGGGAGACTGAGACAGGAGAATCGCTTGAATCCAGGTGGCAGAGGCTGCAGTGAGCCAAGATCATGCCACCGCACTCTAGCCTGGGTGGCAAAGCAAGACTCTGTGTAAAAAAAAAAAGAAAGAAAGAAAGAAAGAAAGAAAGAAAGAAAGAAAGAAAGAAAACAAAAACAAAAGAAATTATGTAACTGGTCTGCTCAAGATAATTTTGTGTAATTACTGAACATATTAAAGGCTCTTTATTTTATTTTATTTTTGAGATGGAGTCTGGCCTTGTCCCCCAGGCTGGAGTGCAGTGGCGCCATCTCGGTTCACTGTAAGCTCCGCCTCCCAAGTTCACACCATTATCCTGCCTCAGCCTCCCCTGTAGCTGGGGCTACATGAGCCTACGACCACGCCTGGCTAATTTTTTTGTATTTTTAGTAGAGACGGGGTTTCACCACGTTGGCCAGGATGGTCTCGATCTCCTGACCTCGTGATCCACCCGCCTCAGCCTCCCAAAGTGCTGGGATTATAGGCATGAGCCACAGCACCCAGCCGTAAATATCTTTTAATTAAAAAAAAAAAGCTGGTTAGTATTCTTAAAGAAATGTTCTGGTGCAGGGTTTGGATTGTTATTTTCTTAAAACTGTTTGTTTTGGCCAGGCGCAGTGGCTCGTACTTGTAATCCCAGCACTTTGGGAGGCAGAGGTGGGCAGATCACAGGGTCAGGAGATCGAGACCATCCTGGCTAACACAGTGAAACCCTGTCTCTACTAAAAATACAAAAAATTAGTCAGGCGTGGTGGCGGGCGCCTGTAGTCCCAGCTACTCAGGAGGCTGAGGCAGGAGAATGGCGTGAACCCGGGAGGCGGAGCTTGCAGTGAGCCGAGATCGCGCCACTGCACTCCAGCCTGGGCGACAGAGTGAGACTCCGTTTCAAAAAAAAAAAAAAAAACCACCAAAAAACTGTTTCTTTCTTTACGTCATTATCTGGGCAGAAACAGAACCGCACTGGGGGTGAGTAGTTGGGCTAAATAGGTCTCACCTTTCTCATATTCTTTTTTCAGATGAAACCTGTTGAGCCGGTGGGTGGGAAGAACCAGCGAAGCGCGCAGTTACCGGAGAGGTTATTTGCCCGATGTTGAGAAACATATGTATGCATTAGAAAAAATCACATCGACTCCCAGGAATCCTGCAACATACTGCAACTGTGATGCTGA
This sequence comes from Hylobates moloch, assembly GCF_009828535.3. Taxonomy (NCBI): domain Eukaryota; kingdom Metazoa; phylum Chordata; class Mammalia; order Primates; family Hylobatidae; genus Hylobates; species Hylobates moloch. Next base: position 40,765,256 of record NW_026652285.1, read on the forward strand.
CCAGGGTGAGTAGAGATTTCCTCATGATTTCTCTGTGTGAGATGCAGATTAAAAAAAATTATTACTTAATATATGAATAGGCAGATATTGAATAAGCTATTGCAGTGAAAAAAATGAAAGTATGCCCTAGTGAGTAAACAATGTAAGCTGATGAAATGTAATACAATTGATATGAAAACTAAATATCGAGATGGAAGGTTTGCTAGTTCACTGTGGATAATGGATCATGCACATTTTTCTAGTAGAGTAAAATAGAAATACTTGGCTTCCATTCACTAGAAGTCCAACACCATCTCTTTAAATTTAAGTTCGATTAAGCAATGTATTACTACCAATATTTAAAGTAGTAATTCACAAAGTGTGTCTGCTTTTAAAAGTCCCATGATTATCTACATTTAAGAGTTAATGCTGCATATCACACCCCTTGGAGACTCCATACATTAACATATTTAGTTCTGATAGGACTGTTTACTCGTCTCAATCCTGATTTTCCAAAGTCATTTAATCACAAAATTATGTAGGCAATGTCATATGATCAGGAAAAAAAATGTTCCGTGAACCCCACCCTGCAAAGGGTGATCTAAAAAATGTCAGAGATTCGAAAATGTTTCAACTATCTTTAGAACAAAGCAATAATCTCCTGTGGATTGCAATACTTCCTTTACTGAGAATTTGGAAAGTTATTTGTAGATTTTTAGGTTATAGTTGGAAAGTATGCTGATTTTTTTTTAACATGCTGCAGTGACCAGCAGGGCAGCATGGCCACCCCCCTCCCCCAGGGCACCAGTCTCCACCTTCCCTGCCAATGATACCACCAAGTCCCAGCCAGTGCAGACAGACATGCTGATGTCACACAGTAGGCGCTCAAACAGGACAGTCACTGACAGATGGGCTGCTGGAGTTTCTGAATCCTCCCCTGCCAGCTGTCCCTTCCCCTCCCATGTGTCCCCTCCCCCAACCATTGTCTCCTCCGCCTGTGGGGAGTGACTGGTGGTTGTGTTTAAGTGAGTAATTTGGCCCCCGTTTAAGAAGAGGAAGCAATAATAGAGGCCGTAATTGTCCAAATTACTGCTGCCCCTTCCAGTTTGACATCTGCCTAATGATGGCGGATGGAAACCTGACCCATGGCCGCGGGCAGGTGGGTGATGATGGCTGCTTGGAGCCGAGCGTCCCATCCCCAAAGCTGGCAGAGGCTCTGCTGGCCTGTGCTGGAGGCTCCAGGGCTGGGGCTTAGTGCAGTGTCCACGGGTTCCTCTCGACTGCGTGTGAGGGACGGGCCCAATTCATTTCAGAGACTCAGAAACTAAAGCCCAGAGGGATAGCAACTGCCTCACGGCCACAGAAGGTGGCTGGACCAGGGGATGGGATGGAGATTGTTCACTGTTTGCCATTTGGTATTTTTCACATTTTGAACCAGGTACTCCATTATCGATCCAAAATTTAAAATAAACAAGACATTGCCTCTTCAGCTGAGGCTTGGATGGCTCCTGACAGTCAGAGACACCTGCTTTGATGTAAAAGCATCTAGTGAACAGCATGGGGCTCTGCTGTTGCCAAGGCCACTTGGCCAGGACCTCACTGTGAGGACACGGGGCATGAACACAGCCTCAATCTGTTGACCCTTCCCTCTGAGGGCTCTTAGGGCCAGCGGGCCCAGGAGCTCCTAGTCACAGGATTTCATGGACCTATCACTTTTTAAAAGTTAGGGAGAAGCCTCCCCAGAGCTACTCACTCTGTGTCATCAAGGACAGACCCAAATGGCCCTAACACGAACCCACTGCCATTTGTTATCTCCAAGCAGCAGAGCTCTCAGCATCAAGGACTTTCTAAGAAAGGACCATGGTGATGGCTTTGTGACCTGCTTGGTATGAACCCAACTCCACTGTTAAAGGACAGAGGGAGCGATTGGCCATAGGCTGAGAAGTCAGGGTAGGGGGCTGGTGTTTGGGCTGAGAAGTCGGGGTGGGGGGTGGGGTTTGGGCTGAGAAGTTGGGTTGTGGGGTTGGGGTTTGCTGCAGGTGCAGCAGGTTCCAGGTATAATATCCTTGGGAAAGGCTCACTCTCCACCTCACAGCCACATCCCCAGGTCTTCTGTAAGCTCAGGCTGTTGGGGACAAGGAGAGGATAAGGCAGCAGAGTTTATAGAGGATTGGGGCCCTCCCAGTCCTCTTCTGCAGGAGCCAGGAGCCCCAGCTGCTCCCACTTACATAGTCGGGTTGCTTTGGGACGGCAAGGAGCTGAAACCATCGGCTTCTCAGGGGTCCCTAGAGGATCAGGGCCCATTGCTGGGGACCCCTGAGGATCGGGATCCCAATCCTGATCTGGCCCAGTGGGATGGGGCTCGCCATCAGGATTAGGACGGTACTAAAAAGCTGAAGAATACGCTGTTTCTTCCACTCCTGAGTGGCTCATAGCAAATATCCCTTCAGCTGCTTTTCTGGAAAACTCTGAGCTTTATATAGACCCTTGCCTGGCATTGGGTCAGCTCTGTTCTATAGATCAAATGCTAGACCATTTCCAATTTCCTTTTCCAAGAGGAGCTTCTTTTTTCATTCATTTAGCAGGCACTTAATGTCTGTTGGCTGAGGGATCATGCTGTGTGGGGTGGTGCAAAGAATTCTAGATTTCCAGGCAGATGCACACAGGTTTGAATCCAAAACCCTGCCCTTTTGACATCTTGAGCAGAGCTGTTCACTTCTTGTCCCTCAGTTTACTCCTCTATAAAATGGGAATAATAATGCCGGTGTTGCGGGGTTGCCTTGAGGGCATGTTGGGTCCCCCAGCCTCGCATGGGGCCTCGGGATCTTCCTGTAGGACCTTCCTGTAGGACCCTTGCCTCCAGCAGCTCCAGGCTTGAGGCCCCTCCTCTCCATGGGTCCATTCAACCCCCGCCCCTGCGGTTCGTTGCACGTTATCTTGCCCTTACATTTGGGGGCTGCCCCAGAGCTGTAGGGTAACAGGCTGATGGACTGAGAGGATCCCGACACCAAGGCGGTGGGTGGGCTGAACGGACCTGGGTGCCGGCTGAAGAGAGGGCACCAGGCCTGTGAGGATGAACGAATCTCTTGGCCTGGACACTCAGATGGCTGGGGCCTTTGCTGGTGAGAGTCCTCAGCCCCAGCTCTGCGGTCCTCTCCCTACTTGTGGCCTCAGGTGGCCTGAGCCTCGGGTTCTCATGTGTGAGACTCCATTCCCCATCCACTGCAGACCTGGGAGAGAGGGAGGGAGGGGGCAATGAAGGGGAGAGAGCTAAAATGTTAGTGAGAACCCACCAAGTGCCAGCTCCATTGTAAGAGGGTCTCACCGACCCCTACACCGTACCAGAATGGGCCTCCAGTCACAGGCAGATCAGGCCCAGGCCTCTGAGCATCTGTGTTACGGGACGATTCTCGGCACCGTGACGCTATGACAAGCTGGGCGATCCTCAAAGCTGGCTCAGGCAATTGGCCCACAGCCCTGCTAGGGGCAGCCTGAGGCGCCCACCTGGGGAGCTGGGCTGGAC
>NW_026652285.1:40768829-40772957 GCF_009828535.3 Hylobates moloch
TCGTCACCGTGCCCATGTGCTGATGTGGGCAGAGCACAGACAGACCCTGGTATGTGTTGAGGGAAGACACCCAGCGACCGGGCCAAGCCCTCCCGGCTCAGGTGCACAGGGTGCAACCTCTACCTTCCTCGCCCTCCTTGAGCTCCCTAAGCCCTCTGTTTACACAAGCAGCAGCCAGCAGTACAAATCACCTGCCTGCACAAATGGACCAGCCGCCTGCCGAGGCCAGCCCTCTGACAGCTGCAGGATGCTTTCAGGAAAGGCTTTTGACTCCTGGTGACACTAGGCTACAATCTCTTGCTTCAAGCACCCACCCCCACCAACAGAGTCACACAAAGGATGGCACCGAACAAAATGCCCTGCATGGAGACAGGAAGAGCTCTGCTCCGCAGCACTGGGGGATTCTTCATTCTGCAGTGGGACACGGATGTTCTCAGGAAGGGGAGCAGAGGGGCAGAGCAAGCAGCCACACCCACAAAAGAAGTGCTTCAACCTCATGAGGGGACATGGAGGGCCCAGTTGGGTCCTAGCACTGGCAGCACCTGGCTTGCAGCCCTGAGTGGGTCCCCTTCCCTCTCTCTCTGGTTTCCCTGACCTCGGTGCTTCCTAGAGTAGAGAACTCATGGCCGTGGCATTGCCCGTCAGCTCAGAGTGCACAGACACAGGGCGTCCTAACAGTGTGGGCCCTGCGGAGGGGGCAGCACCCCTGCCAACCCTCTGGGCACCTCTGAGAGCAAGCCGCAGCAGCCGATCTCGCAGGCTCCAAGCTCTGCAATGCTAGAATTTAATCTCATCCTTTGCTTCCTGTTGTCTTCACTTTCCTGGCTATGCTTCAGTTTATGGCAAGTTCTGTTGGGTTTTATAGCAGTGGTAAAAAGGCTCCTTTGAAGTATATTCATTTAAGGAAAATAAAGAAATCCATGGAAGAGAAAAGGGGTGAATCATAGTGGAGGGTGTGGCAGAGCCTGCAGGGGCTTGTGACATGAGACATAGACAGTGGTCAGTCACCCTGACCTCCCTAGCTCCATCAATCTGCATCCAAACCCAGTTTGGGACCCTGATTTGCACAGTGGCCCAGCAGAAGGGGCACGCTCCTCTCCTCTAGGCCCTGCCACTTCCCCTTTCTACTGGCCCATTGTCCTTCGAGCCCTTCCTCACCTCCCTTCCCTGTGGGAGATGGAGGTGGAGGAGAGAAGCCGGCGGGTGTCCCTCCTTCTTATCTGTGCCCAGAGATGTGCATGGCCCAAGCACCCTGCAGGTGCACTGAATGATTTGAACCAGTGGTGCCACTGCTCTCCATCCTCCAGCTTTGGTGGCAGAGCTTCCTGCTGGCACTAAGTGCAGCCCACCTTCCTCTAGGATGTGCAACCAGTTCTCTGCCTGAAATGCCCCGTATTCTAAACACACGAGGGCTTTCCGTGACTCCCTCTGTGGGCTGAGCCGCATTCTCCAGCCCCTGCTGGCCTCAGGTATGCTGTGAGAGGCCAACACACGCGTAACGTCCATCCCACTCAAGTCCACCATGGGCATTTTCCTCTGCTGTAAAGCTTTCCCATCCTGCCTTTTCAAAGTTTTCATGCTCTTCTGCCTAATCTGTGGGCCACCCTTGACTTTGCCACACCCCCTGGGATTTAGGCTTCCTCTAATTTCTGTGAAGCTTGTTTGACATGAAGAGGTGGACATAGCTCAGAAAGGGTTATGACACCATGGCCATCCCCAGCCATGCCACTTACCCACTGGACGTTCCCAAGCCGGCCACGACCTCTCTACACCTCGGTGCTCTGATTTGTGACATGGGAAGGGTCTGTTGTTCCTCCAGCCCTAAGATAGGTCACCACATGCACACAGCTTTTTGCTTTTCAAGTAATTATGATAAGACAAATATTCTCAAGAGGGGGATTACTTTGCCGAGGACTATGAGCATTTGGGAGGGCTGCTTCCAATGTTTTTAATGTCTCCATTGCAAATATTGAAGCACACTAAACTCACTTATCATTGTAGGTTCTGATGGACAATTTTTCCCTTTATTTATTAACCACACTTGGGCTGGTCTGTCTGTTAAAAAATTCCAAGTAGTCATTAATTATTCCCAAAGATTGCAGGGTTTTAAAGGGGGTTTGGAACCAAATGGTGGAGGAATCCCTACTCGCCTATAAAATCCTGCAGCCCTCACCCACCTGACAGCAACTTGCAGCCAGAATGAAAAAAGCAGGAATTCTCAAAAATGGCTTTGAGGCACTACCTAGCGCCAGCTTAGATAACTACTTTTTAATAGATATAATAGCTTTATTGAGATATAATTCCCATAACATAAAATTCACTGTTTTAAAGTGTACGATTCAATGGCTTTAGTATTCAGAGTTGTGCAGTCATCATCATTAATTCCAGAGCATTTTATCCCCCTAAAAGGAAAGCCCATGCCCATTAGCAGTCACTCCTAATTCACACCCTGTGCCCGCAAAGCCCCTGACAACCCCCAATCTCCTTTCTGCCTCTATGGATTTGCCTATTCTGGACATTTTGTATACATGAATCATATGCTATTTGTCCTTTCGTGCCTGGCTTCCTTCACTTAATATGACGTTTTAAGGTCCATTGACATTGCAGCATGAATCAGTGCTTCATTCCTTTTTGTGGGCAAATAATATTCCATTGTATGCATCTGCCACATTTTCCTTATCCAGTCATCTGTTGGTTAACTCTTGGATTGTTTTCAGCCGTTGGCTATTGTGAAGAATGCTGCAATAAACATATGTATGCATTTTTATGTGGATGTTTTCATTTCTCCTGGGCGTGCACCTAGAAGTGGATTGAGGTCATACGGTAACTCTTTTTAACATTTTGAGGAAGTGCTAAACTGTTTTCCATAGTAGCCGCACCATTTTGTGTTCCCATTAGCAATATATGAGGGTTTCACCTTATCTGCATCCTCACCGATGCTCGTTATCATCTGTCCTTTTGATGTTAGCCACCTTCGTGGGTATGAAGTGGTATCTCGGTGTGGACTTCATTTGCACAGTGGTATTGAGCATCTTTTCATGTGCTTCTTGGCATTTGTATTGCCAATATTGGGAAAAACATTTGAATAAATATTTATTCAGATGCTTTGCCCACTGAAGAAAATTTGTCTTTACTGTTGAGTTCTTCTTATATTCTGGACAAAAGACCTTTATCAGACATATAGCTTGCAAATATTTTTTCCCACTCTGTGAGTTCTCTTTTTACCTTCCTGATGGTGTTCTTTGAGGCACAAAAGTTTTTAATTTTGATGAAGTCCAATGTATCTGCTTTTTCTTTTGTTGCTTATGTTTCTGGTGTCATATCTAAGAATCCAAGGACACAAAGATTTACTTCTAGTTTTCTTCTAAGAGCTTTGTAGTTTTATCTCCTACATTTAGGTCTTTGATCCATTTTGAGATAATTTTTGCATATGGTGGGTTTGTATATTGTTTTTTGTAACAAATTTCTTTCTAAAGCTGACTACCTTAAAATGGCACTTTATGAGAAACAGTTGTGGTGTCTGGCTCATGTTGTTTTTATTAGTAACAATACTTGTTGGTTTTGGAAGGTGTCTCATCATAAGGAAATCAATGGTACACCCATCATTTCATTCCCCGCTCACCCAGCCCTATATATGTTAGTGATCCCACTTCACAGATGGGGACATGGAGACTTGTGAGGAGGAGGTAGAATCAAAGGGACAGAGTGAGGTGAGCCTGTGTTCTTCCCTTAACCCTCCTGCCCTCCTCCCCAGGAAAAAACAAGCTTTGCTATGAAGTGGGGTGACCTCCTTACTCACCAGATTCTTTCTTCCTCAGAAACCCCAATCTACTGACTTCTTTGGGCTGTTTGAGGTGCAGGTAGTGACTTTGGGCTGGATATTTTATGCCCTCTGTTTCCTACATCAACAGCCTCATCTGCCAAAAGGAAGGAGGGAGGGAGGGGGAAGGAGTGAAGGGAAGGAGGGAAAGAGGGAAGGAAGGAAGGAAGCAAGGAAGGAAGGAAGGGAGGGAGGGAAGGAGGGAGGGAGGGAAAGAGGGAAGGAAGGAAGGAAGCAAGGAAGGAAGGAAGGGAGGAAGGAAAAGAGAGAAGGAAGGGAGGGAGGGAAGGAAGAGAAAGAAGGAAGGA
>NW_026652285.1:40773057-40930065 GCF_009828535.3 Hylobates moloch
GAAGGGGAGGGAAAGAAGGAAGGAAGGAAAGTAAGGAAGAGAAGGAAGGAAGGAAGGAAAGAAAGGAAAAGAGGGAAGGAAGAGAAAAGGAAGGAAGGAAGGGAAAGAGGGAAGGAAAGAAGGAAAGAGGGAAGGAGGAAGGAAGGAAAAGGGAAAGAAGGGAAAGAGGGAAGAAAGGGAAGGAAGGAAGGTAGGAAAAGGGAAAGAAGAGAAAGAGGGAAGAAAGGGAAAGAGGGAAGGAAGGAAGGAAGGAAGGAAGGGAGGGAGGGAGGGAGGGAGGGAGGGGAGGTCATTTCCTCGAGGAAGTAAAAGTGCAGCTCCTTTCTGGGCTCCCCTGAGTAGAACATGAGAACATGACTAAACCAAAAATCAGGTATGTCTTTAGAGAGCGCTCGTACATCCAGGTGGACGAGCCCTCCATTACTAAAAGTGCCAGAGACAAACCAAGGCCTGGGTGTGTGCACAGGAGACTGGAGGGCCCTCGGAGCCCTGGCTGGAGGGGGGACCAGGTTCAAGCCCATCTTCTGCTCACAGCCTGGGTGATCCTGGCAGCCACGTGCCCTCCTTGCTGGGGCTCAGGTGCCTCATCTGTCAAGCGCCGGTGGCTGGGACAGGACCCCTCAGCCTGATAGGCTAAGACTCTAAGTGCTGCTGGAGTTAAGGTGGCAACGCAATCTCCAAGCCTGTCAGAGACCCCTGGTAGCTGGGTGAGTGATGGTCCCAGGGGATTGACCAGCTGTTTGGGTGTCCCATAAACACAGACTTAAAGTGGCTGGTTCCGCCCATCCATCTTGCCCTTGGGGCTTTCAGAGTGGCTCTAGTTGACATCAGTGTTGGCCCCTTCTGGGTGCCGCTGGGCCGTTGATGGGCTCTGTGATGCATGGGTCTCCATAGTGGAGGTGCCACAGCTCAGGATGCCCTGAGGGTGATGCCGGGGGCTTCAGCAGGAACATCTGGGTGGAGGCAGAGCTGTTCTGCTGTGGCTGCAGCCCTGAACTGTAGGATTCAGAGCTGAGAGTGAGGTAATGAAGCCAAGGGCTTCCAGGGTCTACAGATGGATGTGACCAAGACACACTGTAAATATACTCTCTGGAGTTTCCTTAGTTCCACAGAAACCTGCTCCCTCCCCTATGGCTGTAGCCTTTTTGTGTCTCTCCTGGTCACAGATAGAACACCAGCCCATCAAAGCACAGGGCTTCCCTTGGGGCAGTAGAAAGTGGCGATACTATGGCCAGCCAGGCCACTCAGGGGTCTGAATTCAGAATGCCTGTTTTTTCTGATTTCTCCAGGGACCCCTGTACAAACCAAACAAAGTTATCTCTCTGCAACCTCCGGGTCTGACCACGGCTAACTGGCTGATTCCTCCTCCTGGCATTCAGGGTTGTACCCCTGTGTTCTGAACTGAGGGCTGGAGAGAGAAATAATGAACTCACCAAGCTCTACTGACTGCCTGCTGCTGGCTGCACATCACAGCCCTTGGATAGCACCGTGGCCTGACTTTATGCAGAGCCGCTGACATCCCTAAGGCACTCAGGGCAAGACCGAAACATGCTGAGGCCATGCCCCACGGTATTAGAAGGGATGATGCGAGCAGCCTGTCTTCTGCTCATTCCTGCAACATGCCTTAGGGTCTCTCGGGGGCATTGTTCATGATGGGAAGCTTGGAGGGCCTGGCCACAGACAGAGGTGACCCACAGTCACTGAGCTGGAGGGGTGGCCCCCAACCTGGGGAGAGGTAGAGAACTGGTGGAGATGGCTAAGATGATTCCTCATTTCCCCCCAATGGCCCTAGTTTTACTGCCCTTCCCACTACCTGCTTTCTGCAAACACATGCTCCCTCTCTGACCTGGCTCTCCCCCACCATTCTCGCTAGAAATGTATACTCTGGGAGAAAGGAAGGGCCCTTGGATCCCAGGAAGTGCCTCTACAGCTTCCCTAGATGTTGGGCATCTGCTGCTCTACTTGCATGCCCTGCATGACGGGGAGCTCATCACTCATCAAGCAGCCCTCCCCATTTTTGTGTCCTTACTGCTGATCTCTGCCATGCCCCCACCCCTCCTGGGGACCCAGCTCTGCTCTCCTGGCCCTAGGACTCCATCAGCTCTTCCTGCCCCAGGACTGGCCCTCAGAGATGGGGGACAGTGAGTAGATTTCACTACTTTCTGCTTAGACGGTTAGTTGAGTCTAGCAGCCCCAGCCCCCCAGGGGTTGGGGTCTCCAGGCCCCTCGTCACTTTAGCTGCCTGCTGTGGACATGCTGGTGTCCCTCCCCAGGGTCCCAGTCCCAGGCCATTCTCCTTCCCACTAATGCTCATTTAGCTCACCTAACTGCCCACTTCGGCCACTTGGGGGCAGAAAGCCTTGCTGGTCTGGAATCTGTTCGGTGCCAGACCGAAGTATTACTGCTAGTCCCTATGGCGCGTTCCCAGCCAAACACTGGGGGGACAGCTGTATAGACTGCAAGCTTTCTTCTGTCCCTGTGGCTGTCTTTACAGCTATTCCTAAACACCTGCTTCTCTCTTTCATTCTGGGCATGCCCCTACTCCCTTTGAAGTTAGGTGTGGCCGTGTGACTTGCTTGGCAAATGAAATGTGAGCAGAAGGAACACGTGCAGCTTCAGGGTAGAAGCCCCGTCCCCTTCCCCTGGGTGACTGATGGGCTGGCCCGTGAAGGCACATCATGTAACTGACTGAAAAATGCATTTTTCTGTGTGCAGACATGAGATGTTGGGCTTGTTTGTTGCTGCAATAGAACCCAGCCCACCCTGACTGTTTAGACCCTGAAACTATAATCAGGGCAAATCCCTGCCCCTCTTTGTAGCAGAATGTTCTCCAACTACCTAGTGGCTGTTCCCAAGGCACTGGAAGCTCTCTCTGCACCATCACCTTTCCCAAGTAGTCCAGGACATGAGAGGGGCTCAATACATATTTGTTGAATAAGCGAATGAAGGAGGAACTCCCTCTCACCCAGTGGCGTCCCCAGGGTTATGGGTAGCCACCTATTGCATCTATTGCACTAAGACTAAATCCCCACCTCCCCACCAGGACCTGCCTGGTCCCCACCAACATCCTCAGCCTCATTGCCTCCCTGCTCCTCCTTCCACACCACCCTGTCTCAAGCACAAGCACGCCCAGCCTATCTTCCCACCCCAGGGCCTTTGCACATGCTATTCCCGTTCTCTGGAGCACGGGATGATTTCTTCTCATGTTGCAGGCCTCTGCCCAAATGTTTTTCCTCAGAGCACTCATCCTTGACCACTTGCATCTCAAGGCGCCCCCTACCCACATCACTTTTTAAAAAACACTTTATTTGAAAACAATATACAATTTATGGAAAATTTGCAGGGATGAGAATGGGACCGAAAACACCTACATACTCCTCACCTACTGTTAACTTTTTATTATTTACTGTGTTATTTGCTCTTGTTCTTTCTCTCTGTCTCTATCACTGTGTCTCTCCTCTGTGTCTGCCTCTCTCACAAACACACACATTTTGAGGGTAAATTGCAAATGTCATTGCCTGAATTGCGATGGTCAAGACCCTGAAATATTTTGGTGTGGGTTTCCCAAAAATAGAATTATGTTCTTATGTAACTACAGCTCCGTTCTTGACTTTGGTAACATTGAAATTAACATTAACATTGACAAAACACTTTAATCTGCCATCCATGTGCCAATTTTGTCAACTGACATAATGCTGCCCTGACGCAGTGCTGTCTATAGCATGTCTTTCCCATCCATCACCCCATCTGATCCAAGGTCAGGTATTGTATTCAGTCCTTTTGTCTTTGGTCTCCTTCTGCCTGATATGGTGTCCGTAATCTTTCATTGTCTTATATTGCACTGACATTTTTGAAGAATACAGTGTTTTTAGTGAAATGTTTCTCACTTGGAGTTTGTCTGCATTTTCCTGTTTGGGTGTGGGTTGTTGTGCCTTCCTACCTGGTGTCAGTGGTGTTAGGGATGTGCACTTCTAGGGCATCACAACTGGTGGCCCCCGGTGCCCCCTGCACCTCCATGGTGGTCAGTGGTTGATTTTGTCACCCTGCCAGGGTGGGTCCTGATTTCTCCACTGTATAACTTTCCCCCCCTCCTTGCATTGAATACCCAGTCTATGAGGAGACACCTGCAGAGCGTGCAAACACCCTACTCCTTGTCAAAACTTTCCACCAGATTTATCAGCCATTGATGACTCTTGCCTGGCCAATCTTTGCCATAACGCCTGCAAAACATTGATTTTTCCACCCAAATCCTCCCCCAACATTTCCCAGCTGGCTCTCAACTGGGAAATGGGGGAGGAGAGAGGTCTTTTTTTACAGCCACAAGCCTGCCACAGTTTTGTCAACTGACACAATGCTGCCCTGATGCAATGCTGCCCTGATGCAATGCTGCCCTTTATAGCATGTCTTTCCCCTTCATGACCACATCTGATCCGGGGTCAGGTATTATACACCTGTATAAATAGTGTATAATCTTCCTTTTTTAGTGCATAACAACATGTTCCAGGCTTATAATGTATTGATCCTGTCCCAAGTTTGGAATCAGCCATTTCTCCAAGGAACCCTGGATCCCATTCCCAAGGATGGTATTAGAGACCAACATCTGGGTACAGGATGTGCTCACTGCCACTGAGGTGTCTGCTTCAGAGCTCTCTCAGTAGACAGAGCCAGATACACAAGATGTGTGCATGTATTCAAGACCTTACATACACACACCACATCATATTCTACAGTAGCTTGTCATTCCATCATCCTTTTCTGTAGGTTGAGCTGGAATGATCCGGGGGGTGACTAATCTGACACCTATTTACCCTCCCTCTCCCTGATCCATTCCTAAGTGCCCTGGAAGTGGGGATTGGCCTCCTGTCTTTTCTCTTGCTGTGTGCCCAGCTTGGAGATCTTTAAGAACTTTTGAATGCGTGAACTCACTTCCGCAGGCCCCACAAGGCTTTGCCTGAGGCTCTCAGGTTCCCAGCAAGAACAAGTTAGCTTGTTGGACAGTGTGGTCTCCGGCCCTGGCTTGTGGCAGCAAGCAACAGCCCTATGTCCCTGGTACCTGTCTCCAGCCCTCCTCAGGCCAGCCCTCTATGGACAGAGCTGTTCCCAGGCCCCTCTGTGCCCATTCCTTGACTCTCCACACTAGCTACAGGTGCAAGGCAGCACCTGGAGTCCTCACAGCAGTCCTGCTCTTTCAGGAATCAGAGCCCCATTTTGCAGATAAGGAAACTAAGGCTCAAAGAGGCTCTGGCACCTCTTTGGAGAGATTGCGGAGCAGATTTCTGCCCAAGAAAATCATGAATTGCCCACATGAGCCAAAGGTTTTGTGTGTGCAGAGTGGAACATCTGAGCCTGTCCATTTCTTGGTTGGACATGTGAATAATGTTTTCAAAAGAATTTTTGATTTGATGTCCTGGCCTAGCAGGGCTGCTGTGGGTGAGCCGCATTCCACCTGACTCACCTGGTCCCAATTCCAACAGTGTGAGAATTCCCCAGGGCTGCCTTCCTGCTCCATCTCTGGCACCTAGACCGAAGTAGAAAGACCTCGGGGCTGACTCATGCCGCCTCACATCACTCCTTGGTGACCTTCATCACATCCCTCTGAGCCTCAGTTTCCTAATCTGTCACTGGGGCTAAGTCCCCTCCCCCTTGCAGAGTTTTTGGGGAGGAAGTCTCGCCTTCCCCAGAAGCCTTGGGAATGCACCCCACGGAGGTCCCATTGCTGTCCCACAACTTCACGGGCTGTGTCACCAGCAGACACGAGAAAGGGGAGGGCAGCTCATTTTTCAAACAAAACGGTATCAGATGTGTGATTTGGTTAAAAAAATATATATTTCTGGCAATGGCTTCAGCTTTGCTCAAGAGAGAACTGGGTTGGGGGGAGGAGGTGGAAGGGAGGACGTTCCAGTGGCTTAAAAAAAACCCAGATAAGTGTACAGTGATTAAGCACAACCATTAGCTCTGATGGGCAATAACTGGTGATGAGAAATAATTTTCTAGGGCACAACTGCCCCTGGTACCCCCACACCCGGCCCCAGCAAGGGGATGGCCAAGGGGCTGATTAACTCCCAGGCTGCAGGAAATGTCGGAGGCACAAAAAGTTTCCAGATTCGAGGGTAACTGGGAGAAGTTATTTCACTTTCCACATCAGGCTGAAGAGGGGCCACACATCTGCCGGCGAGGGAGGGGCTCGGCCTGCTTCCTGCCCAGGAATGGAGGGCCACTGTGCAAGCGGCAGGGGTGGCCAATATGGTTAGAGGGTGGGGGCAATTCCCACCTGTGTCACTGCTGGCCCTGTGAACCAGGGCAAGTCACCACAGGGTCCCTTCTCTGTCCTGACTTGCTCCCCAACCAGCACAGGCCCTTGTCCTTTTCACCTCAAAATTCACAAACAGACAAACCCACCAGCCAGCAGTTCAGTCTTCCCGAGTGCCCTCCCTTCCCCCAGAGCCTGCCCAAGGCCCTGCTGGCCTTAGGGTACCTTTGTGGGATTCAAGGGAAGATGCCCCTCTTGGCTGTAGGCTACAGCCTTGAGTGTGTCCAGCAGGAGCTGGCTGGACTCCTTGGAGCTCCCGTGTGCAGTGCACAACCTGCCCAACAGCCCTCTGCAGCCTGGCTGTGCTCATGTCTTCGTCTCCTTCCTCCTCACTCTGCTCACTCAGCCTGTCCCCAGAAAGAGCTCTTGGTCACTTCAAATGGGTAAAGTCAAAGGTCCCACTTCTCTGCCCCCCACCTGCCTGCTCCTTCCTTCTTGAGCTCTGCTGCTTCCAAGACCTGCCTTCCTCTCTGCCTCAGCCTCACTCCCCTCTTCCCCAGTCCAAAGCACAAATTCTCCCATCCCCAACCCAATCTCTCTCTGAAAGCCCTTTGCCTAGGGGACTTACTGCACACCCTGATCATCTCCCTCCCAGACCTGCGCCTCTCCCTGGGTCCATGAGTGGGCCTCTCTCCTCTCTGTCTTACTTTCTCTCCCTTTCCCTCCTCCTCTCCATGTGTATGTGTGTTCAGTGTCTTTCACAGTGATTGACCCAAGGGAGTGAGACAAGCATGGCTCCTGAAGCTAAGGAGGCTTTGTGCAATAGGAAGGCCTTTCCCTCCCCTGGCTCAGGGCTGCAGTGCTCTCCCAGGCACGAGACTGATCTCCCCCTCACACGAGGCATGTAACCAGGGCCTGTACGGCTGCACCCCTAGGATGCTGCAGAGGAGTCTTGCCCTTTGAGGGCCTAGGAGGGGTAATCTAAGGAGGTGTTGGCCTAGGATGAGCTGAGGCCTCTAGGTTGACCCCACGGCAGCCTCCTCTAGCTGTCCTCTCTGCCGTCTGCAGGCCAGGGCCTCAGCTCCCAAGCTGCAGGTGAGGTCACCCTCAGGATACCTCCACCACCGACCAGCTGCTGAACCTCTCTGGGCCACAATGTCCTCCTCTGAAAATGAAAATCGTGGTGTTACCAACCTCACGGGACGCACCTGAGGATGAAGGAGCTGGCCACAGAGGTGCTTCCAGGACTGACTGGTGCCCAGAAGACTCCAGGACAGCAGCTGCTGGGATCACTGCGTGGGGCAGTGAGACATCGGGGCTGTTCCCGCTGCAGGACTGCTCCGCCCCAGGTTGTTGCCCACAAAGTCCCCTCTGTATGCGCTGCGCCCCCAGAATTGCGCAGCGTCAGTTATAAACGTAATACTGTGTGGCCGGTGCCATTGTAAGCGCTGTAGATGAGTGTGTTTATTCTGTTTCTCCACACCTCTGTGAGGTGGGCGTTCTTGTGACCCCTATTCCATCGGCGAGAATCGGGGGCAGCCAGATGCAGTAACTTGCCGCAGGCTGGGCCGGCACTGAGTGCTGCGCCTCCTCTGAGCCTAGCACTCTGGCCTCACTGTCGGTGCTCGTAGCATTTCAGCTGTAGGACTCTAACAGCAATTACAGTCATGGCCTTCGCCGCCGCCACCATTCCCATTGGGGTTGGAGAACACAGTGCACCGCGCACAGGCTGTGCCAAAGCCCACACGCACCCTTCGGCCGCCATCATCGTGCCCTCTTCACAGATGAGCAAACGGAGGCCAGACGTCACCGGCAGGCGGCGCTGCGGAGCGCGAGGCCTCGCACCTGCGCGGGAAGCGGCAGAGAGAACGCAGGTAAGGTAAAGCCAGGCCGACCCGAACCTGGACGCGCACCTGCGGGGGAGCGGGTCTGCGCGGGGCGGTTGCCGCCCCTCCCGGGGGTGCGGGCGGAGGCAGGGGCGGGTGGGGGCTTTCAGCAGCTCGTCCGCGGTACATTTGCGTGTAATTTGGGAGCGGGTCACATGTGGGAGTCATCAGGCAGAGGAAAGGCTCAATCAGGGCCTAATCACTGTCTGTTTGGAGGGGTCTGGGCCCAAGTGAAAAATGAAAATGGGGCTATTTTGCTTGAGTGACAGCCATCAGTGGTCACCTTTGACCTCCCCACTCGGGCTGGGTCTCCCGGAGCTTTAAAAACCAATAATCAGGGAAGGGGTGGGAGGGGGGTGGGAGGGGCTCCCTCTCCTCGGCTCTCCCCTCCCCCATCCTTTTCCCTCCCTGGACCTGGGTTTGTAAAATTCATTCATTCACTCCCATTCATTCTTTCAACAACCCATCCTAGGGCAGCAGGATTCCCTGGTCAGGGCCCCTGGGGCAGATGCCGGATTTGAGTTCTGACACGGTCACTTGCCAGCCGGCGACCTTGGGCAGGTGACTGACAAGCGTTCAGTGTTCCCATCTGCGAAATGGATGCAGGAGGCACGCAGAGAAGAGTTGATGTTGGTGAGGTGCTGAGGGAGGTGGGGCCGCAGGGGCAGGGGGCGAGCCCTCCTTCAGCCCTCCCCCTAAGGAACAGGAGCTTTGTAGAAGAGGGCCAAGAGGTCAGGTAGGTTGCAGCGGCTCTGCTTTTTGCATGAATTCGTACCCTTCCTCCTGACACCCTGTGCACAAGGCGCAACCTGGTTCCCAATGCACAGAAGAGAGGCCTCTGCCAGGTGAACAGAAGAGAGGGCACAGGCAGGCCAGGGAGACCGAGAGAGAGCAGGGAGGTGCTGGACTACCCATAGGCAGTGAAGGGCAGTCACTGCTCCCTAAAGCAGCCATAAGCCCGGGCTTGGTTCACCCCAGCATGGAGGGACTCAGCCCACTCTCCCAGAATGGTCTCCAGATCCCTAGAGACCCAAGGGCCTGGACCCGGTGGCACAGAGTGACCACTGCAATGGCTGCCTGCAGGCCACTGGGGGCAGCAGAGAGGAGCCGCCCCCGGCTCAGGCGGGACAAGCTCAGCCAGCAAGCTTCTGCCAGCACAGCCTGTGGGGGCCAGCTGCACCCCACTGCACCGGCTGCAGGGCCACCGTGCCTCTGCCCTCCCTGCCACCCAGTGGAACCCTTTTCCCCCGAAGCGGCCCTTGGAGTCATCCTCCCACGGCCGAGGCCGGGAATTCCAGGCAGCCGGTGCAGCTGCGGGTCGGTGGCCCTTTCAGGCCTGAGGAATTGCTCCGGGGGCGGGTGACGGGCTGGGCGCCTGGTACAGTAGCGCCTGCTTTGCTCGCTGATGGTGTTTATAGGGATGTGGAATGGGCCTCCAGGAAACCGTCTGGCAGGCCAGGCTTCAGCAAATGGATTGCCAATTAATCAGCATCTATTTATGAGAACGTTTAAACCATTATTAATGTAGTATAAATACAGAACGGCGGGCGGGCGGGCAGGCAGGCAGGGGGCCATCTGCCGAGGCTGCCATCACATTCCTGGGGAGTGTTCCTGCTCCCAGCCTCCTGGGGAGGGGTCCCACCCCTTGCCCTCATCCCGGCCAAGCCTGCCCCTCCAGGTGTCGGCGTCCTCCTGCTGGGCCCTGCTGGTTGAGGCCTGCGGCTGCAGCCTGCCAGGTTCTCAAGTTTTTCACCCAAGATGCTGAACAGGGGTGTGAAGGGTGAGTCCCGCCTCAGTCACTCAGCAGGGGTCCGCAGCAGCCCCTGGCAGGCCTTGGCAAGGCTGTTTCCCACCCAGGGGGAGACTGGGCAGGTGTCCCACGCTGGGCCTGGCTGCCTCTTCCCCTCCTCCTTCCTGCTCTGGACAGTGGATCTCATCCTCACCCTGACAGAGCTCAGCCCCTGGAGGCAGGGGAGGGGGAGTTGAGGCACTTTCCCAGCCCCTCCCCCACCTGTGGGTCCCAGTTCCCAAGGCTTCCTCCAACCCCAAGACCTAGGGGCTCTCAACTTTCCCCCCAGGCTATCCCAAGGACAAAACAAGGTGATTTGTGCATGCTGCTGGCACCTCCACTTCTCTCCAAAGATACCGGCTGAGCCGTCTGCCTCCTCCCTGACCTGTCTGGGCCTCCAGTGTACATTGAGCCAAGCCAGGTGGGCTCTGGGAGAGCTGGTGCTGACCAAGGCACTACAGCCAGCCTGTGCCGTGGATTGGGGGGCTCCAGGGCTTTCAGCCTGCTCACCCCCAATGTCCTGATGATCCTTATTCCTCAGTATCACCTCAGATGGCTTTTTCTTTACCAATTGTAACCATTTTGCAGATGAGAGACTAAGGTTTATAATGGAGAAGGAGCTGCCTGAGGCCACAGAGACAGGGAGCCAGAACTGAAACGAACCATCCCCACCCACCACCCACCGTGTCCCATTCCTCTGCAGGCCTCTGAGGTTCCTAAACTACCTGACCACATATTTTGAGACCTTTGAGTTTTTACGAACGCTCCCCAGAGTTTCCCAATCTCTATGTTTCATTAGCTGCACCCACCTGGGCCTGCCTCCTTTCTGGGAACGCTTTGCGTGGAGGTGGCTGCACACCTTAGCACTGTATGCCAAGCAAGAGCAGTTAGCCTGAGAGTTCACTCTGCAAAAAAGAAAACAAATAATGAGTCTGAGCTTTGACGCTGGTTGTTATCAAACATCTTTGGTAATTCCAAGGACTTTCCCTGCTCTGGGAAATTGAGGCGTTGGTCTAACGGGGGCCCTTGACAGGAAATGCCATGAGGAGGTGGCAGCACAGTGCTGAGGAGAGGGCCAAGCCCTCCAAGGCACGGGGAGCTGCTTCCTCCTGTCCCCACCCTGGGAACAAGGCCCTCCCTCCCCAGGCCTCTGCCCTGTGCCACGCTGCTAACACTTATGGTTGGTGTGTTTATTTTTTCACTCAACTCTGTGCCCCTTGAGGATGGGGACAGCATTTTCACCCCCATTATATCCTGGTGTCTCGAGAAGATGCCAACCAATGTTTGTTGACTGACCATATGGGAAATTTCTGCTTGGCACTGCTTCCCCAGGCTCCCCTCTTTTCTCTCTGGCTCTAGCCCATCTGCCTTGCTGGCTTCAGCCCTGGTCACTCCACCAAATCCCAGAGCCAGCCAAAGGCCCAGAAGCATGGAGGGGTTCAAGGAGCCGGGACTAGACCAGACAGCCTTTAAGATGGATGCTCCATCTATCCCAACCCACCCCTGTGGGAACACCAGGCCTCAGGACAGCCACCTGCCTGTGGTCACTCAGCACGCCACGAAGCTAAAGTTTCTGATGTCCTGAGGGGCCCCCAGAGCTGCTCCACGCCCCGGGCCCCCGGGCCCTGCTGCACTGGCATGCTGGGAGGAAAGAGAACAAAGACGAGGCATGTGCCCCTATTTCCCAGCCCCACTCCCTGCCCCCCATTAGCCTAGTGAGGCTTGTTTATATTACAGCAGGAATTATTCCAGCCCTAATCAGAGGCCCTGCAAGGTTCGGCATTCGAGGCATTTTACCCAAGGACACTCTCCAATCCTATAATTTCCATTTCCCCAGACACCCCTGATTGAAAGCAAACATTCTATGTTTGGAAAGGAAAAGGGCTGTGTGCTATTCATAGCCCAGCCTGGCTGTCCAGAGCTAGGTCCTGGGGGACTGAAGGCCTGGAGGGACGGACAAATCTGGGAGGGTGGCAGGGGGCATGGCTAGGTCCCAGCCAGGAGAGGAGTGGGGAGATCACAGCCCAGGGGTGGGGAGACCGAGGGACAGAGAGAGAGCCCCTTGCCACCAACTGCGCAGCCAGGGACGTCTGGCACTGCACAGCCTCCCTGGTTGAGGGTGCCATGTGCGGGAAGGGGGTGCTATAGTAGCAGAGCCTGTGGGCTGGGAAGAGGGTTGGTGGGGTGCAACTTGAGCCCCTTCCTCCTCTGCACCCCCTTGCCAGGTAGCTTCACTGCCTCTTGCAGGTGAGGATAGGAGGCACGCTGCAGGGATGGGATGGAATACAATACTAACAGTGGGCCTGGGGACAGAGGCCAGTGTTTGCCCAAAGGGACTTTGAGAAGCCTATTGTCCAGGGGACTCTGTCTCCACTTCGGGCCCCTCTGTTGTGTGATATTCAGCTCCCCACTCTCCTCCAGGTGCTGCCCACCCCTCTCGAGTCATACTCACCCAACACTCCACAACTTCTTAGGGGCTGAGAAGCACATACATGGACTCCACACCAATCCCAGGCCAGTCTGCTCCCCTCGCCCTTCCCTTCTGAGTTCTCTCCTCCCTCCCTCGATGTGGAAGTCCAGGCAAAGACCATGTGTTCTTCATGGGAGGATATCAGATCCCCACCTACTAGAAGCTGTGTGTAGGCAGCCTCTTCCATGTGCCACACACCACTAAGCAAGCCTTTTGGAAAGATGCCTTCATTAATCCTTAGAAGCAGATATTATTATTCCCATTTCATGGATAAAGAAACCAAGACTTGTTGAGCTTAAGTCACCATTGTCCCATCTATGTCCCTTGAATCTCAGTGCCTCAGCACTCACCTCCTAAGACCACTGTAAATAAACTCAGGCATGGTGTGCCGGAGGTCACAGCCCGCCGCACATGCTAAGTGGGGCACAGACTATTCTTATTTGAATGAATGGATTTCAGGGAAGCAGGGAAATGAAGAGGGACTGCAAGTTTCTGCACTGTATCAATCTGTATTATTGGAATGATTAAGAGACTGCATTTGGAATTTAATTTTTTCCTTACGATTTTTTTTTTTTATCAAAGTCATGCATTGCAGCATTTTGTTAACTGCTTTATTGAAGTATAACTGATATGTAGTAAAATGCAAACATGTAAAGTATGAAAGTTGATAAATTCTTTTTTTTTTTTTTTTGAGACGGAGTATCGCTCTGTCACCCAGGCTGGAGTGCAGTGGCGCGATCTCGGCTCACTGCAAGCTCCACCTCCTGGGTTCATGCCATTCTCCTGCCTCAGCCTCCCGAGTAGCTGGGACTACAGGCGCCCGCCACCGCGCCCAGCTAATTTTTTGTATTTTTAGTAGAGACGGGGTTTCACCGTGGTCTCGATCTCCTGACCTCGTGATCCACCCGCCTTGGCTTCCCAAAGTGCTGGGATTACAGGCGTGAGCCACTGCGCCCGGCGATAAGTTCTTAAAACAGCTTTTTTGAGATATAATTCACATACCATACATTTCACCCATTTAAAATGTAAAATTCAGTGATTTTTGGTATATTACCTTATTAATTATTTTTTTAAATTGTGGTAGAGTATATATGACACAAAATTTACCATCTTAACTATTTTAAGTGTGTAATTCAGTGGCATTATGTAATACACATTGTTGTGCAACCATCACCCCAAACAGAAACTGTACCCATGAAACAGTAACTCTCCATTTCCCCTCCCCTCTAGCCCCTGGTAAACTCTAATTTTTGTCTCTATGATTTTGCCTATTATAGATATTTAATGTAAGTGGAATCAGAGTATGTGTCCTTTTCTGTCTAGCTTATTCCACTTAGCATGTTTTCAAAGTTCATCTATCCTGTAAATAAAAAGGAATTTCCTTCCTTTTTATTGTGGAATAATATTCCATCGTATGGATGTATGGATAAACCACATTCCTCTAAGGGTGGGTTGTTTCCACCCTTTGGCTAATTGTGAATAATGCTACAATAACCACTGGCAAACAAGTATCTGTTCAAGTTCCTGTTGTCAATTCTTTTAAGTATATAGCTAGGACTGAAATTGCTGGGTTATATGATAACTCTATGTTTAGTTGTTTGAGGAACTTCAAAACTTTTCCATGGTGTTGGTACCATTTTACATTCTCACCAGGCATGTATGAGGGTTCCATTTTACCACCTCTTTGTCAACACTTGTTACTTTCTGTTTTTTTTAGTTATAGCCATCCTAGTAACTGTAAAGTGGTGTCTCATTCTGGTTTTGATTTGTATTTTTCTAATGGCTAATGATGTCAAGCATCTTTTTATGTCTTGTTGGCCATCTGCCCATTATTTAATTGGATTGTCTTTTTGTTGTTGAGTTGTAAGGGTTTTTATATATTCTGAACATTAAACCCTTATCAGATTTGTGGTTTGCAAATAACTTTCTTCCATTCTGTAATTTGTCTTTTTCTTAATAAAATTGATATGCTTCTGTACATACATGTGTGTGTTTGGTCTATCTATCTATCTATCTATCTATCTATCTATCTATCTATCTATCTATCTATCTATCTATCCATCTACCTATCTATCTATGGAACCCTCACCACAATGAAAATACTGAACATATAAATCACCCCCCAAAATTTTTCATGTGTAGTTTTTCACTCAGCCTAATTGCATAGAAATTTATCTATGCTGTTGCATGTATAAATACTTTATTCTTTTTTATTGCTGAGTAGGATTCCATGGTGTGAATACACCACACAGTAGTTTGATCACTCACCTGCTAAAGGATACTTGGGTTGGTTCCAGTTTGGGGCTATTAATTCTGGTTATTAAATAGTTTCTCTGAACATTCATATGCAAGTCTTCATTTCTCTTGGGTGTATACCTACATATATAATTGCTGGGTAATATGGAAACTCTAATATCTTGAGGAACTGCTAAACAGTTTTCCAAAGCAATTGCACAATTTTGCATTCCCACCAACTGTGCATAAGGGTTATAATTTCTCTACATACTTGCTATTGTCTTTTTTATTCTGGTCATTTTAGTGGATGTGAAGTGGTATAGCTCATGATTTTGACTGGCATTTGCCTGATGACTACTGATGGCAAACATCTTTTTATATTCTTAATGTCTGTTGTATATCTTCCTTAAAGAAATGTCAATTTAGACCCTTTCCCATCTATAAATTGGGTTATTTGTCTTTTTGTTATTTTGTAGTAATATTTTTTTATATTCTGGATGCAAATCTCTTATGAGATATACGATTTGCAAATATTTTATCTCACTTTGTGTGTTTTTTTTTTAACTTTCTTGATGGTGCCTTTGAAGTGTAAAAAGTTTTAATTTTGATGATGTTCAGTCTATTTTTTTTTTTTTTTGCTGCTTGTGCTTTTGATGTCATACCTAAGAAACTGTTTCCCATTTAAGATTCTGAAGATCTACACCTGTGTTTTCATCTAAGACACATAGTTTTAGCTTTTATATTTAGGTCTTTGATCCATTTTGAGGTAATTTTGGTATACGGTGTGAGGTAGGGATACTCCTTCATTCTTTTGCATGTGGATATTCAGTTGTCCTAGCACCATTTGCTAAGAAGATTATTCTTCCTCCATTGAATCATCTTGCTACCCTCATCATAAATCAATTGACGATAAAAGTGAGAGCTCATTTCTGGACTCACAGTTCTATTCCATTTAAATAAAGTTCTTTCCTATGCCACTGCCAAAATGTCTTGATCACTATTGCTTTGTAGTAAGTTTTGAAACAGGAAAAGAATGACTCTTCCAACTTTGTTCTTTTTCCAAGGTTATTGTGACAATTTCAGGTCCTCTGAATTTCTTTATAAATTTTAGGATCAGCTTGTCAATTTCCAAAAATAAATCAGCTGAAATTTTGATAGGGATTGCATTGAATCTGCACATCATTTTGGATACCGTTGCCTTCATGACAATAGTAAGTCTTTGGTCCATGAATATGGGATGTTTTTCCATTTATTTAGGTCTTCTTTAATTTCTTTCAACAATATTTTGTAGTTTTGAAAGTAAAGGTTTTGCACTTCTTTTGTTAAACTTATTCTTAAGTATTTTATTGTTGTTCATGTTATTGTAAATAGAGTTGTTTAGAAATATATTTGATTTTTATATATCAATCCTATATTCTGCAATTGTGTTGAACTTGTTTATTAGTTCTAATAATAGTTTTTTAGCGAATTCCTTAGGAGTTTATGTGTAAAAGTTCATTTCTTCTTCAAACAGAGATCATTTTATTTCTTACTTTTCAATCTAGATACATTTTATTTTTTTTCTTACTCAATTTCCCTGGTTAGAACCTCCAGTAAAAGTTGAACAAAAGTGGTGAGAACAGACATCCTTGTTTTTTTCTTGATCTTAACAGAAAATAATTTAGCTTTTCATTATTATATATGAAGTTAACTTCATCAGTTTTTCATTGGTTTCCTTCTATTCTCGGTTTGTTCAGTGCTTTTATCATAAAAAGGTTTTAGCTTTTGTCAACTGTCTTTTTTCATCAATTGAGATGAAAATATGGGTTTTCCCTTTATTCTGTTGATGTAGTGTATTACTTCAACTGATTTTCAGATAATAAGAAAACCTTAGATTCCTGAGATAAATCTCATTTGGTCATAGTATATAATTCTTTTTGTACATTGCTGGATTCTATCTGATAGTGTTTTGTTGAAGATTTTGGTGTCTATATTCATAAAAAGTGAGAATGAATGAAACACGGTTTTCCTGTGGTGTATCTGTCTGGTTTTGAAATAAGGGCAATACTGGTCTCATAGAATGGGGTGGAAAGTACTCCAACCTCTTTTATTTTTGCAAGAGTTTGTGAAAAAATAATATTAATTCTTCTTTAAGTGCTTGGTAGAATTAACCAGTGAAGCCATTTGGTCTTGGGCTTTTTTGGCAGATGTTGTTTTTGATTACTAAGCCAAACTCTTTACTTGTAAAAGTGTATTCAGATTTTCTATTTCTTCTCAAATCAGCTTCAGTTGCTCTTTTTTCTAGGAATTTGTCCATTTCATCTAAGTTATATAATTTTTGGCACACAGTTTTTCATAGTATTCCTTTGTAATTGTGTTTTTTTCTGTAAAGTCAGTAGTTATGTCTCCTATTTCACTTCTGATTTTGGAATTTTGAGTCATCTCTTTTTTTCTTAGTCAGTCTGGATGTAGTCCTTAGTGTAAAAATGATTTATTCTAGTCCTTAGTGTAAAAAAGAATTTACACTACTCCTTAGTGTAAAAAGGATTCTGTACCACGACTAAGTGTAAATTTTGTTGTCTGTTAATTTTGTTAATCTTTTTTGAGAACCAATGCTTGATTTAGTTGACTTTTCTCTATTATTTTTGTATTCTCTGATTCATTAATTTTCACCATAATCGTTATTTCCTTTCTGCTGCTTACTTTGGGCTCAGTTTGCACTTCTTATTCCAGGTTCTTAAGGTGGAAGGATATTGATTTGAGATCTTTATTTTTATTTCATGTAATTCACATCTGTAAATCTCCCTCTAAGCAGTATATTACCTGCATTCCAGAAATTTTTATGTGTTGTGTCTTCATTTTTACCTATCTCAAAGGATTTTTCTAATTTCCTTTGTGATTTTTTTGACCCATTGGTATTTCATAGTATATTGTTTAATTCTCACATATTTATGAATTTCCCAAATTTCTTTTTGTTATTAGTTTTCAATTTCACTCCATTGTAATTGGAGGTCCTGTAAGTTTGAATTATTTTAAATTTATTTAGGCTTGCTTGGTGATCTGCCCTGTTGTCTGTCCTGTAGAATGTTTCATCTGTGCTTGAGAATAATGTGATTCTTGTTAGGCACAGTGTTCTGTACATATCTGTTAAGTCTAGTTTGTGTATATTGCTGTTCAACTCTTCTATTTCCTTGTTGACCTTTTGCCAAGTTGTTCTATCCATTATATAGAGTATTGAAGTTTCTAATTGTTATTATTGAATTGTCTATTTCCACCTTCAATTCTGTTAGGGTTTGATTCATATATCACAGGGCTCTGTTGTTAGGTGCACATATGTTTATAATTGTTACAACTTCCTGATGGACTGACACTTTTATCATTATAAAATATCCCTATTTATCTTCAGGGAAGAAAATTAAAGCTATTTTGTATGGTATTAATATAGCCACTCCAGCTTTCTTATGGTTGCTATATGCGTGATATGTCTTTTCCATCCTTTCACTTTCAACCCATTTGTATCTTTGAATCAAACATATCTCCTAAAGCCAACATGTAATTGCACCACTGCACTCCAGCCTGGGCAACAAAGCGAGACTCCATCTCAAAAAAAAAAAGAAAGAAAAAAAAAAGAAAGAAAGAAATGGGTATTTGTAGATTAACCTTGTGTCTTGCAACCTGCTATAATTATTAGTTCCAAAAGAAGCTTTTTTGGTCAGTTATTTCAGATTTTCCACATAGACAACCATGTCATGTGTGAACAAAGACAGTTTTATTTCTTCCTTTTCTATCTGTATAACTTTTATTTCCATTTGTAGTGTTTTGCATTAGTTAGAACTTCTGGTATGATGTTTAAAAAGGAGTGGTGAGAGGGGATATCCTTAAGTTTTATTGTAGATTTTTTTTTTTATCAAATTAAGAATGTTTCCATCTATTCCTAATTTGCTGAGTTTAAAAAATCATAAATGAATATTGGATTTCATCAAGTGCATTTTCTATTGATACGTTTATGTGATTAGTCTTCTTTAGCCTGTTAAATCTTATTTAATAAATTTTCAGTCATTGAATCAAATTTGCATACCTGGGATAAATCCCACTTGGTCATGGAGCATAATTCTTTTTATACATTGTTGGATTAGACATGCTAATATTTTGTTGAGGATTTTTGCATGTATGAGTGGTATTAATCTGTACTTTTCTTGCAGTCTTTATCTGCTTTTGGTATTAGAGTAATGCTAGCCTCATATAATGAGTTAGAAGTATTCTAACTCATGCTTCTGTCTTCTGGAAGAGATTGTGGAAAATTGGTAAAATTTCTTCCCTAAATGTGTGGTAGAATTCAGCAGTGCACTCACCTAGGCCTGGTGCTTTCTGGTTTTGGAAGGTTATTAGCTACTAATTCAATTTCTTTAATAGATATATATTCAAATTGCCCATTTATTCTTTTGTAATAACTTATAATTGGATGCCAGACATTGTAAATGTTACCTTGATGCTGAATATGTTTGTGCTTCCATTATTATATATATATTTTGAGACATGATCTCACTCTGTCGCACAGGCTGGAATGCAGTGGCATGATCATAGCTCACTGCATCCTCAAACTTCTGGGCTCAAGTGATCCCCCTGCCTCAGCCTACCGAGTAGCTAGGGCCACAGGTGCATGCCACCATGCCCAGCTAATTTAAAAAAATATATATTTTAAAAGATAGAATCTTGCTCTGTTGCCCAGGCTGGTCTCCAAGTCCTGGCCTCAAACAGTCCTCCTGCCTCAGCTTCCAAAAGTTCTGGAATTATGGGCATGAGCCACCATGCCTAGTCTCATTAATATTTTTGAGGTTTGTTCTGGAATGCAGTTCAGTTACTTGAATATATTTTGATTCATTAGAGTCTTTCTTCTGAAGTTTGTTAGGTAAAAACAGAGCAGCATTTGGCATAGGCTAAATTTCCCCCAATCCTGAGGCAAAATCTGTCTGAGTGCTTTCCTTAATGCTACACGAAATATGAAACTATCTACTCTCGCTGGCCAGAATAGGAACCATTTTCAGCCCTGTGCAATGTGTGTGTGCAGCTTTCTGTCTCTTACCGTGCTCTGAAATTCTAGCCATTTTGACCTCTGCAGACCTATAGCCCATCTCCTCACGCAGTTTTCAAAATATGCTTTATTTTAGAATAGTTTTTATCAAAATATTCTAAAAATAGTACAGAGTATTCCTGTATACCGCATACCTCATTTCCCCTATTATTTACATCTCACACTAGTATGGTGTGTTTGTCACAATTAATGAACCAATATTGATACATTGTTACTAATTAAAGTTCATACTTTACTCATATTTCTTTACTTTTAAAACCTAATATCCTTTTCTGTGTGTCCCAGGATCCCATCCAGGATATTATATTGTATTTAGTCATCCCAACTCCTTAAGCTTCTCTTGACTGTGATAGTTTCTCATATTTTACATGTTTTTTGATGATCTTAACTGAATGTAATACATGATCTGGAATTTTTTTTAGTAATAAAGGGTGTTATTTGAATAAGTGACAAAATTTGATTAAGGTCTGTCAATTATGTAATAGCACTAAATCAATGTTAATCCCTGCTTTCATAATTCTACATGGTTGTATAGGAGAATGTCTTCGTTATTAGAAAATACAAAAGGAAGAATCTGGGGTCAAGGAGAATAATGTTTGCAACTCACCCTCAAAAGCTCAGAAAAAAGTGATGTGTTTTTGAGTGTGTGTAAATGCACTTTTGTTAATGGGCAGAGAGTTGAAGCAAATGTAGTAAAAATGTTAACATTTGGGGAATCTGTGTGAAGGAGATTTGGGAATTTTGTAATGTTCTTGTAAATTTAAGACTGAAATTATATCAGAATACAAATTTAAAAGAAAAAAATGCACAGTTAAGTATATCACAACAAAAATCAACAGATAAATGACAGACTCATAAGAAATATGTGTAAGGCACAGGACAAAGGGCTTATTTAATAAATATATGAAATCAACATAGAAAAGATAGAACAGTAAAACAATAGGAAAAGAAAACAAGCAGGCAATTCACCGTAAACAAAAATGGCTTCTAAAGTAGTCACGCAGAAAACTCTACCACACCCATATTAGAATATAGTTAAATATATGTATATATAATTAGTCTTTTCAGTTATCCAGCTGCCAGAAAAATAATAGCACTTTAATGTCTTTGATGTATAAAAT
The DNA here is from genome assembly GCF_009828535.3 of Hylobates moloch. NCBI lineage: Eukaryota > Metazoa > Chordata > Mammalia > Primates > Hylobatidae > Hylobates > Hylobates moloch. Next base: position 40,793,880 of record NW_026652285.1, read on the forward strand.
TAAAATTTCTCCAATGCAAAAATCCCAGTTATAAATACTATGCACTTTGAAATGTAAGAATACTAGCTAAAAATAAATGGCCATCAGTAGGGTCTTGGGTAAATGATGGCACATCCATTATTAATTCATATAGTATATCTACAAATAACACTTACAAAATAAGTGACACAGATATATGTGTACTAATATAGACTAGTCACCAAGGTATGCTAGGTGAAAAAACAAAGATGTATGTGTGTAAATATATATCTACACAACTTCCCATGCCTATTTTCTGCTTACTTTTGAATGCTTATAATTGACAGAGGAATGTGGGAACTGTCAGATAGTGGTGATAGAAAGATAGCATTTACTGCATATTTCTTTGTAATGCTTTAAATATTTTAATCAAGCATATATATTATCAATAAAAGATGAACCAAACTTTTCACAAAATTTAATGCCTATTTTAAAACTTCCTGTTACCATAGTCTACTTTAAATTATTTACTCTCAATATTTATATTAATTGTACTTTTCATACTACTTTATATACTATATTTTCCAATATTGAGTTAAATAGTTACAGTTCCAGTGGGATACTCTAATTACTGATTTAAAAAAAATGAAAAACAGGATCTCACTCTGTGACCCAGGTTAGAATGCAGTGATGTGATTACAGCTCACCACAACCTTGAACTCCTGGGCTCACGCAATCGTCCCACCTCAGCCTCCTGAGTAGCTGGGACTACAGGTGTGTGCCACCACATCTGCCTAATTCTTTTCAAAAATGTTTTTGTAATGACAGGGTCTCCCTATGTTGCCCAGGCTGGTCTTGAACTCCTGTCCTCAAGCAATCCTGCCATGTTGGCCTCTCACAGCATTGGGAGTACAGGCATGAGTCACTGCACCTGGCTCCTAATTAGTGATCTTAATTATCTTCATTATTTCCATGTAAAATATGTGCTCTTGTGAGGAAGGGCTTCAAGATGTCTGACTAGAGGCATCTAGCACTTGCCTCCTCCACAAAGAAGAACCAAAATAGTGCGTAATCACACTTCTAATAGATAATCTAAAAAAGAATACTGGAATTCAACAGAGAAGTAACAGGAAACACCTAAGGCAAGGAAAGAGAGGGAAGAGAGGCAGCCTGCTTGACTAGGGTTGGCTGGGAACCTCAAAGAGGCTCCACAATGTGGGAAAAGGGTAAGTAAGAGACCCCCATTGGACTACACTCCCACCACAAACTCCTGCAATTCTAGCCACAGGAGAGCCCCTTGACACTCGCGGGCCCTAAGACTTACATAGGGAGCTGCCTGGAGACTGTGTGATGGCATTGCTCCAGAGAGGGAGCCCATGCCGCATTGCATACATCTCCTGAGCTCTAAGGAGCCATTTTGAGAGTCCAGCCATCACCAGACTGCATCCTGCTCTGGAGCCCAACAGTCCCTGCATTTTCACATCTCTAGAGATCTATTGACCTCCCATATCTACAGCCGTTACTACTGCTGGCTACTGCCATCAGAGCTGAAGTGCGAGCCACTGGCAGCAATCCTGACACTCCCAAGCAGCAGGACCACCACACATTTACAAGTGCCCTGCTGGCTACCCCACCTGCAGCCACCACCTAGAGCTGACACGTGTCCCCCAGCCACCTGCTTACAGTTGCTGCCACTGAAAAGAAATGAGGAAGTCAAATCGTCCTTTTTTGCAGATAATATGATCTTATATTTAGAAAAATCTGAAGCCTTCACCAAAAATCTCCCATCAGTAAATTTAGTAAAGTTGCCAGATACAAAATTAACATACAAAAACCAATTGCCTTTCTATACACCAATAATGAAATAGATGAGAAATAAATCAAGAAGGCAATCCCATTTCAAATAGCTACAAAAAACAAAATACCTAGGACTAAATTTAACCAACAAGGTTAAAGACTACAAAGAAAACTACAAGACACTGATGAAATAAATTGAAGGGACACAAACAAGTGGAAAGACATCCCATGCTCATGGATTGGAAGAACTAATATTATTACAATGACTGTACTGCCCAAAGCAATCTACAATTTCAGTGCAATTTCTATAAAAATACTAATGTCTTTTTTTCACCAAAATAGAAAAATTACTACAATTTATATGGAACCAATAAAAAGCCCAAATAGCCAAAGCAATTTTGTGCAAAAAGAACAAAGCTGGAGGCATCACACTACTTACCTTCAAAGCATTACAATGCTGTGGTAACCAAAATAGCATGGTATTGATATAAAAGCAGACGCAAAGATAAATGGAATAGAATAGAGAACCCAGAAATAAATCCTCATATTCACAGCCAACTGATTTTCAAGAAAGGCTCCAAGAACATACACACATGGGGGAAAGGAGAGTATCTTCAAAAACTGAATAACTATATGGAGAAGAATGAAACTAGACCCCATCTCTCACCATACACAAAATCAAATCAAAATGGATTAAAGACTTAAGGGGGTCTAAGAACTGAAACTGTAAAACTGCTAGAAAAAACGTAGGAGAAAAACTTCAGGACATTGGCCTAGGCAAATACTTACTGGCAAAACCTCAAAGTACAGGCAACTAAAACAAAAATAGACAAACGTGATTATATTAAACTAAAACCTTCTGCACAGCAAAGGAAACAACAGAGTAAAGAGACAACCAGTTGAATGGGAGAAAATATTTGCAAACTATTTATCTCATAAGAGACTAATATTCAGAATATACAATGAACTGAAACAGCTCAACAGTAAACAAACAAACAACCCTGCCCCTAAATAACCCCATTAAAAAGTGGGCAAAGGACAGGGATAGATGATTCTCCAAAGCAGACATACAAATGGCCAGCAAGCATCTTGAGATAAAGCAGTGAAGAGGCCTTTTCAGATCATACCAGAGCAGACACCAATTTCTACCCCAGCCCACATGAAGACATTTTTATTCAATACAGTGACAGAGGGAACACAATGGCCATAGAATGAGAACGTAAGTGCACTTGAATTTTTTCTGAGTTCTGGCTATAGGCTCTGACAAGCCTATCATTCTTTTCTTACCAGGTGAACATAAATCATCTGCTAATGCCAGAAACTTTAAAGCTCTTAATTCAGCTGGAAACAACTATAATTGAGGGCCTTTATACTAGCTACTTGCTTCCCAATTTAGGGTTGCCTAGCAAGTTAATTTCAACATAACAAAAAGTGTCATCTGTCTGGCCACAGCATGCACTAGTGACAGCGGCAGGTTTAATGAGTTTTGTGCTCAGATCGCTGGGTCTCCTGGCTGCTCTTGTCCATCTCTGCACCTTGGTCCTGAGCATTCTGAGACTCAGTCAGCTGAGGATAAAAGGGACCTACCAGCCAGTTGAGGGGCATGTTGTTAACAAGATAATCCATCACGTCATCTAAAGATTCCTTCATTTTCTGCAGCTGCCCCTTGCTAGAAGTGAGGAGGCTGTCAGACACTTCTTTAGAGGAGGTAGCATTGCGGAACACTGAGTAGATGTCGCCTGCCATCACCCCCATGTGCTTGGCCTGATCTTGGATGTTCGGTGGTACACCTTGGATGTTGGACAGGAGGGTGTGGCATGTGGTCTGGAGCTGCTGAGTCAGGTTGCGGGCAATTGCAAGAGTATGTGACTCAATTTGCTAAAAATAAAACTTAAGATTAGCAGTGGATCCAACAGTGCGATGTATAAGTTAGTTCAATGACAGTAAGCTGGTTATGTGTCCACCACATATGTGGATTCTTTGGCTTTTAAAAATCCTCATTACAATGCCGAGTGCAGCAGTATTATTCACATTTCATAGATATGAATATAAGCTTAGAGTCTAAGTAGATGGTTTCAGTTAACAACTGGAAAACAGCTGGGTAAGGATTTGAACTAGTGCCTGAGTCTCCAAAGTTCATCATCTTAAACTGAAGAAACATATTAGGTAGGGGAGACCAAAAGAGTGGAAATAGACTTCATGTTAGTAGTGTAATGTACATATTCCCTCCTCAAATAAGATGACAAGACATGAACGAACAGTTCATGTTGACTTCAGAGCTTTTGGGACACAAAGAACCACTTTCTAGGACTATAAAAGGGTATTTCTTTCTTTCTTTGTTTCTTTTTTTTAGAGACAGGGTCTCAGTCTGTCACCCAGGCTGGAGGGCAGTGGCACAATCATGGCTCACTGCAGCCCCGACCTCTCAGGCTTAGGTGATCCTCCCACCTCAGCCTCTCAAGCAACTAGCACTACAGGTGCACACCACCATGCCCTGCTAATTTTTGAATTTTTTGTAGAGATGGGGTTTCACAGTTACGCAGGCTGGTTCTGAATTCCTGGGCTCAAGTGATCTGCCTGCCTTGGCCTCCCAAAGTGCTGAGATTACAGGTGTGAGTCATTGCACCCAGCCAAGATGCTATGTCTTCCCTCTGGAACCTCAGTCACCTTATTGCCCTTTCTCCTAGTTTATTCACCCATTAACTAATGGTTAATAACCGCTTACCACTCATCTCTTCCAGGAAGCAGTGTGACTCAACCAACCCCACTCCAAGGCTGCCTGAGATAGTCTTCCCATATATTTTCTTTTTTTTTGAGACAGTCTTGCTCTGTTGCCCAGGCTGGAGTGCAGTGGTGTGATCTTGGCGCATGGCAACCTCTGCCTCCCAGGTTCAAGCGATTATCCTGCCTCAGCTGCCTGAGTAGCTGGGACTACAGGCGTGTGCCACCATGCCTGGCTCATTTTTTTGTATTTTTAGCAGAGACAGGGTTTCACCATGCTGGCCAGGATGGTCTCGATCTCCTGACCTCGTGATCTGCCTGCCTCGGCCTCCCAAAGTGTTGGGATTACAGGTGTGAGCCACCGCGCCCAGCCAATAATGCCTGTATTTATGCTGTTAAAAAACAACTGGACTTGGCTACTCTGAGCGTACTGCCTATGAGATAGCCCTCTTCTGCAAGGAGCATTAAAAAAAAAAAAAAAAAAAAAAAAAGGCTCAACAGGACAGCATGGCTGGCTGTATCCCCTGTTAGTCTGTACCCATTATGAGGGCAAGGCCTGTGTTTCTCATTTAGTTGTATCTCACTTGGGGCATATGTATACTCATAGGTTGTTAGATAAAATTACTCCCTGCCTAGTTTTGCTTTTCTGCCACATAACTAGCCACCTATGTACATGGTATTGTTCAGCCTTTTGATAGAGTATTCTAAGACACAGTATGGAAAAATTGAAATGAAAAGTCTAGTAAGAACTTCTTCAGAAACCAGTGAATGACCATCCCAGTCATCTTACCTCAGCACAGTGGGACTCATCAGTATCATCGTATCCAATGCTCCTTTTCCACTCCACCCATGAGGTAGAGCTTATCCTGAGCATCCTGAATTTTCTGATTGGCACTATGCACATTCTTCCTGGCAAATTCAATCTAGACACACTGAAACAAGACAAAGGAACACACAAGTCAGATATTCATGTTAGCCTGCTTGCAGATGTGTGATGTAAATGAAGCAACATAAAAACTAAGAATTTCCTGGAGTTGAATGAGATCTATTCCTGCTATCATTGTTATTTATTATCAATATGTGTAAATTAGCCAAGCAGTAGTAGCTCTTCACTGCCTCTATTTAACTATTAAATCACTGACTCCACATTTACCTCCAGTTTAGCACAGGTAAAGCAACTAAAAAAAAAATTTTTTTTTTTTTTTTTTTTTTTGAGAGTCTCACTCTGTCGCCCAGGCTGAAGTGCAATGGTTTGATCATGACTCACTGAAACTCCGTCTCCCAGGTTCAAGTGATTGTTCTGCCTCAGCCTACCGAGTAGCTGGGATTACAGGCATATGCCACTATGCCCAGCTAATTTTTGTATTTTTAGTAGAGACAGGCTTTCACCATGTTGGCCAGGCTGGTCTCGAACTCTTGACCTCAAGTGATCCAACCACCTTGCCCTCCTAAAGTGCTGGGATTATAGGCATGAGCCATCACTCCCAGCCAGCAACTTAAATTTAATGTGTACACGAGTAAAGGATAAGTTAGAATTACAAAACAGAAAGGAATTTGACCTTCCTCTTCCCTGTTGCCAACCACCTATTTCCCCTTCTAAGAAGAAATGGTTTTCTTATGGCAGTACAGAATGGTATATACTGTTCTATAACTTGGCAACCTTTTATGGTTACACAGTAGTCTATTGTGATATATCAATTTAATTAGTCACCTTGGTCCTACCTCACTTTCCCAGACAAATGCTCCAAGGACAAGTGCCTGCCAAAGCCCAGGAGAGCACAGCAGAGAGGATTGGCAGCTCAGCAGCTGGGGCAAGTGCGCCCGGCCCCAGAAACAGCCTATGAACAAGGAAATAATAAGCCCTGCAATCCTCTCTGCCTCCGCATTGGGGCTGGTCCTGGGCAGCAATTGTGTCCTTGCATTCCTTATGCTCTTGAAAAAACAATGTTGTGTGTCTGGATAACAGGAAGGTGGCCATAAGTCCCTCTGTATAAAAGCCATCTGAAGCCATGGACTAGGTATGTTCTAATCAGAAAGCAGGCAGTGAATGAACATTTTCATCCCACGGCCATGCGCCTCTCTGCCTCAAGGTGGTAGAGGGGCACAAAGAGTAGAAATTTGTTTAGTTCTACAAAGACACAGGCCATATATCAATAGATGATTAAAAATGGAAACCTTGCTGATTAATGGATGGTACTGATATTAATAAGCATTATGTACATGGGGTTCAAAAATAAGAACTGCACAGCCATCTCTATCATCAGAGAAAGTGCCACAAATTTAAAAACAACAACACCTCTTTTCCATGTTGAAACTTTCATCTATCTTATTGGGGGAGTGGTTTCCAAATCAGCATCTACTTTCGAGTACAGAGTGCAACTCAAGTGATATCTTCAGCAACTTCTGCGATGAGGTCAGCATGCTGCCCTGGAAACAGCAGCACAGGCACGCAGGTGTCTCCTGCGTGCATGGGGAATGATGTCTCAGTGTCACAGGTGTGGTCAGTGTCCACTCGCCCCCGGGACTATGTACATGTGTCCAGGTCCAGGGATGGCTCGCCTCGTGTTTCTCCTTGGTCAGAGAATCTCACAGATTCCGGGGACTTCAGGCTGCCCAAACTCAACTGCACCTGTAAGAACTTTCATCTGAAATACAGAAGCAGCCTGGACACTCAGGAAGCTCTGGAAGTTGAGCTTATTCTTCTGTTGTGTGCAGGGAATGTCTGGGCTTCATTTAGGCAGGTAAGGGAAAATGGCTGAGCTGACCATGCTCTGGGCCAATGCAAGGGGCCCCAGAACAAGGCTGCAGCACCCAGACTTGGAAACAGTCACTCTGTGCAGCTGCTGGCTCCTGTGCTCCAGCCTCAGTCACCTGACTGGTCACTGGCATTACTGCTTGGTGAGCCCCCTGCTGTGTGTCTGTTACAGCCCAGGTGGGAGGAGCTGGGTGTCCCTGGGCATTCATCACCCAAGGTCCCCTCTGTCTTGTGGAGATGCAGCTGGACTTGCCCCAACCTCTATCTTCCCTGTCTCCCCATGAAAACGATCACTTGCTCCGTTTGTTAGCTCAATGTTCTTCTCACTGTCTTAATGGGCTCCATGCCCACCAGGATCCACAGTGCACTGGTTCCTGAGAGGTGGGGTCACTGAGCCTAAAATTCACCGAGAAGATCAGGTGTGTGCTTGGGAGCCTCAGGTCCTCTCAGGGAGGATGCTTCTGGGCAGCAGAGGCAACAGTGGCTCTGTGACAATGACGGATGGCTGTCTGCCCATCCTCTCAGCTCTGAACCAAACTAGGACTAGCCACTGGCAACCATGGCAGATCCCCATCACTTGTCCTGGCTGGGAAAGGTTTGCACCATGCAGCATGCCAACCATTACAGACTGTCACTTGGAATTTTCTGATAAATTATTTTGTCTACCCACCTCTTCAAGCCAACATTTTTGGCCTCCAAACCTCTTATAAATCATTTCCTATTGAGTATGAAACTGAATTCTATCCAAGTCTCAGCTCCAAAGTGGGTGGTGCTTCTTTGTTTAGGGATTTCTCATTTTTATAGATGATAAAGAAAACCCCATCCTCATCAGACTGCACCAGCTGGTCAGGACTCATAGTAGCCAGCTTGGGGGCCCCCTAGCTTTTGGCCAAGAAGATGGGAGCCACAGGGTTCAAGATGAAGAATGGGCTGGGGAGCAGAGCCATGGTTATTTTACAATAAGTAAAGCAACTATGTGTAAATTCTAAAGCAGTTACTGTGTGTGCCGGGCCATTAGCTGGGCCCCACAAGGGGCTACAATTAAGGCCTCAGGTGGGATGGGTTGGACAAAAATGCCGGCCTTGCCTAGGGGCTGCTGTGTCCTGGGCACGTGGCAAGGTAAGCACCAGCCAGGAGCCATGTAACTAAGGGGGAGCAATTTGCCCTGGATGGGGACAATGTGCTGGCTTATTGGGCTCTGATAGCAAGTTAGCATAAACTGAGTGACTCCAAATACAAACAATAGAAATTTATTCTTTCACAGTTCTGGAGGCCAAAAGTACACAACCAAGGTATTGGCAGGCTTTGGTCCCTCTAGGGGCATTAGGGAAGGATTCTTCTCCTCTTCCAGCTTCTGCAGCTCCAGCAGTCAGTGGCTTATAGATGCATCACTCCAATTTCTGACAGTCTTCACATAGCCTCTGCTCTACGTCTCCTCTCTGTGTCTCTTCTATAAGGACACCAATCAGTAGATTTAGGGTTCACCCTTACTCAGTATGCTAACATCTTAACTTGACCACGTCTATGAAGACCCCATTTCCAAATAAGGCCATATTCACAGGCTCCAGTGGACGTGAATTCTGAGGTGAATTTTTGCTCCCAGCACAGATGATCCAGAAAGCCTCTGAGCAAGCATTTCCTGCCACCCTCCATTCCCCAGAAGTGCTGGGTCTGTCCTGCTATGGAGGCTTAGAGCACAAAGCACTGTCACAGTATGTCATGAATATGAGAATCCACTCTGGTTTGCAGTCCCCAATCTCTCCAGGGCCCTTCCTGGCTGTGACCCTTTCCAAGCCCCCAGCCCCAGGGGCCAGCTTAGTCCAGCCTTGGGAATCTCACACTTCAAATGTCATTTTACTTGTCAACTCCAAGTCTCAGATTAACTTCCCCTTCTCAGAAAGTTCCCTTTCCATTGCAATCACCAGGATAACTTCCCATTTCCTCTACTTTTTTTTATTATTATTTGTAACGACAGAGTAGGTTGTTCCTGTTTTCAAAAGACTGTGCACTCCACAAACGCACAGACTTAGCTGTTCATCAGCGTATCTCTGAGCAGACGTGGCACTTGGCAAATGGCCACTTGGGAAATACTCACTGAATGAATGTGTGGAAGTTTACATGGGTGAATGGATGAATGAGTGGATACCTGGATGGATAGATGAGTAGATAGATCATGATATGGATGGGTGGTAGTTGGGTGGATGAATCGTGAATGGATAGGCAGATGGATCAGTGGATGGACAGATGGATGGAAAGGTTGCTGGATGGGTGGATGAATGGAAGGATGGATAAATGGCAGAATTGGTGGAAGCATGGACAGGCAGATGACCATCTTAACTCTGTATCTTCATATTCAGTACAAGACACTGCACTTGGAAAGGTGTTCAGAGAATAGATAAGTCATGAGAACTTGAAGGAAAGAAGAAATACAGTGCGTAAGCAGGAAAGATTTGGCGCTAAAGTCAAGGTTATAGAATGGGACATTTCCCTGCAAATAAATACAGGGTAAAATCCTCTGCTTCCTTGTGCTGGGCCGGCAGACTTTCACAGACCTGGGCATGTAGGAGGTGTCAGATGCTCGCTGCCTGAGCAAGTTCCTGAAAGATGCCCTCAAGCCTGCTTCACTCTGCTGCAGGGTCACAGTGCAGCTGTGCTTCACACTATGTGAGGCAACACTTTTGTTTTTCACCCTAAGACTGCCTTTTCTTCAGGGATCAGCATGCTTTTACTATAAAGGTCCAGAAAGTAAGTAGTTTAGGCATCCTGGGTCTGAACTACGAAACTGCTGCTGTAGCCCGAAAGCAGCCATGCAGCATGTGGCTACATTCCGATACAGCTTTACTAATTGGAAATGTGACTTTCGTAAAAAGTGCATGTGTCACAAAACATTATCATTCCTTTTTTTTATTTTTCAACCATTTAAAAATATAAATACCATTTTTAGCTCATGGGCCATTCAGAAACAAGACTGGCTTAGGTCCACAGGCTGTCATTCGCTGACTCCTCTCCTAGAGTAAGGACACTTCCTTTTCCCCCTATTACAGCACAATATGATGAATATGTGTGTGCTCAATTTTTTAGATAAGTTCCAGCTCCACTGCCCAGGCTGGAGTGCAGTGGCACAATCACAGCTCACTGCAGCCTCAACTTCATGGGCTCAAGTGATCCTCCCACCTCGGCCTCCTGAATAGTTGGAACAACAGGCAAGCTTTGCTATACCTGACTAATTTTTCATTTATTGTAGGTACAGGCTTTTGCTATGTTGCCCAGGCTGGTTTCAAACTTCTGGGCTCAAGTAATCCTCCCAACTTGGCCTCCCAAAGCACTGGGGTGGACTCTGAGCTGGCAAGGCCAGGCTTGCATGCATTGGTGTGCGAATATCCTCCCCAAATCCACAGTGGGGAAGTCACCCCATCCCCACAGCAAGGGGAAGAAGGATGAAGCTTCACCGAATGGCAATCCAAATGATCACATATGTTCTCCTGTTTCTCCAGGTGACTATTAATTTTCCTAATAGACCATAGGCTCTGTGAGTCTGGGAGATGTGTTCATGTCATTCAAATTTAGAAAGCAATGAGAAAATATGTTTGACCAGAAAATGAAACGTGTATGTGTAAATGGGATCCCACTTACAAAAGGCACTTGCCACCTGCCCCACTTCCAGCATCCTCTCAGCACCTGTGCTGGAAGCGGGAGCAAGGAGAAGATCCACACCAGGACACCTCTGGCTCATCCAGCCCTGGAAGCTCAAATGATGATGAGAAAGTACTGCAGACTGGGGGCTTAAACAGTGGAAATCTGTTGCCTCACAATCCCAGAGGCTGGAAGTCTAAGGTCAAGGTGTGGGCAAGGTGGGTTCATCCTGAGGCCCCTCCTCTTGGTGTGCAGATGGTCGACTCCTCCCTCTGCAGCTGTCTATGTCATAATCGCCTCTTCTTTTTAAGGAAACCAAGTCATATTGGATGAAGGCTCAACCTAACGGTCTCTTTTTCATTTATTTGTCTCTTTAAAGAGCCCATCTCCAAATATAGCCACATTCTGAAGTCCTAGGGGTTAGGACTTCAACAGCTGAATTTTTGGGGAAATACAACTCAGACCACAACATAGGAGTTTGCTGAAGAGGTGGGCTCTTCCCTAGATGGAGTTGGGCATCTCAAAGGATCTGCCTGCTTCTGTCTTTCATTGCCAAGAGAGCTACAAACCTGGCCAGGTCTCCAGGACCCCACAGAGCACACAGCCCCACAGAAGAGATGTGCCCAGACTGTCATCTGGGGAAGTGGGCGGCAGAGTCATCCTGTGTGAGCTGCTTGTGTGCCAGTCCCTCTAGCTATGAACAACTTCTAAATGCTGGTTGTTATTCCCCTTTGATTATTTCCATTTCTTGGCCAGTTACTTGGAAGGAATAAACTGACTCTCAAACACCAATGCAGGCAAGCCTGTCCTTCCTACTTCAGAGGCTCCTTGATAGCAATTTGAGATGAAACAGCCGTGATCAAAGAGGGAAAGTAGAGGTGAGGCTTATGTCCTACTGAGCAGAGGCCACTGTTCCCCCAGGACAGAAGGGCCAGGAGTGAAGAATTCCACAGAATGCACAAGGACCAAATTGCAGGGCTCATGAGACAGAGGGCCAGGGCCCCATAGGAGAGGAAGCTCCCTGGGAAAGTTCTTCTCAGTGTCCAGGCATTCCATCTTCATGTAATGAGGCCTTGTCTCATGATGCTCATAGAAAATGGGGCTTATGTTTGGAAAGTGTTGGGAGAAGTCGGATGTCGCTGGGAACCTCATGTAAGCTAAGCAGGGACACCCTGGAGGACAGCTCACAGGGCAGGTAATCCCAGGGCATCTCCTCAGGCTAGAGGCGGTCAGAGACCCCAGTGCCCCCAGCCCCTCAGGACTTTTCCACCCATCCTGATGTCCCTTGTCTTTCTCAGAATTCTGCTGCCAGAAGCCGGGAATTCAAATAAGAATGACTTAGGCAGACTTCCAAATCTCTTCTAGCCCTGTGTCCTTTCTGTCTACATGTTCTGGGTTAGAGCAGCGTGTGAGATGGGGAATCCCACCTAAGGCTCTTGACCTCTGCAGATCCTGGAGTCTGCCCAGGAATCTGCAAAACCAATGCCCACACCAGCAGGCACTACACCAGGAGAGGAAGACTAGGAGGAATGGATGGTCCAGGGCACAGGCTCTTGTCAGCTGCACCTGCTCCAGGCCATCTTCCCTCTTGGTGGGAACAGTTCCTGTCTTGCAGGGAGGTGGGAATGAACATCTGGGAGACCCATACAGCTGGTGGGGCAGTCAGCAAGGACAGGGAAGTGTTGTCTATTTGGCTCATAACAGTGAGCCTTCCATGGGATATGCCTGTCACTTGCAACAGTTCCAGGAGGCAGGTGTTATTCCTTCCTCTTGGCCCCAGGTTTCATTACAGAAATGCCTAATCTGTTCAAGGCTGCCCTGCTGGGGCGCCCTGCACTGATGTTGCTCAGCACCTGCCCCCACTTTTCCCTAGCATGAATGAGAAAGGATGCCCATGGAATCCACCCACCCTTTCCTTTGTGGAGGGGCACACACAGGCCTTCTCCTCTTAGAGATGGCTGGTCAAGCACTGTCACCAGGCAAGGCTGCTGGAACTCCCAGAAGGGCTAGCCTTGGCCTCAGTGTGGTTTTCCCAGAAGGGCTAGCCTTAGTAAATCAGAAGTCTTCCTCGTAGTCACCCGTGTAATGTTATAATTTTTAATTTAATCAATGATACCTAATAAAATGTCCCATCTGGTCTTTGTAATTTAGAGCAAAAGAAAAAAATAAAAATAAAAATGTCTGAGTAAATATACCTCCCTCCCCTTTGAGTAGACCAGGGCTTACTCAGGTAAGTGTGTCAGCCAGGTGTCCTTTGGCAGCTGGGCTCACCTGTTACTGTCCTACCAGGGAAGGGAGGCCCCAGGGCTTTGCTGCAGTCATAGGGCAGGTAGAGCCTTCCGCACCTGTGCATGGGGGTCCAGGCTGGAACTTCTCTCCACACTTGGATCTTTCTGGCAGGAGAAGAAAGCTGTTTCAACTTATCTGACTTTTGGACTTTCTTGTTAAGCAACATTTGCATCTCTTTTTCCTGGGCATCTCCTTTCCCTCGTATTAAAGCAGAAAGAGAAAGTTAAGTGGCACCAGGTTGCCAGGATGTTTCTAACGTGAATTTCTTTCAGGATGTGTTTCCTGCCTGCTGCCTTGTGAGTCCTTCATGCTGCCCCTTGGCCAGATGCATGGAAACTGGCAGACGTGTGGCTCTTCCTGCTCCCCCGGATGCTGTTATAATAGGCCAGCTGTTCAGGATGCTGGAGCCACCACTGCCTGCCCCTTCCCCATGTCAGATGTCACTGATCAATTTGGCCTTTTTAGTCACTGAAACTCAGCATCCTTATCAATCCAGCATCTCTCCCCCAAACTAGCAGCCACCCCTTGACCAGAGGTGGCTCCAATTGGACCTGGGATGAAGCAAAAGGTGTCTGTGAGGGCATTTCTCAGCAGACCTGCCTTCTACTGCTGTCTGTGGATCCTGCTTGGCTATTTCTCTGAACTGTCCAGGATGCCCATGGAGAGAGAGCTCACCATCCCCTTGACCTCTCAGCTATGCCCAGCTCTAAGGGGTGCCAGCCCATCCTCATCATCAGAGATTTGTCTGTTTATAGCAGAGCTCTGTAGCAGACAGGCAGGTGGCAGCTGGGAGTCTGGCAGAGGTGCTACCTCTAATTCCCTTCCCTTGGGCTGATGACAATGCTGTTTGTGCTTCTTTCCACTATCTTAATTCCTGCAGCTATAGATGATATGGTATGGCTTTGTGTCCCCAGCCAAATCTCATCTTGAATTATAATCCCATACTCACCATGTGTCCTGGGAGGGACCTGGTGGGAGGTAATTAAGTCATGGAGGAGGTTTCCCTCATGCTGTTCTCATGATAATGTGTGAATTCTCATGAGATCTGATGATTGTATAAGCATCTGGCATTTTCCCAGATGGCACTCATTCTCTCCCTTGCCTCCTTGTGAAGAGGTGCCTTCTGCCATGAGGCCTCCCCAGCCATGCAGAACTGTGAATCAATTAAGCAGAACTGTGAATCAATTAAACCTCTTTTCTTTATAAAGTATCCAGTCTCGAGTACTTCTTCATAGCAGCATGAGAATGAACTAATATCATAGGAGACTTATTTTTATATTTATGGATAAAAAGCTCCCTCTCGGTTCTTCCAAACTCATTAATTTTTTCACATAAATTTCAAAATTACCCTGTAAGTTTACACAGAAAACCATATGGGATTTTGACTAGTATTTCATCAGCTCTACCAATCAATCTGTAAAGGATTGGCATCTTTACATAATTGGGTTTTCCAGTACCAATAAGTATGGTATTCCTAATTTATATGTTTTTTAAATGTCTCTGAAGGTTTATATTTTTCCTTGATGAGGTTTTGCATACCTTTCACAAGATTCATTACTCAGCATTTGACATTGTATGCTATTATACATGCTAACTTGAAAGTTTTTTCAGTTTATTGATGTATATAGAAACATTTGCCAAACTTACTGCTTTTAATAAGAGATCTTCAGGCTCTGCTTGGTTTTTTACTTACCCAGTTGTATCATCTGCAAATTATGACAATAGTATTTCTTTCTTTCTAATAGTTATAACTTTTGTTTCTTTTTCTTGCCTTACTGCACTGCCCAGGATCTCCAGGCCAGGGTTGATTGAAATTTATAGTCGCAGACATTCTTGTCTTGTTCCCAATCTCAGAGAGCTTTCAACAATTCACCATCATGTTGATATATGCCATAAGTTTTTGTATATTTATTTTGCCAGATTAAGGAAACTACCTTCTATTCCTAGTTTCTAAATGTTTGTTTTTATTATGAATAGATGTTAAGTATTATCAAATGCTGTTGATGAATCTTAATATTATTATACAATTTTCTACTCTATACTAGGTACATGCTTAACTACATTGATTAATTCTTATTCTTAAGAATGAGAATCCAATCTTGCATTCCTGAAATAAACCCAATTAATTCAAGTAATATTATTATTTTTGTATATTGAGGATTTGGGGCTTGTTAATATTTTGTCTAGAGTCTTTGCATCTGTGTTCAGAGGTGGCAAAAATATTAGTCTGTGTAAACCTTCTTATAATGCCTATATCACGTTTTGGTATTAAGATTATGCTGGATGCATAATCAAGCTGTGGAGAGTACTTCCTGGTCTATTATTTGAAAGAGTTTGTGTAAAATTAGCATAATTTCTCAAATGTTTAACAGGTGTGACCAGGAAAGTTCATCTAAATCTAGAATTTTTATGGGAAGAATTTTCATTCCAGAGTTATTTTTTAACAGTTATAGACTTTTCTTCTATTTAATCAATTTCTTTTCTTTATAACTTTCTTCTTACTTTCTCTGAGGTTTAAAATTAACTTCTTGAGATAACTGTGCATATAAGTCACTTTCAGTCTTTCTTCTTTTCTTTACCATGCATTTATAGTGTAAGTCTACTTACAAAAATGTCTAGCTTCATATTATTCATATTGGTATAATATATTTTTATTGTCATTAAATTTAAAGTATTTTTATTTCCAATGCGCCTCTTTTCTTTGACATGTATTTTATTTAAAATTGTTTTCTTAATTCCCAAACTTGAAAGATTTTTATTCTGGTTATCTCTTTGTTTTAATTTTAACTTAATTCTACATGATCAGAATGCATTGTCTTTATAAATTCAATCCTTGGAAATGCTTGAAACTTGATTGATGGCCCTGCATAAGCTTAATTTTGTAAATGTTTTATGTTAAGGGCTCTGTGATTATCCTACTTTGCAATGTGCTTGTTTTCATATAATGGCAAGCTGCACACCTGGACTTCTCTAGCTGTTTGCCGCCCACTGTCCAACACAAGAGGGCAGGCAACTGTCCAGTCCAATTCCTAGGCCAGCCCTCACTGCCGGCAGACCAGAGGGAGAAGAGGACACAGGCAGGAGACCCTGGAGCTGAGGGTGATTGAGCCTTCTCCCACCCCTTGCCTGGGCTCCCGGAGCTGATTTACCTGCGTGAGCCTGTTCCATTACCCAGAATTTACCCTGAGCTGAGATCTGCTTGCAGCCCCCATGGGATTTCCCAGTCGCAAAAGCATGAGCACCAGCATGGAGGAGGTCGCGGCATGAGAGCTACAAGACCTTCACTCAGAAGGGCCCTGGCTTGAGCTTGAAAATGCCCTTCTGGGGCCGGGTGCGGTGGCTCACGCCTGTAATCCCAGCACTTTTGGAGGCCGAGACTAGCGGATCACAAGGTCAGTTGATCGAGGTCATCCTGGCTAACACGGTGAAACCCCGTCTCTACTAAAAATACAAAAAATTAGCCGGGCGTGGTGGCCGGCGCCTGTAGTCCCAGCTACTTGGGAGGCTGAGGCAGGAGAATGGCATGAACCTGGGAGGCGGAGGTTGCAGTGAGCCGAGATCGGGCCACTGCACTCCAGCCTGGGCGACAGAGTGAGACTCCATCTCAAAAAACACCCAAAATGCTCTTCTGTCACCATCTTGAAATTCTTGCCATACTGGCTTTGAATTTGTGGCGTGTAAGTGCAGTCCCCTGAGATGATGGAGCATGGCCAGGACTTGCAGCCTCAGCTCCCAGGATGGCTGGGTCCCCACTTCCCAACACTGGAGCCCCAGCCCTGCCATCTCTCCCTCACTGCCTCCAAGGTTGAATTTCACCAAGCTTGAAACTCCCATGCTCATTCTAATGGGTCCTGGATAACAAGGTATAGCCCTGGAGCAGGGAAAGAAATGGTCCTCTCCAAAGGGAATGGTGGCTGAAGACATGCACCTCATGTGGCCGAGGAGTCACAGGGACATGGGCCTGTGTGGCTGTCCTGATTCTGCTGGAAAACTGAAGTGGACCCGGGGCTCCTCACAGAATGCTCAGCTGTGCTTGCTAGGCACGGCTGATTCTTCTGTTTCCATAAAGTCATTTAAGTCCAACTGGCCTGAAATTGATCCCCTAATTGGAAACCAGTTGGAAGACATACTGAATTAATGATGCAGCTAAGACCATTGTTTCCCAAATCATTTCTATAGCAACAGTGGGAACAAAGTGAGTGGGGTGAGAGTATAAGGAGAGAGAACTTCAAATAAAAGAAGTTTTAATCTGTTATATTTTGCTAATATTTGTATTTTACCTGATTACTTTTCTCCTCCATCTAGTATATTACTTTATATAAAAAATCCTGATAAGTCTTGAGAAAAATATGTAATACTGGAGCTTAAAAACTGTAGTGCAAAATACAACAGTTCATAAAACGCTCTATCCAAGTAGCCAAAATCGTGCGGTGTTTAAATTAGAAGTAGTTAATTCCAGGAAAGGCATTTTATTAGCTACTAAAATTAAAACAGGGCACCACTATTTCACAACCAGATAATGAAGTACTGTTTTCTATTTTTTAATTCTATAAAATTAAGCTTCCTCTTTTAAAAGTCTGGAGGGCATTGAGCAAAGGAGCCGAAGATGAGCCCTGAAGGTAAAGGTGGGAAAATAACGCTGCCCTTGTGTGTCCCCAGGACTTTAAGATGCAGGACTTGAAAAATACATGCCACAGTCCACAAAAAACTTCAGGCCATAAATTGTAGGTTGTAGGTCAATTTTTCACATCATCTTAACTAATCCATTAAATCTTGGTCCCCAGGCCTCTATCAGAAACAGAAGCTGCAACTACCTGGCACCCACACCATCTGATGTTGCTCAAAAGCTGTGAGCAGTGCCCCTGATCAATTAAACCAGGTCTCTGGAACAGAGGCCAGGGCCCTGCACCCTTTGTCACCCACTCCTGACTCTGTGGGCGGGGGAAGACCAGGCAGTGCCTTTTCTACTCAGAGTGCCACTTTAATTTCTAAGGGTGAGGGACCTGCAGCCAGGGGACCCAGGGGTCCTGAGGTTGCAGCCTCACCCAGGAACTGAACCTTTTCCATTCCCTCTGATTTATTCCTGCCCTTGGCAAAGGAAATAAATTACTTAAATCATGCCATGGGGACTTAAGACAAGTGAGAATTCCCCTCACCAAGGTACAGCCAGGGTTTGTGGGCCTTCATTGTATACAATTTGAGTACCCCCTTTAAGACAATGAGTAGAACACAGCGTTAACTTTGAAGATATTACAAAAACATATGATGATGGGGGCACCAGGTGCTTCGTGGACTCAACAAGGCTGTTTTAGGGTGGTGGTCATGGTTTTCTCTTGTTTAACTTTATTTCACTTTGGTTGTTTGGGGGCCTGTTGTATGTGTAGGCAAATTCTTGATGAATTCAATTTTCTTAAAATTTTAACAATACAGAGAGGGGGTTTTCTCTGTGGTTAGAGGCTTAGGATGGGGTGACTGAGGGGCTCTGTCAGTATCCCTTGGTCATGCTGGTCCCTCGGCAACAGGACAGCCTGTGACGAGCCTGACCCAGTGGGATGACTGGATGAGGACTGGAGCTGTGGCTTGCTGCCCACCATGCTGAGGTACAGTGGTAGGGTTTGGATTCAGTCCGTCATCCCTGATTTGCAAAACAGAACTTTCCTGGGAAAATGAGCTCCAGCCTGCCAGCCACACAATGTGAATTCTGCATCTCCTATCCTTCTAGTTGTCCCATTCATGATGACTATGTAGTGGCCTGTCTGGGGCCATCCAGCCTCATCTATGAGGGCCCTGAGGAGGGAGGAAAAGGGGGCCCACTGCACCCCAACCTGGATTGAGGCTGGAAGGTGTGTGTGTGTCTGCAGATCTGAAAGTGTGACAGGGCAGGGCTGGGGCTAGGGGGGCTGGGGCTGGTGACACAGGGGGGTTGGGTACCTAGGTGCTTCTTGCTGGATACTGAAGGAGCCCTAGTGGGTATGATGCTATGGGCAGGGCTCAAATCTGCCCCTTCCATGCCCCATCAGTGTGATTTTTCCTCCTGGGCAATGTAGGAGCACTTGGCACACTAGATACTCCCCTCCCTCTGGACAAAAGACTCCCTATTGTCCAGAGCACCTGCTTTTCATGGGGCTCCTCTGGGGATGAGTGGGTGGAGTCTACCAGGAAGCTTTGACTATGTAACCCATGCCAGCAGGAGTGCAGCACACAAGCAGCAGTCCTACAAGAGCAGGATATGTGAGGAGCTGACTGAACAGGGCTCCTCGGGCCTCCCCACAGCCCAGGCCAGCCCTGACCCACTGCCTATAGGAGCTGAGAGCTCATGGCTAGAAGGCCATGGAAGACCAGTCCTATCTGTATGTTTACAGAAATGCACGCCCACATTTTACCAATAAAATACTTGCCAAATCTTAAGAGATGTTACCTCATCAAATGGCAGCCCCATCCTGGATGTAGGCACAGGGAGGTTAAGCAACTTGCCCAAGATCACACAGCCAGGAAATTGAGCAGTTAGGATTTGAACCTGGGCTGCCTGGCTCTGGAAACCTAAGGTCCCTGAGAACTCTGTTATGGCATAGGTGTGGCACCTCCCAGGCCCCCAGCTCTTACTCCATCAGGCCCTGCTTGCCTCTCAACCACCCCTAAGACCAGATCACACAGCTGACTCCAGGCATTGAACCCACCCTTGGTCATTGCACCCTACAGGCTGGGTCCAGTGGTTTCTGCCCTGGGCTCAGGACTTAGCCAGCTGCATGTGGCTTCTTGGAAGGCTCTGGCAACTGAAACCTTCCAGTTCCAGTGCAATCACCACCCCCAACCTGATTGTTCCTGTGACCTATTTGATGAGGTAACATATGTGGAGCAGAGAGAACTGTGCCCAGTTCAGATGCAGGACAAGTCAAAGGCATGGTTGCCCCCTCATCATCCTGCCTTATATGAGAACCTGAGACTTTGAGGCAGGATTGTGTCCTGGGGGACTCCTGAGCCCTGTGACGTGGGCACACCATGATGTGGGGACTTGGCTGAGAATGACTGGTCAAGGGTTGCCAGTGGTTGGAAGCCTGGGAGGCAGCCATGCACAGATGCCAGGTGGATCCCCAGTTTGTGGACTGAGGGTCCTCATCCCCAGACACTGAGCATGGCTCCCCATGAGGGATGGACATGTGGCTGGGCACACAACTTCTCCACTGGAAGGAAACTCTTGGCAGAGTCAAGACCAGGTAGGCAGAAGTCCTGAGACACCAAGCAGCTCTCCCTGCACCCATCAACAGTGAACAACCGTAGAGGGCCCCACGCTAAGCTTCTTTCACCCACAGGAAAGCCCAGCAACAATTGCTGGGCTACACCCAGCTCTAATGTGGGCTTTGATGTGAGGTTCTCCCTCTCTTCTTTTGATACTTTTAGGCCACATTTTATATTTTAATGTGTGTTTTTAATGGAAATCTTCATGGCCCACATGCAGCTCATAAGACAGTGAAAATAATATAATCATTGTGGAATTGCTTGCATCTAAAAATTATTTTCTGTGCACTTCTAAATTTTATAAAAATTATTTTTATAATCCCTGACCAGTTCATACAAAGAATACTTTGTGAAACAAGAATATTATAAGAAACAAAAAAATTATGATTATAGCATGAGTGGCAGGCAAATAAAGACAGAGAATTGGCATGGGGAGATTCTGAATCATGAGTCATAATATTTTACAAAAATAAGTTCAATACAAAGTAGAGAATACAGATTTGTTTTGAGAATCTTTGAAGTTGCTCGTTGTACTAGTCCATTTTTATATTGCTATAAAGTACTACTTGAGACTGAGTAATTTATAAAGGAAAGAGGTTTAATTGACTCATAGTTCCCCAGGCTGTACAGAACACATGGCTGGGGAGGCCTCAGGAAACTTACAATCATGGCAGAAGGCAAAGGTGAAGGAGGCACAACTTACATGGCCAGAGGAGGAAAAAGAGAAAGAGAAGGTGAGAGTGCTGCACACTTTTTAAAAAGATCTCATGAGAACTCTCTATCATGAGAACAGCAAGGTGAATGTAGGTCCCCATGATTCAATCACCTCCCAGCAGGTCTCTCCTCCAACACTGGGGATTACAATTCGACATGAGATTTGGGTTGGGACACATGGCTAAATCATACTATTAGTTTTCTAGTAAATTACCAACCCTATAAAAATTATTTTCTTTCAATATTCTTTTCTTTTCAAAATAGGTACATACACATGCACACGAACCCAATTACTTGCCTCATAATTCCCTTACATCTAAAGATTATCTTTAGAGTAAGGGCTTTGTACATTTAACTCTATGTAAATCAAAACTAAAAGTCTGTGTATGTTACATGTTTGTAGGGAAAGAGGACACATGTTCAAATAAAAATACAGGACAAAATTTTGTTAATAGTCATTCAGGACTCAAAAATATATAGATTTTAATTGAACTCCTACTATAAGTTTTCATTGTGATCATAATAACCATGTAGTCCTTAAAAATTTAGTTGTGCATTTAAAAAATAACAAGTGTAACTGGAGTATTTGTAACACAAAGGGTAAATGCTTGAGGTAATAGCGATCTCCTTTACTCTAATGAGATCATTACACATGTAATGACTGTATCAAAATATTCCATACATGCTCTAAACATGTACATCTACTACATACTCACAAAAATTAAACATAACTTTAAATAACTTTAAAGAAAAATAAAAATGCAATCTATGGGAGCAATGTTCTTCAAGTTATCTGTAGTTTAAAACCACTGGCAACAGGGATTACTGGAGATGTCATTTCACTATGTTACCAAATAATATATTGTTACCATCTTTTACATCCTTGAGTAAGAGGACAATTTAACGTTGGTGGCAAGATAACATTTCATTACATGCATTATAGTCTTAATACATTAAACACAATTTGAATTTAAAACAAATTAAGTTCACACATAATCTCAAAAAAAGTGTTACAACACTAACGTCATTTTATTACATAAAACTGCAATTAGTAAAACAATTTACTACAAACATTTAAAGTGTTTCCCTCTCATTAAAATGCAGATGAATATTACTCTAAACATCTACCTCATGCATCCATTACAAGGCTTAATTCAACCAAAAAGAACCTCTCCACTTAGATTTTCATCATGGATCTTGCATTTCAGTATCCTCACTCATCCATGGAATAATTCATGAATGGTGCTGATCTAATACAAAAAAACCCCTCATAGCTCTGATGCAGCAACAGTTGTTGACTCAGTCCTATTACATGAACAACAGGTATAAAGGAAAAGCATGAAGGTATTTAAAAGTTGAATTGGATCAATATTTGCTTTTCAAAAATTCTAAAATTCAATGGAAAATTCTATAGTTCAATGGAAAAAAGTACACTTTGAATGTAAATATACCTCTTCAACATTAATCTCCTCCTTTTAAAATTACATAAAAACAATTTATGTAATAATTTTATCTTTGTATTCTTTTCTATATTCAACATTCTGATTCTGTCAAATGCCTGAATGCAGACATTTTTTCTGTCTGATTTCGTCTAAGCTGTAGTTTTTAAACAAATGTTTTGCCACTAAAGAACACTTGCTACCTCTGTTTCAGATTTTGGAAACACTTATTTTAAACCAAATTTTAATTTTTGTGTCCAAAGTAAGTTTTAAGGGCATCTGTTCTTCCATATGAAATAGGTTAGGCCAGGCGCGGTGGCTCACGCTTGTAATCCCAGCACTTTGGGAGGCCGAGGCGGGCGGATCACGAGGTCAGCAGATCGAGACCACAGTGAAACCCCGTCTCTACTAAAAATACAAAAAAAATTAGCCAGGCATGGTGGCGGGCGCCTGTAGTACCAGTTACTCGGAGAGGCTGAGGCAGGAGAATGGCGTGAACCTGGGAGGCGGAGCTTGCAGTGAGCCCAGATTGCACCACTGCACTCCAGCCTGGGTGACAGAGCGAGACTCCATCTCAAAAAAAAAAAAAAAAAAAAAAGAAACAGGTTAAGCTGTCTACTTCTTACTGAGCTCACGGAATGGTTGTGCTTATGATATTCTGCATGCTGCCTTTTAGTGAGTGAAGAGTTTGGGGTTGCCTAGCAACTTGCTAACTTGTCAAAAGTCATCTTTCCCTCACAGAAATGAAAGAAAACAAAGCTAAGTCAGTGAAAGACAATCTTTATAGTTTCAGGAGTAAATCTATATGTGGCTTTTGTCAAGCACTTGGGTAGATATAAATGCAGCAACTTGTTTTTTTTTTAAAAAAATGCACAATTTGCTTCCCCAGAACGTTGTTACTTGCCTTTTCAAGTTGTTGACAAACACACATTTGATATGCTCTTATATGTTATAGTTATGTAACGTATAAACCTCAGAATTTTTATTCTTTGTGATTAAATCCTGTTTTAAAATGTCACAAAAGAGGAACCAGCATTCAAATTAGATTTACTATATCAAGATACAGTTCAAATAGGACTACTCCGTTCGTTGAACACTAAAACTATGAAACAGTTACTTTTTATATTAGAAAGACCATGGATTTAACTTAGGAAAATCCAATTGCAGGATAATAATTTTTCTTTACTTTTCTAACCTAACAGAATTTTTGAAAGACTATTGCAGGTGTTTAAAAAGGAAGAAATGTTGTTTTATCTAATACTATAAGTAGTTGTCATATTCTGGAAAATTTAATAGTTTTAGAGTTAACATATCTCCACTCCTTTGTTAGGCAATAAGAAAGCCCTTTACCATTGTGGAATGATTCCCTGGCTTAAAGTTTTAAAGTTTAAACTTTAGTTCCACATCATGTTTCTTTTGAGAATTCTATTTGGAAGTTGGTATTACAGAAATGCATTAGTTTGTCAGTTTGCAGACAGATTTAGCACACTACTCTGGATAGACTGAGATGTTCTTTCACAAAATATGATCTGTATCACTGTAATATGCTGATCTTTACAACTGTTTAATCAGTTTTATTTTTGTACAGTATTAGTGACCTAAGTTATTTTGCTGTCCTGTTTTTGTAAAACAAATGAAATTATAAAAGAAGATTCTGAGAGTAGGTATTTTGTACATATGTATATATGTTGTCCAAATAAAAATAATAAATGATAAAGAAAAAAGCAAATGTTTTTCCACATTCAATACATTTGTAGTGTTTCTCTTGAATACAAATTCTCTGATGTTTCATAAAGTAATAGAAGCTTTTAGAAGCTTCTTCAGGGTTTTCCTCTGGCATAAAATATGTGTACAAAAAGATCTGTGATCAAAGTGAAGTGATTACACCCTCTTTATAGTTTTAATATTTATCTTCAGAATCAATACTCTTGTTTCCTATAAAGGCTGAAGTATTGAAATTTGAGTAGAATTTATGCAGATGTTAAATGCTTTGCTACATTCTTGGTATTTTTACAATATTTCCCAACTATAACTGCTTTCATATACTATAAGCTATGAGCATTGACTAAATGTAATACCACTTTCTTTGTACTGGTATGGGCACTCTCCAGTATGTACAGTAATGTGTGACACTCTCCTATGTACAGTAACGTGTGACAAACATTTAAAGGTTTTGTAACATTCTTCACATTTCTAGGGTTTCTCTCCATTATGATTTATGTTTAAGCATTTGAGTTCCAGATAAAACTTTGTCACATTTTTCAGATTTCTAGAGTTTCTCTGAAGTATGAAGTATCTTATGATTAGAAAGGCTTGAGCAAGACTTAAAGGCTTTGCCACATTCTTCACATTTGTAAGATTTCCTTCCAATATGAATTCTCTTGTGCTTTAGAAGGCTGGAGGCCCAGTTAAAGATTTTGTCACATTCTTTACATTTGTAGGGTCTCTCTCCAGTATGAATTCTCTTATGATCAAGAAGGGATGAGCGACACTTAAAGGCTTTCCCACATTCTTCACATTTGTAGGGTTTCTCTACAGTATGAATTTTCTTATGTTCATTAAGGTTTGAAGAGTATTTAAAGGCTTTGCTACATTCATCACAATTATAGGGTTTCTCTCCAGTATGACTCCTCTTATGTCTAGTAAAGCGTGACAACCACTTAAAGGCTTTGCCACACTCTTCACATTTGTGGGGTTTCTCTCCAGTATGAATTTTCTTATGTCCATTAAGGTCTGAAGCCTGTTTAAAGGCTTTGCCACATCCTTTACAAATGTAAAGTTTCTCTCCAGTATGAATTCTGTTATGTCTAGTAAGGATTGAGAACTGTTTAAAGGCTTTGCCACAATCCTCACATTTATACAGTTTCTCTCCAGTATGAATTATCCTATGTTTTGTCAGGTCTGAAGTGCACTTAAATGCTTTGCTACATTCATCACATTTGTAGGGTTTCTCTCCACAATGAATTCTCTTATGTTTACTAAAGGATGAGCGATACTTAAAGGCTTTCCCACATTCTTCACATTTGTAGGCTTTCTCTCCAGTATGAGTTTTCTTATGTTCATTAAGGTTTGAGGAGTATTTAAAGGCTTTGCCACATTCATCGCAATTATAGGGTTTCTCTCCAGTATGAGTCCTCTTATGGCTAGTAAGGCATGAGACCCACGAAAAGGCTTTGCCACATTCTTCACATTTGTAGGGTTTCTCTCCGGTATGAATTTTCTTATGTCCACTAAGGTATGAGCCCTTTTTAAAGGCTTTGCCACATTCTTTACAAATGTAAGGTTTCTCTCCAGTATGAATTCTCTTATGGCTACTAAAATTTGAGAACCATTTAAAGGCTTTGCCACAATCCTCACATTTATAGGGTTTCTCTCCAGTATGAATTCTCTTATGTTTTCTCAGGACTGAGATGCACCTAAAGGCTTTGCCACACTCATCACATTTGTACGGTGTCTCTCCAGTATGAATTCTCTTGTGTATAATAAGGCTTACAGACCGTAAAAAAGCTTTGCCACATTCATCACATTTGTAGGGTTTTTCTCCAGTATGAATTCTCTCATGTTTAATAAGGTTTGAGGGCCAGTTAAAGGCTTTGCCACATTCTTCACATTTGTAAGAATTCTCTCTAGTGTGGATTCTCTGATGTTGAGTTAGGAGTGAGAACATGTGAAAAAATTTGCCACATTCTTTACATCTGAAAGGTTTCTTTCCAGTATGTCTTATCTTATGTCTATGTAAATCTGACAATTTATTAAAGACTTTCACACATTTATTACATTGAAATATTTTACTATGTGTAGTTGACAAAGATTGGTTAAGTCTGTTATAACATCCTTTGTGCACCTTACTCACACTTCTACAGCCTTTCCTACATTGTAAATTCCCATGTCCACATATTCTATATCTTCTCTGTAGTGCTTTTTGCAATGAATCTTTTGAGCCTTTCTCTGGCCAAAGCTCTTGGGTGTAATGAGAATACACAGCTGCAAAAAATAAAAATAACAAATTACCCCAAAACTAGACTTTGATAAATATACTATATAAATCTAGCATATAAAATTGTATCAAGTACATTAGCAAG
The DNA here is from genome assembly GCF_009828535.3 of Hylobates moloch. Taxonomy (NCBI): domain Eukaryota; kingdom Metazoa; phylum Chordata; class Mammalia; order Primates; family Hylobatidae; genus Hylobates; species Hylobates moloch. The sequence goes on from NW_026652285.1 coordinate 40,820,504, forward strand.
ATGGCAAAACAAAATACCATAGGCCCTAATAGCTTCGTAGACATATATATGTAACAACAACATACTAACTAAAATGCCTGTTTGGGAACTCTATAAATGAGTTAAGTTTTTCCAGGCCCCTAGCTGAGGACAATGCAAAAAGCCACATAGAAGGGGAAGGAGTTTGTTACATTTACCCAAGGCACCCTTTCCTCCTTCGCAATACAGCATGGTGCCTTTAGGAGTAAACTGCCAATTCCTGGCCACTTCCTCAAACGAGAAAGATGATTTTCACAAATGTATGCTTACTTCTGGCTTAGGGGGATGTTTCCAAAGATGGATTTTGGTCTCCTGTAAAACAGGCTACTGAAAAGAATGGTGGGATACACCAGAAAGACAGCTTGGGTATGCTGAGACCAGTGGTAAATGATTGTTACAGCAGCAGAGAGACTACACTACACAGACAGTTAAAAGGTGTAGGAAATGATTACAGCCTTTTAAGAAGAAACATGGAATTTAACTGAAAAATAATCACACCATTCCAGACATAGCCTAAGCACAGATTTGAGAGGCTCTCAGAATGTCTAGCCCAGACTAGGTTTCAGACTCTGTCAAGACAAAACCACATTATAAAGATTGTGACATGTAGCTTTTTCTTATTGCAAAAAATCTCAACCAAGGAATGCAATGTGTACAAAATATTAGGACAACATGGTGCAATCAAAAAAATTTAAAAAATATAGAAAGGAACCATAAAACATGAAGATGTATAAATTAATTTTAAAAATTCGAAATAGCCTGAATAATACTCAAAAATCAGGAAAATGAGATTATCAACAAAAAGTTAAAATATAAAAGAAACAAATTGTGGAGGTGAAAATTACAAGAAGAAATAATGACTGGGAAATTCTCAAATGTAAGAAAAAGGGATGTAAAAAATCAAGAAGCTCAACAAACTCCAACTACAATACACACAAAGAAATTCGTAACAAGACACATATACAAGACAAGATTTAAAAAGTCAGACAAGCTGAGACTCTTGAGAGCAAGACAAAAGTGATGTGTCATTTGTAAGTGTGCTCCTATGACCACTGAATTTGTCCACAGAAACCTTGCAAACCAGAAAGGAATTGTGAGATATGGTCAAACTGCTAAAAAAAAAAAATAGCTTTCAAGCAATGCTAAGGTAACTTGCAAAACTGTCCTACAAAATGAAAAATATAATAACCTTCCTAGAAAATCAAATGCTGAAAAGTATATCAGCACTATACCTGACTTATAAGAACTAATGAAAGGAGTAAGTTTCATTGAAAAAAATATGATGCTAGAAAACAACACATAATTATATAAAAACACGTAATTATCTAGAAAATATGTGCACATACACAAAAATGAAATTCTGTAGCATTAGCATAATGATGTTGGAAACAATTTTACTTATTCTCTAAAATTTTAAAGATAAAAGCATAAAAATAATCATAAATATCTGTCAGTGGGTATATAACATAAGACAAAATTCATATCTGTAACATAAAGTTGAGGGCAAACATAGTAAGGAAAAATTTTGTATGCAACTCAAGTTACGTTTTTACCAGACTAAAATATTCTGTTGTAACTTTTATATAATCGCCAAGGTATACACAGAGAAAATGCCTATATAAATACACAAAAGAAAATAATAAAGCAGTGAAAACATATCAACACAAATATCAAAAAGACACAAAGGAAAACACAAAGAGAGAAGACAAAGCTAAAGAAACCAAAATAATAAAATGGCAATAGTAAGTACTTCCTTTTCACAAATTTGTTTGAATAGTAATTAAATAAACTTCCAAATCAAAAGGCATACACTAAATGAAAAGATTTATGAAAATAATTTAGAGGCCTGGTGTGATGGCTCACACCTATAATCCCAGCACTTTGGGAAGCCGAGGCAGGCAGATCACGAGGTCAAGAGATTGATCTCACCCTGGCCAACATGGTAAAACCTCGTCTCTATGAAAAATACAAAAATTAGCTGGGTGTTGTGGTGTGTGCCTGTAATCCCAGCTACTAGGGAGGTTGAGGCAGAAGAATCGCTTGAACCTGGAAGGCAGAAGTTGCAGTCAGCTGAGATCGCACCACTGCACTCCAGCCTGGTGAGAGACTCTATCTTAAAATAATAATAATAATAATAATGATAATAATGATAATTTAGAAGCCAAAACCAATTTTGTTTGTCTACAAGAGTCACTTTATATCTAACGGTGAAAAGAGGCTAAAACTGGCAGGATGGAAGTAGTTATCCTCTGTAAATACTGACCAAATGAGATTAGGAGAGGTCAAGATTATATTACCTGAAATATACCTTAAGTCAAAAATTATCATATTTTATAAAATATACTTTAGATTAAATGTCCCAAGAGACAAAAAATGACATTAAACAATAAGAACGGGGTTCATTCACTGGAAACCTATGACAAATGTGTGTATACATATATTTGTGTGTGTGGGGGGGGTGGGTATGTGTTTGTCTCACATTATGGTTACATATAAGCAAATATTAACAGCATCGAAGCAATACATAGGTAAAAGGATATTTCAATATCTCACTTTCAGTAATGAATAATAAAATACGAATAAATATTGATAGGAGGGCAGAGGATTTGAGAGCAGTGTAAGAAAATTATGCTTTATGGAGTATAGAAATTATACCTCAATGACATCCGGTTACATGCCCTTCTCAACGGCTCATAAAAATTCTCTTGAACAGAGCACTCATTAGGCCACAAAAGAAGTCAAAAAAATTTTTAAATTGAAATTTTACAGATGTATAACCAAAATGGAATGAAAGTGTAAGTCAATAACTGGAAGAAAAGTGAAAAATTCACAAATATATGGAAACACTCACTTGAGCATTCTCTTCTTCAAAAGTTGGTATAATTAATATTGTGAAAATGCCCACACTGCCCAATGTGATCTATAGGTTCAATGCAATTTCTTCTAAAATTCTAATTTCATTTTTGCAGAAATAGAAACAGCAACCAAAAAGTCATATAGAATTTCAAGGCACAATGAAGTGACCAACCATCTTTAAAAACACAGGAACTGTGTTGGGGGTATCACAGTTCCTGATTTCAAAACACATGATAAAGCTATAGTAATTAAAACAGTTCAGTACGGGCATAAAGGTGAATGACTAACTAGGCCAATAAAATATAATGCAGCACAAATATAAACTCTCACATATACGATCAGACGAAGTGTTATTTATTAATGAATGCCAATAGATGAGAGCAACCCAAAGTTCCCTCAGCAAATGAATGGATAAATATAATATGGAATATAAAAATAATGGCACATTACTCAGTTTTTAAAAAGCAGAAAATATTCTAATAGCTATAACAAAGATACATCTTGATGGCATTATGCAAAACGAAATAAGACAGCCACAAAAAGACAGAGACTGTATTAATCCATTTATATGAGATATCTAAAGGAGTTAGACACAGAAAAAGCAGTAGTATTTGTAGAGGGCCAGGCAGTGGGGGAAATGGGTAGTACTTTAACGTGTATTGAGATTTAGTTTTGCAAGATGAAAACGTTCTAGAGATATGTTGCATGACAATATGAATATACTTGGCATAATTAACTGAATATTTAAAAATATTTCAGATTGTAAATTTTGAGTTATGTGTTTTTGATAATTAGAAATAAATAATAATACCTAAAGGAGATACAGAGCTATGATGCTCTTTAAAAGTTATCTTCAAATCACAGGTGTTTCTCCCACACAAAAAAAATGTAAGTTGACCAATAGATATTGAAATTAAGATAATTTCTATGACTACTCATCTGGGCAGCATAAAACTACCACTGACAACCAAACAACAGAATATAAAAGTCATAAACAATACAGGGGGAGTATTTATACAAGCAAATAAACACAGAGATAATTATATTGGGAACAGACATATGGCTGACTCATATTTGACTTTTGCCCCACACTGTCTTAAAGTGTAGAGCTGAATATTGCCTTACAGAATGATAATATAAAATGGCTGGGCATGATGGCTCATGCCTATAATCTCAGCACTTTGGGAGGCCTAGATGGGAGGATCCCCTGAGGTCATGAGCTCGAGACCAGCCTGGCCAAAGTGGTGAAACACCATCTCTACTAAAAATATATAAATTGGCTGGGCGTGGTGGCTCACGCCTGCAATCCCAACTATTCAGGGGGCTGAGGCAGGAGAATCACTTGAATCCAGGAGTTGGAGGTTGTGGTGAGCCGAGATCACACCATTGCATGCCAGCCTGGGCAACAAGAGTGAAACTCCCTCTCAAAAAAAAAAAAAAAAAAATTAGCTGGGCACAATGGTGCACACCTGAAATCCCAGCTACTTGGGAAGCTGAGGCAGGAGAATCACTTGAACCCGGGAGGTAGAGTTTGCAGTGAGCTGAGATCACGTCACAGCACTGCAGCCTGGGTTACAGAGTGAGATTTCATCTCAAAAAAAATTATAAAATAAAAACTAAAAACAATTACCTGATGTCAAGAAGCATACTGTAACATACAAGACACAGAAATACAAAATTACAAAACAAAATCAAAACATGAAATTTGAAACTTATCAGATACCAGCAAGTGAAAAATATACTCATGAAAGGACTCCTAGAAGGATAGCATAGGAAAAAAACAGTACAAAGGTTATTTGAAGAAGGGGCCATGAATTTCTCGTATTTGAATGTGATGAAAACAAAAATGCTATCAACCAAGAATACCTGATCTAGAAAGTTACTTCAAAAATAAGGGAAAAATAAAGACTTTCCAAAATAAACAAAAAGTAAGGGTGTTTATCACTGCCAGTACACTCCTACAAGAAATGCAAAACTGTGCCACGCCTAGTGGCTCATGCCTATAATCCCAGAGATTTGGAAGGACAATATAGGAGAATTGCTTGAGGCCACGAGTTCATGACCGGTCTGGGCAACATAATGAGACCTTGCCTTCAAAAAATGCTAGAAAGAGTCCATTATGTTGAAAATCAAAATGATGCTGCACAATATCATAAACCCATATTCAAAATATAAAGCTCTTCATTAAATGCAAATTTATAAACAGACATAGAATTGTTTACTGTCATAATGATGGTGCATAAAACTATTAAAATTCTGCTATAGAATTTGAAAAAATATATAAATTTGTATAAATCTGTTACTAGATAAACAATATAAAATAACTTGTGAATTTAATAACAAACTAAAGGATGTAAACAGCTACAGCATTCATATTTGAAGTTGTTATGAGATCAAAATATATTGTTATAACATTAAGATGTTTTATATAATCTCCATTATTCAAGGTGCTCACAAAGAAAATATGCCTAGAAAGTATGCAAAATAAAACGAGAAAATAATCAAAGCATGTACTGAAAAACAACCAAAAAAAATGAAGGCAGTCAAACAGGAGATGAGTGAAAACCTATCTACAAGAAAAAGAGAAAAAAATAACCAAAATAGTAGTAGTACATTCATTTCTTTAAGAAATTGTTTCAATAGAAACAGTTTAAACTACTTAAAGAAATAAAATGGCTAAACAAACAAGATTATAAAATATATAATCTACAAGAGACTCACTTTAAACAGTCAAACAGGCTGGAAGCAGAATTTTTAAAATCTATGCAAATAGTAACCACAAATAGTAACCACAAAAGGTGGTTATAATTATATTAGAGAAAATACACTTTAAGTTAAAAATCAGAACAAGAGGCAAAGACTGATATTATATAATCATAAAATAAGTCTACTTACTCAGAATTTGTAACTGTTATAACTATCTATATGTATATGTAACTATAAAATCAGGCTCCTAAATATATGAAGCAAATATTGACAGACATGAAGCAAGAAATATACAACATAGTAACTGCAGACATCAAGATCACACTTTTGTAATGAATAGAAAAATCAGAATAGAAAGTATAAAACTAAACATACTCTACAACATATTCTTGCTCAAGGGTCAAATAACTTAATTTTGTTAAGATGTCAATATAACCCACAGTGGTGAACAAATTCAAAATAATTGCTATCAAAATCCCAATGTTACATTGTTTTGTAGAAATTTATTTTAAAATTTATGTTAAAACTTGATCAGAAAATATAACTAAAGGAGAGAAATGCTGATCAGGTGGAAGATAAACAAAAGAAAACTTGGATAACATTATAGATTCTATTAGTCCATTTTGCATTACTGTAAATGAATACCTGAGATGGAGTAATTTATAAAGAAGTTGATTTGGCTCACAGTTCTGCAGACAATAAAAGACGCATGGTGACAGCATCTGCTTTTGGTGAGGGCCTCAGTAACCTTAGAATCATGATAGAAGGCAAAGGAGGACCAAACATTTCACATGATGAAAGAGGGAGCATGTGCAAGGCGAATGTGCCGAATGCCCTTAAACAACTAGCTCTCGTGGGAACTAATAAAGTGAGAACTCACTCATCACCAAGGGGATGGTGCCAGTTCATTCATGAGAGATTATCTCCCATGACCCAAACACCTCACACCAGACCCCACCTCTAACACTGGGGATCACATTTCAACCCAGATGTGGAGAGGACAAACATCCAAACCCTATTATAGACCAACTAGACTTAACAGACATGTACAGAACTCTCCAGTCAAAAGCAACAGAATACACCATATTCTTCATTGCACTTGGTACATTCTGGTAAGGCACATAACAAATCTTATTAAACTTAAGAAGACCAAAATCATACAATGTATGTCTTCTGACTAAAACGGAATGAAACTACAAGAATGAAGCTACAAGAAGAAAAACAATGTGCTACTGAAACAAAGAGAGATAAATGATGCTGAAAACAATATCTACACTGAAAAACTTAAGTTGGATTCTTTCCTTGTACCATATACGAAAAAAAGTTTTTAACAAAATAGCTAAACTTAAAAATATATAAATAATATAACTCTTAGAAGAAAATACAGGGGTAAGATATGACATTGGTCTTGGTACTGGCTTCTTGGATGCAACATCAAATTCATGAGCAACACAGAACAGAAAAATTGAATTACATTAAACTTCAAAATTTCTGCACATCAAAGAAAACATTTAGTGGCGTAACAATGTCACTTAAGAAATGGGTGAAAATATTTGCAAACCACATGTGATGGGAGTTAATATCCAGCATAAATAATTCTTAAAAATCAACAAAAGTTGAATAACTTGTTTTAAAAATAGACAAAAGATTGAACTAACATTTCTCCAAAAAAGATATAAAAATGGCAAAAAGCATTTGAAAGGATGCTTAAAATTACTAATTTGTAGATAAATGCAAAACAAACTCACGTCATAACCATTAGACTGGCCATTATAAATTTAAAAAGAAATATCAAATTTGTTGAGGATGTGAAGAAATTAAAACCCATGTGAACTTTTGGAAAAGTAATGTAGCTATCATAAAAAATATTATGAATGTTCCTCAAAATATTAAAAAGGAAAACATCATATAATCCAGCAGTCTCATTTATGAATCTATATCCAAATTATTCAACACCTGACCTGGAAAACATTTGAACATCCACGTTTGTTGTATCATTATTCACAAAAACCAAAAGGCAGAAGCAATCTCTATGTCCCTGGACAAACACATTTCTAAAAGTGCTGTATACACACAATGGAATGTAATTCACTGTTAAAAAAAGGGTATCTTGTCACATTTTAAAATAAACTTTGAAAATATTCTGTCAACTGAAATAAGCCAGTAACAAAGTCATTCATACTATCTGATTTCACTTATATGAGATATCTTAAGTAGTCAAACTCAGAATCAGAAAGTGGAAGGGTGTTTGTCCAGGGCTGGAGACAGGGTAAAATGGGCAGTTGTTACTTAATGTGTATTGAGTTTTATAAGTTTTGCAAGATGTAAAAGTTCTAGAGGCCTTTTGCATAACAATATACTTATCATGACTGAAATTTACACTTTTTAAGACTGGGTCTCAATCTGTTGCCTGGGTTGGAGTGCAGTGGTGTGACCACAGCTTACTGCAGTCTCCAACTCCCAGGCTCAAGTGATCCTCCCACCTCAGCTTCCCAGGTATCTGAAACCAGAGGCACATGCCACCATACCCAGTTGTTTTATATAAAAGCTCATATATATATGTGTGTATATACACACACACATATATATGTATATATATATATGTATATATACACACACACACATACACACACATCTTTACATATATATGTAAATAAATATAACAATTATTGATAAGAATGTGAAGAAAAAGTATTCTGTACACTCTTGGAGAGTTTTAAATTGGTAGAGTCATTATAAAAACCAATATGAATGTTATCTGAAAAACAGAACTTCCAGGCAATCTAGCAATCCCACTTTTGGGTATATAATCAAAGGAAACAAAACAAGTATTTCAAAGAAACATTTGCACTCCCAAGTTCATTGCATTATTCACAATTGCAAAGATATAAAAAACCCTACATGTTTGTGAATGCTGAATGGATAAAGTAAATATGGCCCAAATAGATAATAGAATATTATTCAGCCATAAAACATAATGGAATCTTGCCATTTCAACAACACGGATGTACCTGAAGGACACTGTACTAAGTGAAGTAAGACAGGAACATTAAGAGAAATACTGCTTGTTTTCACTTATACGAGAAATCTGAAAAGGTTGAACTTATAAAATCAGAGTCCAATGGTAGCTGCCAGGGACTGGAGGTGAGGAAAACGAATAAATGTTCAAAGGATACAAACTTTCAGTTATAAGATGAATAAGTTTTAAGGATCTGGCTGGGCGCAGTGGCTCAGGCCTGTAATCCCAGCACTTTGGGAGGCCGAGGCGGGCGGATCACGAGGTCAGGAGATCAAGACCATCCTGGCTAACATGGTGAAACCCCGTCTCTATTAAAAATACAAAAAATTAGCCGGGCATTGTGGCGGGCGCCTGTAGTCCCAACTACTCAGGAGGCTGAGGCAGGAGAATGGCGTGAACCCAGTAGGCGGATCTTGCAGTGAGCCAAGATCGCGCCACTGCACTCCAGCTTGGGCGATAGAGTGAGACTCTGTCTCAAAAAAAAAAAAAAAGAAAAGATTTTAAGGATATAATATATAGCTTCATGACTATCGTTAACAACGTTTTCTATGCTTAAAATTTGCTAAGGCAGTAAACAGGTGTTCTCACTACAAAAAAAGGTACTAAGGTAGATATGTCTGTTAATGTGATTGTATTAATTATTTCACAGTGTATACACATAGCAAGTCATTACACTATACACAATAAATATGTAGTTATACAAATGTAATTTGTAAAAAAAATCCACAGTACAAATGCACATACACATATGCACAGGCACATGAATGACACAGTCCTGGTAAGCTTCATACTAAACAAGATAAAATTATAAAATAATAGTTATTAAAAATAAAGTCACAAATGGGACTTTAATATGTGCTCAGCAATGTTGTAATCTCCCTAATGGCATAGTATATTTGAGAAATGTAGGGAGTAGACAAATTAAACTATCTTACAGTTAAGGAATTAGGGCATATAGACTTTAAATGACCAACTCAGTTCATACTAAAAAAAGTGAAGTAAAATAACATCAGATTTTTTTTTAATTTGGGCAGATGCTTAGTATCCTGATAAAATTACCGAGTATGAATTTCTGTAGAAACACATTTGAAACCTCCATAGTTTAGAAAATTTTAAAGCAGAAAACTCAAACATCTGTCCCGGGTGTTCCTGGAATTTCTGAAACAAATCGCAGTATCACTACTACTCTCACAAATTTCAGCCATGATTCAAAAGGGGAACTTAAAAATGGCTTATCATAGTTTCTAAAAAAATATATTTGTGTGTCCCTAAAGGCAACAGAAAAGCAGTCAGATAATGCAGTCCCTCATATGCCATGAAAATGACTTTGCCTCTCAATGTAAACTAGAAGGAGGATCACTAAAGGGAAAGTAGAATCCATAGAGAATTTAAGAGCGTGAGACAGAAGATGCCCCTGTATGAGAGAAAGAAAGAGAAATCCAGGCTTCTCACAAACTATTTCCATTGAAAGGCAGGCCTCCCAAATCACATTTTAAGGTCTGGTTCCCTCATTGACCTTGGACCTCTCATCTGTCATCTGCTGTGTCATCTGCTTCATTCATTCTCACCTACCTGGGAGTTTTGCTATTGTCTCATGTCTCTTCACATTCCAAGGTTCTTTCCTTTCTTCCAGACAGGTGATCAGCTCTGGCTTAGGGACAGCAATACCTGTTTTATTTTAAAAAGTAACATAACTGTTGCTGGGATTTTCCAATTACCAACCTAGTACTATGTTTAGTAGGGAAAAGAAGACATAATAGAAGTCTAGAAAATCCCTAAATACTATTTCATGACAGAACCTCTAGAATATTTAGGACTTATTTTAAATTTCTGGGTCTTTACCTCCACTACCCAGTATTACTGAATCAAAAATTAGTAGTGGCAATTGGATTTTCAGGTGTGGGCAACAATATTTTAAGCCACCAAACTTCTGGAATTACCACTTATCTATAATAAAAGATAACACAGATCAGCTCAGGAAAGGGGAAAGTTCAGGTAAAGATGGAACATCTTCGAGAATTTCTTTTCTACAACAACAAATCTCCAAGATTGTCTTGAAAGCAGGAATCTAAAATGTATTCATGGAAAGCAGAAACTATAGAAAAAAATTCTACAAAGGAAGAAAATGAAACCCTTGTGGTATATTAGGAAAAATGTACTGAAGTTATCCTCACCCAGGGAGACCAGGTTTCTGTAGTTCTCCAACATCACATTCCTATACAAATTCTGCTGAGCTGGGTCCAGACATTGCCACTCCTCCATAGAGAATTCTATGGCCACATCCCTGAATGTCAACAGTTTCTGAAAAAACACACACACACACACACAAAAAAATGTACACAAACACTTGTTTACCAAGTGGCCATAGGCATAATTCTTAATTTGACTCAAGACAAAAAGAGCACAGAGAACTGATTGTGACATATGATTGACTAGAGTCACCTAATAAAATACTTTTCAACACAGAAATATTCTCTCCTGGAGGAAAGAGAATGGAGTAAGATCTGTAACAACAGTGTATCAGCGTATGCTTTTCTGGATAATAAAATATAACATTAAGAGCATGAACACAGACAGGTACATTTTTGAGGGCTATATTTACACCATACAGAATAAGTTGTATGTATTTTTCAAGTGAAAAAGTTATGGTGAAATAGAGGGTACTGCTCAAATTTTAATACGCACAACAACAAACTGAAGATCTCATTATGCAGATTTTGTTTCAGGAGATCTGGGATAAAGCCTGGGCTTCTGAATTTCTAACATGCTCACCAGTGATGCTAATGCTTCTGACCTAAGAAGAATGTTGTGTTAAACATCCAGTCAGTGGCAGAGCCTGGGTTTATCCCAGTTTTTCTGACCAGTAAACAATGACAGCCTTCATTTTCCAAAGAAAGATATATGTAAAGAGAATCGAAGAAGACAGGGGAGCTTCCAAATTAAATGTGATGGTTTATGCACATCAGCTGGGAAATAACCCCAAAGTACTAAATAATAAAGGGAAAGATAATTCATTCCATAGCAGAAAAGTCTGTCAGAGCTCTTTATGCAAGTGAATGAAATTAACATCAACTATAACAGGACAGGTTTTTATTGTATGCTGAGGCAGAGGACACATCACCACTGCTTTGATATTGGCCCCTCAAAAAGGTAAGCTATAATCTCAATCTAATCATCAAAATACAACAATTTTATGAAACGTACAAGCTGCAGATAGCTACCAGGTTCTGTAATCTCTAATAGTGTATTTAAATAGTCTTTACTTAGCATCCTAGAGAGCAAGTATCTCCAAATTATTTTTCTTAGAACTTTCTGAACTAATCTGGGCAATAAATGCCACTCTGTTCAAATGTGTATTTTCTTAATCCTCTTCTGCACAGAGCTGATGGAGCAAACGGATGGAACCTGAACAGTACATGTTCTCCTTCTTGACTAATACACAAGGACTCCAGCATTTCCCCAATAGGAACCTTGAGTATCCACACCTTCCCATGTTCAACAGCCATAAAGGGAACATTTTAAATATTACAGGTCATAAATTCATGGTAAGAATTCTGCATGGCTTGTAAGAAGTCAAGATAAAGAGAATGTGGAGAAGGCTCTGGTATATAGCAAAGAAAATTTCCAGAAGCTCTTGACTATTAGAAGAAAAGAGAAAAAAAAAATAGCTGAAATAAATTCATTAAGGAGGAACAGCACAAATAGGGGAGTAAAGGTTTGCAAGTTCTAAACACATGGAATTCCAGGAAGCAGAGTGGACACAGCTCGATCTAAGACACATTCACCTGAGAACAAGCCATTTCTTCCTCTTCTTCCTCTTCTGGGATTCCTTCACAGATTTCTCTGGAAAACTCACACCTGCATCTTGAGGATATGACTTTAAAAGTATCAGCACAACCCATTCACCTGCTATCACCACAATCACAGGCAGAAAGACCTAGATGCTCAGAAAAAGTCCACCCCTTCTATCTTTTATAACACAAGAGATTTGAGAACAATGAGGTCCTCCTCAAAGATCAAAATGTAAGTTTCCCTTTCCTTGCCCTCAGGTGCCTTCACCTAGCACAGATGCCAGAAATTTCTGGTGCAGCAATGGGAATATGTGCTGCACTGACTTGACCCTACCAAACCCAAGGAGAGCAGGCCCTGTGACCTTTTTCTGGAGCAAAGGTTGTACTCACCTCTCATGAATGTATCTTGAACCCCTTGTGCTTGACCCTGGCCTCACCTCAGAGTTACATGAGGCATTTTATTAAAACAACGTGGATGCTTCCACCCAGACCAATAGACAGACTCTGAAGGAGGGCACAAGTCAAGAGAGTTCTTCAAACTGGCCATGTGATCCTAATTAGAAGCCTGAGCTGAGAACCACTTAGCCAAGCATTGTCTCTCCAGCTTCACTGTGCATATAAATCATTTGGTAATCTTAGCCCCACATATGTAATGTGATTCTGCAGATTTTGAAAGGGTCCATGAATGGTTCCCTGTCAATGCTGATGTTGATCCCCCTGGACCTATTAGCAGCACTTAGCTAAAGAAAGCATGCACAGCACAGAGACCCTTACACCCAGCACTGTTGTCACAAGTACATATGATCCAGATGAAGACAACCAATCTCCATCCTGAAAGATCACATTCTTTGCTGGCATCTTAAGGTTCACAGATGGAGGCAAAAGCAGTGGAAAATAACACATACAGATTCACTAATGCAGTTTATTAAGCAGATACTATGTGCTCAGAAGTATGTTAAGGAGCACTGTTCTGGGAATCTCACATTATGTGACTTAATCCTCGTAACAGCCTGAGAGTTGGGTACTAAGTGTTCAATAATTCCCAGGATTTAGATGAAGGACCCAGCATTTTTATTTCTTCTTCTGTTTCCTCATCACTGATTGTGAAAAGAAAATATATAGAATGAAAGATAAATATAGACCGATAGGAATATAGAAAGGAAGGGTAAAGTGTAGTTCAGAGAGATTTCTCATTGTTACGTTTGCGTCTACTTTCTTGTGACTTGTGAAGCAACTACTGGATCTGCAGAAATAGAACATAGGTTGCTGGGTGGGATGTCTCTACAAGCCCTGGCTTCAATGAAAAAGAAATTAAGGCTCCAAAATATACAGTAAATTGCTCCCATTTATCTACCTTTGAGTTTCAGGAAATTTTGAGCACAAGTTCTGGAGAGGCAGCAGGAGCCACCACCCAAAACTCTGATCTCCTCTAATCAGTTCTGTGAGGAGAGATTCCAGACCTAGATGAGGCCCCAGAAAAGGGTGAATCTGGACAGGGCTGGGGCAAGGAGAGGGTCCTATGTAGAATTATGTCCTCAAAGCTCCTGGGGTATTTCCAGTTCTCTTTCCTAAGCATAAGAGTTTGTGTAATTTTAATCTATTTTAGCTACCTCCTTGTCTATTTTATAACATACAATATTAAGCAATTTAAACAAAACCCTTAGGGTTTTCTAGAACAATTTTATTAGAAGCTAAATATGTGTTCTTAGCAAGGTAAAAACACTAGAAATAGCAACAACAACCATCACAACTCTTCTGTGAATGAATAGCCTTTCAGGTGGTGACATCAGAAGTCACAACAGCATAAGGGACACGGTCCCAATGAAGCCCAAGTCCCCTGCACACCTCCCTTCATTGTACTGACCACGTGGTGCTGAATTCAGCTATTTATCTAGTTGCTCCAGATTGAAAGTTCCTGGATGGTAGGGACCATGACTGCTTCACCTATTTTTCTTGTGGCATATGAAGTGGAGGCAATTGGTTTATCAGTTTGAGTCTCCAGACCTCCTCCTTGTTTTTCACCCAAGTACCAAGAAACTGGAGAAACTCTTCTCCGGGTACCAACCAAGGAGCTTCCTTCCACGAGGAGAGAAACAAACACTGGGTGCTTCATTTATCTTACTCTGAGATGCAACCAGAATTAGACACTCTTGTCAGTCTGATCCAAGTCTGCACAGGACATCCTCAAACGTCTCACAGACTCACAGGCCATTGTGAGAGGGTTCCCAGTGACCCTGGGATTGTGGCCACATGGTGATCCAGGCAAGAGAGACTCAACCTGACTCTAAACAGAAAATCAAAGTGTCGTGGTGGAGCTCCAGAACTTGGATCCAGATGTGATATCACCCACCCTAATTAGCTAGTTCTCAGGCAAGAGGAAGGACAAAAATACTCTACTCTAGTATCACATTTTACAGGTAGGTGTAGTTGTGGTCATAGCTCTAATTATTTTGTGGCGTTGACCTCTCACTGCTAAGATGTGTTGAAAAAAAGAGTCAAACTCTGTAAAAAATTTGAATGGATTTACTCCAAGCAAAATATGAGTGATCATGGCCCACAACACAGCCCTCAGGAGACCTGGAGAACATGTGCCCAAGGTGGTCTCAGTGCAGCTTGGTTTTACATATTTTAGGGAGACATGAGACATCAATCAAATACATTTAAGATACACATTGGGTCAGCCCATAAACGCAGGAGAACTCAAAGTGGGTGCTTTCATGTTATAGGTAGATTAACAATTTTCTGACGGGCAATTGGTTGAAATTGTTATTATCAATAGAAAGGAATGTCTGGGTCATGATAAGGGTTTGTGCAGACTACAGATTTATAATGCAGATGAAGCCTCCAGGTCACAGGCTTCAAAGATAATAGAGTGTAAATATTTCTTATCAGACTAAAGGTCTGTGTTGATGTTAACCTTGGTTGGCTTTTCCTGATTTCTAAAGGGAAGAGGACGTAATGAAGCATATCTAACCCCGAGTTTCTGTCATGGCCTGAGCTAATCTTTCAGGTTCATTTTGGAATGCCCTGGCCAAGAGAAGGGGTCCATTCAGTTGGTTGGGAAGGCCTCAGAATTTTAATTTTGGTTTGACAATGCTTGTTTATACTTACAGATTCTGCCATCAGATTCTATTTACATCAGGAGCCTCCCACTTTTCTGCAGCAAGTCACTGGACAAGATCTGGAAAGCTCAAAGGGACACATTCTGTAAGGGGGACTTTAAGATGTCAATGTTGACCTCACTATGCAGAAAATGTCTCCTGTGGTTTTTCTGTACGTTCTCAATCTGAAGTCTAGCCCTGCTTTGTAAATCCCAGATGGTGGCCAGCTCTTACATGCAGATTCTAGGTGGGATCCACCTGTCTCTGCATTCTTGGGTATTACAGCAAGCAGAGTAAAACTAACTACACATTAGGAGGTGAGGAGGCAGTCCATCAGGTCAGAAGTCGAGACCATCCTGGCAAAGGTGAAACCCATTCTACTAAAATACAAAAACATGCCTGTAGTCCCAGCTACTCAGGAGGCTGAGGCAAGAGAATCACTTGAACCTGGGAGGCGGAGGTTGCAGTGAGCTGAGATCACGCCACTGCACTACAGCCTGGGCAACAGAGCAAAACTCCGTCTCAAAAAAAAAAAAAAAAAAAAAAAGGAAAAAAGCTGAGGCAACATTCACAGAAGTAGAGTTTATTTGGGCCAAGCTTGAGGATTGCAACCTGGGAGCATAATTCAAGCTGCCCTGAATATACACTTCAGTTAGCAACAGTTACAAGTGGATTTGTAAAGGCAAAAGTAAAGGACAAGTAGTGGGCTGACACAGAGTTGTTAGTGAGAAATTCTTATTGATTTACAGAAATAATATTACTGATTGGCTACACATCGTCAAGCAATAGGGTGTGGGATGTAGTGTCCAGTGTGGGATTATTAGGTTAATGTATAGTTACGTGTGGCAATAGCAAGCAGTTTCAAGAGATGCATGCATAGCTCAAGGCAGTAGGACATGATTGTGGCCTCATTTTAGTGTCTCTCTGGCCTAATATTTGAATTCCTCAAATAAAAGTTTTTCTCTTTTCTCAAATCTCAAGATCGGAATCAGAATTTGGAGCACAGTTTTAGGTCTTGGATGGGTAGAAAAGCAGCAGGTGTTATTTGCACTTGTGTGGGCATTTGGACAAGAAGAGGAAGGAGAAAGTGGAGATTCTTCTCATATCTACTCAATGCACACGGGTTATCCTGACTGGGTTTCTGGGTCCTGTGGTCTCTGGGTCAGTTTCAGATCTGAAGATACTGGGGTCACTGAAAGAGGTGGAATGGTTGACTGCTGCCCTGTGGAGTTTGTAGAAATATGGTCTAAAAACTCTCTAGAAGTGACTTTAGATGACAATAGATCCCAAATAGGCAGAAACACCATTCTGCCTGCGTATTTTGGGGGCAGCATGCACTTTGTAGCACAATTGTGGATTGGCTGGCAGCCTGAGGGGGAAAGGCCCCTCCAGCAAGAAGTGTGGTGGGAACTTTATATGTTTATATCATATCTGGCAATTCTGGAAAGTGTCTGGAGAATATAATTAGAAACAAAACTGGGGAAACGCCAGGAAAACTCCACAATAATAGAACAGAAAAAAAAAAAACTACTGTATCACACAATTAAACCAGAATGTGACCTGCATCACAGGCAATCTGCTTAGAAGAGTGCGAAAGTAGAAAGAAGGTCACCATCATTAGTCCACAAGTGGAGGACTTAGCAGCACCATTTGTCATACATAGTTCACCCTAAATTTACCTGGTAATGGGAGATGGGCATCTGTGTATGCTAATTGGCCATATTCAAAAAATAATAAACTTCCCCATCTTTATGACAGGAAGTAGTTTTCCAACTTGGAGCCAGGTGCCTGCAGAAGGTAGCCTCCCACTCTTCTAAAGATACTATTGAGCAGTTTGTGATCTTCTTGGCTACTTACACTTCAAAGCAATGGGTCCCTACTCCCTGAGCTCTGGCCTGCGGTACTCCCGCTTGCCCTCTCCTGGCAAGCTGTGTCCTCTCTTGAACCCTATTATCTGCCGCTGAGGCACAGCTCACAGCCTACAGCTGGAAACCCATATCCCACATGGACCCCAACTGTCACAGCTGCACCCCAGTGCTACATCATAGAGTGGAGCCCCTGAGCTGCAGGAGAAGAGCCTGCAGGGCTCCTGGGTAGAATTATATTTTCTCAATAATGGCAACAGGAGAGTTTCAGCCTCAGTTTCTGTTTCTATGAGTGACAGAGAAAAAAGACTGCTAGATTCCCAGCATGAGTCTGGATAGAGCAGCTCCAAGGGTTGTCACTGTGACAGCCCACCTCTCAAAGGCACCAAGAGACACTAAGAGGTCTTCTGAAACAAATACCCAAAGAATTGGCAGAAAAACAGCTCTCAGTCTGAGGAAGATTGTTTTGAGAAAAGAAAAAGTTGAAAGCATCTTAAAGAAAAACTCAGGTTAGATATGAGATCAGTCAAGTTGGCCAGAAAATATTCCCTGAAGCAGTTCCCCTTTAAACACTCAAAGTGCACAGCTACTCTCAGCATGAGAAACTAGTGTTATGAACAAAGGGAAAATATTCTCAGCAGAATTTCTTAAAGCTTTTCTTCTGAAGCATCTATGCTGATCTCTAATCTGCTGGCCATTGGGTTGGGCATCTACATTGAAACACATCTGACAACCTCCACCAGCACTTTGTGATGAAGAATTGAAAGCCGACTTTGTTCATCTAGATGATTAGACCTGAGCTTGCAACAATGCCAACTGAAAAGCTGTTATCATCCTTGGGTGGCTGCATCACCTGTGTCTATTTGTTTGTAATAGCTGCATTCCTAATTTAGTAAAATAAAAGAATAGAGTCCAAAATCTTGCTGACATGTAATTATACCTATGGGATCAATTAAGCAGTATGTCAGACTAATATCTACTGTAACAATGTTGTAGTGAATTTTCTTTAGATATTAGATATAAATAACTATATTTTTAACAAACTAGTCGTAATGTATGCAGTATTTCCTAAAATTATCTGTAACCTTAAGTTAAAATACTTTATATTTTTTTTTTTTTTTTTTTTTTTTTTGAGACGGAGTCTCGCTGTCGCCCAGGCTGGAGTGCAGTGGTGTGATCTCGGCTCACTGCAAGCTCCGCCTCCTGGGTTCATGCCATTCTCCTGCCTCCATGCCATTCTCCTGCCTCAGCCTCCCGAGTAGCTGGGACTACAGGCGCCCGCCACTGCACCCAGCTAATTTTTTTGTATTTTTTTTGAGTAGAGACAGGGTTTCACTGCGGTCTCAATCTCCTGACCTCGTGATCCACCCGCCTCGGCCTCCCAATACTTTATATTTCAAAACAATAAGTAATATTGATATTAAAGTTACTACTTCAGGAGTTTGTCCAAAATAAATATAATAACCCTATATTCACACTACTGTATGAAATACTGTTTCATTTACACGGATGTAGTTGTCTACTAAAGACTACACAAAACTATGCTAACTGTTCTTATGTAATAAACAGAAACAAAGGTACAGCTACACATTCCACTGTTTGGTTCATACACTAAACTGCTCTTGCTTTTGCCATGTAAGTACCACGGCCTCCAAATACTACGGCCTCCAAATACTAGGTCATTGCCTTGGATGATCAGTTTTCTGTCAAAGGAAAGATACTCAGTATCTTTTACTCTTCATCACTCTGTATTGTTGAATTTAATCCTATTCTTTGTGCTCAAGTTTTTGTGCTTTTAAAATTAGTTTATCCTAAACAAATCTATGTCTACTTTAAAAGGTAGAAAACAGAAAAATAACAATAAAATGAGCTTTGGGAGGCCGAGGAGGGCGGATTGCAATGTCAGGAGATTGAGACCATCCTGGCTAACATGGTGAAACCCCGTCTCTACTAAAAATACAAAAAATTAGCCAGGCGTGGTGGTGGGCACCTGTACTCTCAGCTACTCGGGAGGCTGAGGCAGGAGAATGGCGTGAACCCGGGAGGCAGAGCTTGCAGTGAGCCCAGATCGTGCCACTGCACTCCAGGCTGGGTTACAGGGCAAGACTCTGTCTCAAAAAAAAAAAGAAAAAAAAAAAGAATAAAACGAGCTTTGCCAAATCAAAAACAGAATCAAAGCCATGGTTCTCAGGTCCTAAAGAAAATCTTGAGTCAAAAAGGAATGACAAAAGGTTGATTTAGCTGTTAAAATAATTTTCATATATTTAAAAAAGCAGAAAAAATTACATATAAATGCTTTAAGAAAAGGAAAAAGAACAAAATCTCTTCCCTTACTTTCAAAGATTAATCCTCTTATTTCTAACTTGCATTTTCACCTACAATGGCCAGGTCTAGGGATGGCTCCTGGATATCTGAATTTTGGTAGGCACTAGATTCAGGTATATAAGGGGTGGTCCTGGGCACACAGTATACACATGAAAGACGGTTTGTGAGAGGGAAAGCAGAAGAGAGAAAGATGCTATCAGAAATCCACAGGTTGGGGAGAGTGCAAGATAGGTGGAAAGACTGGTTTGTGCTATACATACTGGCCCAGGTGAGACTATATTCTGATTTATTCCTGTGTCCATGTAGTAGATGAGATTATAATTGGGTTGTCCAGAACTCCAGTCTGGCAGAGCTAATCAGTTAAGTTGCTGCTACAAATTTATTGTCAGGGTGGAGATGTACCAGGGGTCCTCTAACTACTTTTGTGGGTTTCTGGCAAGAAACTTAAGGAGCAAAGGTGCCATAGTGCAATTCATGAGGATGGTGCCTAGTCCTGGGAGAAGTGTGGCCACATGAATGCCTAGTGGGTATGTTCCCTAGTGGGTGGGAATCACGTGACTGCAGCTGTGGTAGGAGAGGGCCTGTTCTCAGCACTCCTTTCCTCTAAGTTCTCAGTCCCCTCTCTCCCTGGTAGGAGACCCACAAATACAGGATAATGTGCAGTGTGACAGGCTGTGTGCAGGAGAGCAGAGCTGATCTTCCCTGGACACCCGGATTCTCAAGTCTAGGCCCCTGTGATGCTGCTCCTCTAACACCAAATCTATGGAGTTTGCTGAACACTAAGCAATTCTCCAACACCAGCTGGGTGCCTAAATATCAATTCTGACAATATCCAGAGTGAGCACAGGCCCCACAAGTTCATGGCTCAGTCCCACACCATTGCCCTTACTGTAGATGCCAGTCACAAGCCCTGGGGGCCCATCTATACATCTGAGCTACTGCCTCTAAACACAACTCCCATAATCCCCTTTCAAGTTCAATAATTTGATAGAACTTCTCACAGAACTCAGAAAAACACTGCCCTTAATGTTTACCAGTTTATTTTAAGAGATACAACTCAGGAAGAGACAAATGGAAGAGATGTACAGGACAAAGAAAAGTGGTGGGGAAAGATGCGGCTCCTAGGTAATCCTGGCCCATAGCTGTGATTAATGACATTCCCGTCCTTTCTGTTCTCCAGGAACAGCTTAATGAAAAAAAACACAACACTCTTCCAGATACAACTGAGATGATGCTCCCTTTTTGCCTATCACATAGCCACACACACACTCTATAAATTTCCATCTTTTTCTCATAAAGAATAGGCTGAACAATTTTGTCTTCAGTGGTCAAAACAAAATACTTCCCTTCTCTTTTTTCTTTTCTTTTTTTTTTTTTTTTTTCAGACGGAGTCTCACTCTGTCATCCAGCCTTAGTGCAGTTGCACAATGTCGGCTCACTGCAACCTCCATCTCCCAGTTTCAAGCAATTATCCTGCCTCAGCCTCCCGAATAGCTGGGATTACAGGCGTGTGCCACCCCACCTGTCTAATTTTCATACTTTTAGTAGAGACGGGGTTTTGTCATGTTGGCCAGGCTGGTCTCAAACTCCTGACCTCAGGTGATCTGCCCGCCTCAGCCTCCCAAAGTGTTGGGATTACAGGCGTGAGCCATCGTGCCCGGCCCAAAACAAAATACTTCTTATATAAACATTGATTAAGTTCCTCTCCCTCCCCCAGGTCCCTGAACTTTGTCCTGCCCTCAGTCTGAGTCAATATACAACCTCACTGTATGTACCTCCTAAGAACACACTGACTTCAGGATGAAACATTCTCTGAGCTGGAATCTGTTTTGCCATCCTCCGTCCTAACCTTCCCCTCCAATCTTCATTCTAATCTTGTCTGTTCCTCCCTATGAAAGACAGCTCTTGTCTGCCTAACCTTCGGGATCTTCAAAGATCTTATAGTTGTCACTTCCCCCTGTTGCAATACTCCTTCAAAACTAACTTCTTACCTAAATCGGACTTTGTTTTATTTGGCAAAGTCTAGAAACGGCCCCTGGAAAATAACAATTCCATCCTCTGAACAACCCATTCAATCCCCTTCCACCCTAAACCCAACTGCATCCGCCTGCCGATACCTACTTTTCCAGAGCTCTGTAGCTTCTCTCAGTCTAAAACCTTCTTCCACGGTTGGCGTGACCAGACTGGGACACTTGCAGGGGAGGCTCCCCAGGAAAAACTAACTGGACCTCCAGCGAACTCCTTTTGCAGACTCAATATTGGCCTTAGCTTGGGGTCACTGGGCTCAGGCTTCGACTTCCCAGTTAAGGTTATTCACTTTGTTTTAAATAAGAAAATACTAGTCTTTGAAAAATTCAGCAAAATTGCTCAAACCGTGTTTATATGTAAGGGAAGGACATTTTAATGTGCTTATATTTCATACCTCCACAAGAAAAGCAGAAGCGTTTATCCCGTTCAGACAATAAACATATAATTATTCCACAACTCATTTAGTAAGCAATTCATCACACAGGAACACTTCTAGGAGGTGTCAAGTCCATCTCATGAAATTTAGAATTAAACTCAGAAATCAAGATAATAGACATAGGACAGAGATATCTACTGTCCCAAATTCACACTGCAAAAAGAGGAACTGATGTTTTAATGAATCTATGCAATTCACCAATTAATCTACCACATTTTCTTATGGAAATGTATTCAAGTCATACAGTCTTAACAGAAGACATATTCACTATCCTATTCCTTGATATCATTCCCACAGCTAAGCCCTGGGATTCTATTTGAAATCACCTCCTAAAAAAGAACAGACTGAGAAACTTCCTACACTCCCTCTAGAAAAGAAAAAAGGTAAATCAGATTTTTTTAACAATTGGATTTCCTGACTAGATATCTAATTTTTTCTCAAATCCCTCTCTTTCATGCCCTTTGTAAACGTCGTCTTACCTTTCTAGTTCTACTGATAAAATGAAATTTACAGTTTAAAAACTGAAGTTTTGGCCGGGCGCGGTGGCTCAAGCCTGTAATCCCAGCACTTTGGGAGGCCGAGGCAGGCGGATCACAGGGTCAGGAGATCGAGACCATCCTGGCTAACATGGTGAAACCCCGTCTCTACTAAAAATACAAAAAATTAGCCGGGCGTTATGGCGGGCGCCTGTAGTCCCAGCTACGCGGGAGGCTGAGGCAGGAGAATGGCGTGAACCCGGAAGGCGGAGCTTGCAGTGAGTGGAGATTGTGCCACTGCGCTCCAGCCTGGGCGACAGAGCAAGACTCCGTCTCAAAAAAAAACAAAAAAAAACAAAAAAAAAAACCTGAAGTTTAAATAAGTGAGCAAATTCGTTCAAGGTGGCAAAACTAGGTAGTGGCAGTGCTGATTGCAACACAGACATGTCTGACTCATGTGAAGTCAGGTCATCCAGTAACTGAGAGATCTTTCCATCCTGCTCACTGAAGTGCTCAGTGACCACCCTCCCAGGACATGCGGTACTGTGCATCAGTGAGTGAACGACCCAGGTGCATTTTACTTGCAGGTTCTTGCACCATCTCATTAGGATGGGTTTTCCTTGTCCTTTGAGATACTTTAATTTTCCTTTCAGAAATTTGAGAGAATCCAGAGGCCAGGAATCATTTTTCTCTTTTCCCCTCAAAACCAGCATCTGATTGGCTGACCAACAAAATGTGTCTCAAGAAACGGAAGCTGGGATCAGTGAAGACAAACTAAATGTCCCAAGGGGTTAGCTATTTAGAGGCACCATATATATACCAGGGGACTCCTCTCAGCCCCAGGGCCTCCACCTGCTCCCTTGACAGACTGCACTCCATAACTCCCAGGTTTTTCTCCGCGAGGAAATAACCCAGGGGCTGATATGCACTACACACTCCAGCAGACACAGCCATGATGAGTATCTTGGGTCATCCTCAGATAGTACTGAAGCTCAGAACCAGGAAAAGACAGGAGGGGGCTGAGGACACATCAACCTGTAAAGTTCCCAAAGAGAAACCTCAACCCAAAGACATTCTCATAAGAAGTCTGGGCCTACGGAAGATAAAAGGAAGACAGGCACAGAGATTTTTTACGGTAGTATCAGGAGATTATTCTCCACTTTCCTGTGAAATGTTTACAAACAGAAAACAAATATTTTGTAAGGTGCCATCCAACGCTTTGTGAAAAACTAATTAAAATAGTGTCTGAAATGTACAATCAAGGATGAATAGTTGATAATCTTGTGAATTACGGAGGAGAAATTAACATTTGAGAATGTCAGAAGGAACTGGAAATTTAGGGGTTTTTTTGTTTGTTTGTTTGTTTTGAGATGGAGTCTCACACTGTCGCCTGGGCTGGAGTGCAGTGGCGCGATCTCGGCTCACCACAACCTCCGCCTTCCAGGTTCAAGCAATTCTCCTGCCTCAGCCTCCTGAGTAGCTGGGATTACAGGCGCTCACCACAACACCTGGCCAGTTTTTTTTTTTTTTTTTTTGATATTTTTAGTACAGACGGGGGTTTCACTATGCTGGCAGGGTGGTCTCCACCGCCTGACCTTGTGATCCACCAGCCTTGGCCTCCCAAAGTGCTGGAATTACCGGTGTGAGCCACCGCGCCCGGCCTGAAATTTAGTATTTTACTGCAATCCAGAGTTAGACTGGGGGAACAGGGGGTTGGACTTGAGACCCTGCTTGAGACACATTTGGAAAATGCAAGGGGAAACCAGTTCCCTGGGGAGTGTTATAATAATTAAACAGCAGGCAATTAGACTGAGGTAGCTCTAGTGCCCTGTGTTCCTATGTTAAAAAAAAGAATCTAACTCAGAAGTATTTCTTGTAAATTACTTCCTTAGAGGGAAACAAAATTCAGGCTTAAACCATCACAAACCGCCAATTAACCTCTGATTACATAACCAGAAAATTTCCACCTCGATCGTATAGATAAGACTGTCCATAACTGTCCCCAATCATTTACTGAACTGGGTTTCCGTCCTCATGCACCTTATAAAAGCTTCTCCTTCAAGCCCCTCCTGTGGACCACAAACCGTGGCTCAGTGCTGGACAATTCTTAGATGCTCTTTGCTCCAATAAATTATTTAACATTGTTGCAATGATGCCCTTTAAGGTTTAACAGGAGAAAGAAGGGACAGGGGACCCCGGACAATAGCTCCCCTTGCACAAGCCCCACACCCCGAATCGGAGCTCTCCCCAGGACCCTCCAGCCCACCCTCACCATCCAGGCGATGGAATGCTGCAGACGGGGCGAGGTCGCCGTGCAAGTCTGGGACAGGATGCGGGTCCCAGGGTGGGCCCAGCCGCCATCTTGCGGCCTGAGGGAACCCAGGTTGCGCCACAGGCGGTTCCAGCCGCTTCCAGCTATCCCCGCCGCGTCTCAGGACACCAGGCCCCCCACACTCACCATTTCTAGGCTTCCAGGAGGCCCTGGTGTGTTAAGCATGGATCTCTCAATACTTGCAGGTCACAGGGCCACCTAGGCTGGGCCTGAAGTAGCAGAGAACACAGCAGTAAACAACGGAACCTGGAGATTCCGGCACAGTGAGAGGGGAAGGCGCCAGCATGTGCCTGAAGCCGCGAAGGCCTCTCCACCTGCGCGCCTGATTGGACAGCTCCCAAACCAGTGACACTGATTGGATAAGGTCTCAGGCCACGCCCCCTTGGCCCCTGAGTGACAGAAGATGTGACCAGACACTGGGCTCAATAAGGCAAGAGCGACAAAGACAGAGTCCATGTAGGGAGGCAGCCCAGGCGGGGCTGTGTCTGTCCGTTAGGGATTCTGTCTGCAGATTCTGTCTGCAGTCCTGTCTGCAGAGCATTGGTAATCACGGATACCTGGGGTCCTTCTGCCCCAGAGAGATGTACCCTCTCCCAAAAGCAAGTGCAGCCACTGGACCCTTCTAAATGGAGAGAAGAGGCAAACAAGAACTTTTAGAAAGTGGAAGAGAAGATCATTTGAGGAAGGACTCCTGCATTCATGAGGCCGCAGGGAGCAGGGCTGTAGGGTATGGGGATGGGACAGAAAAGAAGTGGTCAGTAGAGTATGTTGAGTTCTTTAGAACTGAGAGGTAGGGACCAACACAGAGAGGAGAGGCCAGGACAGAGCAAGTGAATTTAGCTCAGATGGCGAGGGGCAGAGCACAGAGGAGTCTTTCCCCAGAGCATCCCATGGAACCTGCAGTGGATGATCCCTGCAGCAGATGGTCCCTGCATGGTACCAGGCAGATGCATAACAACCCTAGTACGATCCCCAGCCATGCCCTGCCCCTCGCCATCTGAGCTAAATCTACTTTCTGTACATGACATGGGGCAACCTCATGGCCTGCAGAAGCCAGAGAGGCTGGGAGACTCTTCTTAAGCCATTTCCAGCAGAGCAGCAAACACCACCAGAGCTTCAGCCCCATCTGATCAGACCTGTCCTGACATGCCAGCCCGGCTTCCTCCCACCTTGACCTGGCAGATTCCCTCTTGGTGCCCTGGATGACAGACTAGGACCCAGGGTTTCCTGAAACCTTGATCAGGATGGGAGCCCAGAACTTTCAGATCTCTGCACAGAAGATTGTTTAGGAAGGATTCTGAACTTGGCATCTCAACTGGGGATCCAGGCAGTGCCAAGGCTCTGGGCAGGCTGGACAAGGAATGAAACTCAGGCTCTTGACTCCATGCCCAAATCATGACGTGACAGCACTGGCAATACTGTGTATCCCCAGATCCATTCTCCACCTTCTCTGCCTTGCTCAGTGCCAGGAGGCTGACCCTGCAGACTGGGGCACCAGGGGCCCTCACAGCAGCTTTCATCTGGGCTCAGCTAGTTGGAAGCACGGCAGGAGTTTGGGGGATGACAGGGCATCCGCTCCACTCCCATCTTGCTGTGTACAGGGGCCACCACTGCCAAACCCTGGGGAACACCCCATGGCAGCCTCTCCTCCATGCGGCCAGCTCTTGCTGGGCTGAGGGAAATCTATTTCCTCTCCTCACACTTCTGGCCTAGAGGTGGTAACACTTCCTGCCACAGCTAGATTCTAGATGCCTCAGTATCCCCAGGGGCTCCTTCGCCTAGCCACACCTCAGGGAGTTTCTGTCCTTCACATTGCTTAAGTACTTTAAGATCTCATTTTGTCCTGAAATGACCGTTCCCATTATTGTGCCAGGCTTTCAAATAGAGGATTGACGCTCAGAGGCTCAGCTGAAGGGATTTGCCCTTGTTAGAAAACATGGTAAGAGGCTGGGTGAGACTTGAATCAAGGCTGGTGTGATGCCAAAGTCTGGTTCTGGATGTCAAATGTCTGCAGCCTTCTATTTGGCCTCCTCTCCTCTGAGAAGCTGCCCTGGCCTATGGGGTTCATGCCTATATCTGGCACAATGCTGGCACCTTCTCAGTGTCTCCTGCACCGTGCCAAGCATGTTGCCCCACAGTCAACTGTGCCAGTAGTCACTGTGAGCTCAGAGGAAGGGTCTGAGGCTGCTGCCTCTTCACCTCTGCAGCACACAGTAGGCACTTGTCCAGTGGGTGTTGAGCAGACTGATGGAAGGCATTGACTTGTCAGTCTCCCCTACTAGACCAAGGGCTCCCAAGGGCAGGACCCCTGTCAATCCCTGTCATGGCCCCACAAGACTTGGCAAGCAGTAGCTGTTCATCCCCTGGATGCTGAGCTGATTCACCCATGGAAGAGCAGTGTAGTGGGGCTAGGAGACCTGGGTGAAACCCTGGCTCTGCCAGTTACATGCTGTGTGATCTCAGGCAAGAACCTGTACCACACTGGGCCTCAGCAGCTGCAGGAGGCTGAAAAGCACCCTTGTCATGTAGCAAGTCAGTGTGAAAATGAAAACTGCATGTTCTCATCAAGTTAGCGGAGAAGGAAGGGGTTGGGCTGGGAGAGGGGGCAGAAGTAAAAACAAAGAAGGTTTTTAAGGTTTGCTTTTGAAGCACTAGGTCCAGGGTGAAGAGAAGGGAAGCCAAAAGTCCTCAACTATGCAGTCCTCCTTGTGCCCCTCCACCAAAGATGTGACTGACATCCAGGAGTGAGAAGTGCCACAGCATCCTACAGGAGAGATCTTATTCTGGATAGCTGCAGCTTCAAAAGAATTTTAGGCCTTCAGTCATGCTTTTGTAAAATGACTCAGGCTCCAGTGGATGACCCAGGGCCTTGTCCCTACAGGTTCCTGTGGGCAGCAGATGCCTACGCACAACAATGGCTGGCAGGCAGAACCCTGGGTCTGACCTCAGCTCCACCCCTAGCTGTCTGTGAGTTCTCTTCTGAACTTCAGTCTTCCCATTTTTCATATGAAGGTGGACATACCTCTGGGGCAGAGCCAGGCTTAAAGGGCATTCTATACAGAAAGCCAGTAGGCACTATCCATAGTACCTGAAAAGTGCTCAACACATGTTTGGTGTCTCCTGATGTTCAGCAATGAGCACACTAAGGACAGTCCCCAGAATATATGCGGTGGCCCAGCCCTGTCGGGAAGTGCCATGTCCAGAGAGGGTGGCCCACCTGGCCCAGCAGGTCACTCCTCATCATCACCAGGAAACCTGGAAGGGGGTCATGAAAGACATGCAGGACTGGGGAGGCAGCCCCGGTATGCAGCTTGGTCCTGCAGGTGGTGGGCGTACACTCCATCCTTGGGTGGTGGGTCTGCTCCTTCAACACCGTCATACAGGCTCCAAGCAAGGAGGAACATGATGACACAAACAAAACCCAACAAACTCTACGCATACGTTATCTCACCTTTATTTATAAATAAATATTATAACAAAAGACACACAACAGAATATAATAGACTGTGAAGAGAAGCTGCCAAATGCAGACCAAAAAACCCCAAAAAACCACATGTAGTCAACTATTAGCATCAAGTTTATCCAGCACTTCCAAATTTGTCAGTCAGGCAAAACTTGAGCTGTGGGATTCACTTAACAACAGGCTCTCCTCTGCACCTGTACCTTGCCCCCAATTGGCCCATCCCAGGCCTAGTCACCCCTGGAGGCCTTGCCCAAAAACCATCCCCTAATCAGAATAAGTCACATCCTTCCCATTCTATGCCGTCCATGATCCCCCCCCAAAGGCAGTGCAGAGGGGAAAATTCACAGGCTTTAGAGCCAAAAAAAAAAAAAAAAAAAAAATGTGGACCTGAATCCCAGCTCCAATATTTGCTGGCTGTGTAGCCATGAATAATTTACTCAATTCCTCTGAACCTCAAATATCTCCTCTGTATTGCAGGGATCACAATACCCATGGAATAGACATGCTGGGAAGGCTAAGGGAGGTGGTTGTGTAAAACTCCCACCTGGATACTCTGAAATGCAGGCAGAGGGTATGATTGAGTGAGCAAAGGCAACACTTCTCAAACAGGAAGAACAGTTAAGGCCACTTTGACTTGACCTTCTAAGTGACACAAAAGTCTTAGCCCTTTTGTGTTGCAATTAAAGGATACCTGAGGCTGGGAAATTTATGAAGAAAAGAGGTTTATTCAGCTCCTGATTCTGCAGACCACACAGGAAGCATGGTGCTGATATCTGCTTCTGGCAAAGGCCGCAGGCTGCTTCTGCTGAGAAGCTGCCCTGGCCTGTGGGGCTCCTGTCTGTATCTGACACTGTGCAGGCACTTGCTCAGTGTCTCTCCCAGTGTGCCAAGCATGCTGCCCCCACACACTCAACTGTGCCGACAGTCACTGTGAGCTCAGGGGAAAGGACTGGGGCTGCCGCAGCTTCACCTCTACAGCACACAGTAGGCACGTGTTCAGTGGGTGTTGAGCAGACTGATGGAAGGCATAGACTAATCAGCCTCCCCTACTAGATCAAGGGCTCCCAAGGGTAGGGATCCTGTCAATCCTTGTCATGGTCCCACAAGACTTGACAAGCAGTAGCTTGTTCAGTAGCTTGAACAACCTTGGCAGAAGGCCAAGGAGAGGTGGCGTGTGCAGTGATCACAGGGCAGGAGAGGAAGCAAGAGAGAGGGGAGGGAAGTGCCAGGGTCTTTTTAACAACAGAGACATACTCTTGTTTCCAGTTCTCACAGGAAGCAACAGAGTGAGAATTCATTCATTAATACTAGGAGGACACCAAGCCATTCATGAGGGATCCACCCCCATGACCCAAAAACCTCCCATTAGGCCACACCACCGACAACGGGGATCACCTTTCAACATGTGATTTGCAGGGGCAAACAAACATAACTACAGCAGCCACTGTCTACAGCCGACTGGTTCAGTCCTGGTTCTTATCTGTTTCAACTGTTTTTAAGCAGACACAGGTGCTCAAGAACCTTCAGTGCCTCCCCACAGCCTAATGGATCAAGTCCAGACTCCATGCTTCTCTGTGGGCCTACCTCCACTCACCTCTGCATCCTCATCTCCCACATCTCTGTATGTGCATGCCTTGGATTCTCACCAGAGTACAATAGGGTCCATGCTCTTTACCCAAAACCTTAGGGCAAAATCAGTTTTGACATTCAAAACTGGTTTGGATACTAGACAGCTAGGAATGGGCAATCAGGGAGTCTTCTCAGAGGAGTCCAGGGATGCTCACTGTAATCCATGCAGCATAATATATGAACATCCATAATCACATGCATGGAATCAATAAAGGTCAGATATAACCTCATGGCAGTTCAGGTCAGCTGCAACCATCATGAAAATTGCAAAACCCTCTGGGTTTTGAGAGCATTTTGCATTTCAGAAGATAGACGAGGAATTGCAGACATGTATTCCTTTCTCTCTACCTCTGGCTTCCCCAGTTCTGTACCTTTGTTCATGCTACCCTCTACTCCTACAGTAAAATTCCCATGACACCTTCATTTGCTGAACTCCCACCTATGCTTCAAACACCCATCGAAGATACCTCTACTCTTTGAAAACCTGGTGAATTGGGAGGGTACTCTCTACAGTGCAATGAGAGTTTTGGAAGCCTGTGTCTAATGTCCCAGAGGTGCAACTCGTTTCTCTGGCCCCCAGTTCCTCATAATTAAAATAGAAGGATTAGTTTAAAATCCTTTTCTGCTTGCCAAAAGTAATTTCATTCTAAGTTTGATTCCCACAATATATCCGTTAAATTAATGAAAAAATGCACTAAGGAGGTTTCTGTTCCAAACTTAAACCAGGGAAGAAGTAGCCTCAAGCCCTTGGTTCAGGTGGCGGTGCAGTCTCTGCTTACTCACCTCTCAGGATGGCACACACACCACTTCCAGGCCAGTTGTTTTGGGGCAGTGGTGATTCGACATGCCCCTTCTTATCCTGACCACAACCCCACAACATCCCTCTAGAAGGTGAAAGGCTCAGGAAGCAAGGAACTGGGTGCTCTGAGCTGAGCCAGGGCCTGACACCCTGCAGCCCCAGCACACACCAGCAGTAGGGCAGGCGGGCAGCTGTGAGTGGCAGGATTTTCCCCTCTGCCCCAGGAGCTGCAGTTTGGAGCAAAGAGAGTGCCACCAGCAGGGCACACTGCAGGCGGGGACATAACTCCCTCCTGCCAGTGATCTCTTCCTGGCTTACATAGTGAGATGACTCAGGTGGTCAACAAAACCCCTTTCCCTTCATGCCCCCATGCACTGCCATGGAGTCTTCACAACAACATTTCAGGAAGATTCTCCCCTCCGTTTTGAAGCTAAAGAAATGGAGACTTGAGGTTAAGTGACATGTCAGGCAGCACACAGCTTAGTGAGGTGAAGCCAGGATTCACCCCAGGTCCCACTCCAAGTCCAGGCAAGGGAAATCCCAGCCAAGCCCTGGGCAGGTTAAAGTTGGAGGAAATCAGTGCCCACCTCCCCCTTCCCAACCCCAGGCAGGAGCTCTCACCACCCCAGGTGCCAGGAGCTGGCGAGTTACTTAGGAAACCCCAACCGGCACTATCAGAGGAGCGCGGGGTGGGTTGTGGCTCCCCGCACAGCCCCTGGGGTTCCCACTACCAGGCAGGCCATGCTCTGTTCTGGAGCAGCAAGCTCCCCTCCCTGCTGGAACCTGGAGGACACCATTGGGCCTGGAGAGTAACTCGGCCCCCTCCCCATTAGTTTGTTTTTTTCTTCTACTCAGAAAGATGCAGCACTAGAGCGTGAGTTCTGTGGCGTGAGGAAATGGCCTTCAGTCCCTGTCGTCTACTTCCCTCCCATCCCACCCGTCTCAGGTGGTGCCATCTCTCCAGGACCCCACCACACACATCCAGTGCCCAGATTCCCCCACCAAGTCAGAGGGCACAGTAAGAGTGAGCCTCTCTGCCTGGAGCCTGAGTGCGTTCCAGCTATTGATTTTCTCATCCACTGTGCCAAGGTGGTACCAAGCGTCTGAAACAGAGATGGGTGATACCAGTGCCCTCTGCTTGCCTGGCTTGTGCCTCCCAGTCTCCCACCTCCGCGAACCTTCACTCCGCGCAGTGCAACTGCGAGCCCCAGCGTGACCCCCAAAGGCCGACCATCCCCGTTCTTCCCGCCACCCTTCTACAGTCCCTAAGACCTCGCCAAGACTTGCCAGGTCGGCAGAGGGTCCTAAAAGACCTTCACCCCACCTCTCGCTTACAGGGGAGAAACTGAGGTCAGAGAAGAAATGGTAACTGCACCGTCCCCGCGGCGGGCTCACCCCATCTTCCACCCCCACGCCTGAACCATGGTGCAGCGGTGGAAGGTGGTGGCGGCCACATGCTAGGCCCACATGGCCATCCTCCTTGGAACTGAAGGCGAGCAACAGCTCACTAGATTTGCCGCCTTGGTCCTCCTGAGAGGGGGCGACCCCGGGATGGAAGAGCAGCAGCGGCATCAGGGCAAGAGGAGAGGTTGCAGTCCTGGCCAGAGATTCAGGGCAGAGCTGTCCGCTGAGCCGGTGCCTTGCAGAGGGGAGGAACCTACGGGCATGGAAGATAGGGGCACGAAGGGGCACCCAGGGCCCCAGCTGGGGGCTGCGCACTGCAGCAGCGCATCCCTACCACGGCAGTCTCACTGTCTGGTCACTCCTCCAGGCTCAGACCCTGAGCTCAGAGGCACGGCGTCCATCTGCAGCCCTGCGCACCTGAGCGCTGCCGAGGAAGCCTTCTAGGGGGTGGGCGCTTGCTATCTGGGACCCAGAGATCACTCGAGCCCGATCAGACCTTTTCTGGGGGAAGCAACAAGGGAGTCCCTGGTCCGGAGAATCAGAGTTCGGCCTCGCCCTCCCCAAACAGTGTCAGATTATGCTCAGAGGCAGGAAAAAAGACCCCAGATCCTAACTGGGCTGGAATGCCGGCCTGGGCTCCAGAGGCGCCTCCTCCCCGCCCCTCGTCCTGAGCCCTGAGTGCGATGCCAGACCCAGAGTTCTCCGGGGCCCACCTCATCAGTGTTTCCGTGTCTGCCTGGCCGCCTGCCAGCCATCTCGCGTGCCTCCCGCTGCAACTGTCTCTTCTGAGCCTTCCTCGCCACCACCGGTGACCCTGCGTGATCAATGTGACTGCATTTGCCCAGAGAATTCTTTCCACCCCTTAACTTCGCATCCTTTCAAATTCAGCCGGAACCCCTCTTGGCCTCTGCGCTTTATGCACCCTGCGAAAGCCTTACCAACTTGCCCATGCTTGAAGCTGCTGCTTGCTTTTGATTTGCAGCCTGCATGCCTTGGAAAGGATTTACTCTAAAAAGATTCAGGTTTTAAATCTGGAAAGACGTCATATAGATATATTCAGAATTTCCATGGTAGGCACAGGCTCAGTGTTCCAAACGATTCCATTTGCAAAGATTTCTTTTCCACACTATGTCCAAGAATTCAACTGGACAAGTGTCCAGTAAGCACCTACTGTGTGCAGGGCAGGAGGATGGAAAGGGGAAAGTGCAGCTCCCAGCCCCAGATTGGCATGACCTGAGGCTCACTCTTCCCTCCCAGGAAGGGCTGTCCTGGGAAGAAACAGAGGAAGCTTAAGGATCCTGCCTTGCAGATGCACAGATGATTTGAGGGAAATGACTTTTTCTGCACTGGATCTTGCAGTCCACAGTCAGTGCCCTTTCTACCTGGTTTGCAAAGACCTCACTCCTAAGAGCCAGGGAGCAAAGACTATGCAACCAGGGGATCAACAGTAACCTCCATGCAATGAGATCAGAGCCTCGCCCTTTGCCCTTTGCAAAGCTCTTAAGTGGTTTTGTCATTGTGCGAACATCATAGAATGCAGTGACACAAACCTAGATGGTAGAGCCCTCCCCGATGGGCCACCATCCTGGCACAGGACTCCATGAACTGTTTGCTGACAGAGGTGAACTGTGGTTCTCCTTCCCATTGCCTATAACTGGAACTGGATTTGCAATGAGCTTTTGGCAGCTTCTGCCTCACAGGCCTCCTGCATGGATAACAGAGGAAGCACACATTCCTTGCTGATCCTTTTTGGGACCTTGGCTTCCACCTACCAGAGGTTCCTACCTGTACCCAGAGGATGAGGAAGCAGGTTCACCAAGGGACATGAATGTCCCCAGGCTTAGGAAGGGGGCCACTGTCCAGTGTGCAATGGGTGAGTTTGGAGGGAGTTGAGGGAGGAGGTCCCACAAGCCCCCTCAGCTCTGTGACAGATGGAACTAGATGGGCAGTCCCTTCTCAGCCCACATCCTCTACTGTATTCTGCATGTGTAGGGGGGCAGCCCCAGCTGGAACTCCTGCCACTTGGCAGGTCTTTCCTCCCTCACTGTTTACCCTGGCCTCCCATGAGTTGCCCGAAGCAGCTGTGTCCCCTCCTCCCTATTGTCTGATCAGTACCCTAGCCAGCTAATAGCCAGCCTGCTCCAGCCAGAGGCACTGGTGGTCAGGGTAAAGTGGAAGCCCTTCAGGACCTTTTCTCTGCCACAAGTGCTTTCTGGCTCAAAACCCATCCCTACTGCTTCTTTCCTCCTTCATGGCAGAGGAGACCATCCTCCTCTCCTCCACTGTCCCTCCCCATGCCAATCTGGCCTCCCCAGGGATCTCCCACCCCCATTATCTCCTTGCACCCACCGACCTCCAAATTTCTCTCGTATTTTTTTTCCTTACCTCACAAGCATTCTCCAGTCTTCCCCACTCTAACAATGCTTCCCAGCACTTTCACTCTCCCTCAAAATGATCTTCCAGCCCCTGGAATGAGTAGACAGAACTCAGTATTTATGCTCCCTGGTCACCTTCTCCAACCTCAGAAACTTAGAGCCTGCAGCCACCCTCAGTGTGAGTGTAAATTCCAGCAATTTAGCAGTGCCAACATTTTGATTATGCCAACTTTGTTTTTGGTTTGTGTATGTTTGATTAAAAACATTTTTACAGGAAAAAAGTATGTATTATTTTAAATTGTTTTAATAATCTGAACTTTTATTTTAGATTTAGGGGATACATGTGCTGGTTTGTTACCTTGGTATATTGTGTGATGCTGAGGTTTGGGGTATGATTGATTCTGTCACCAAGGCAGTGAGCATAGTACCCAATAGGAGGTTTTTCCACCCCTGCCTCCTTCTCTTCCTCCCCCATCAAGTAGTTCCCAGTGTCTATTGTTCTCTTCTTTATATCCAAGTGTAGCCAGTGTTTAGCTCCAATTTATACCTGAAAACACGTGGAATTTGATTTTCTGATCCTGCATTAATTCACTTAGGATAATGGCCTCCAGCTGTAATCATGGAAAGGGCATGATTTCCATATTTATGGCTGTGTAGTATTCCATGGTGTATATGTACCATATTTTCTTCATCCAATCTACCAATGAGGGGCACCTAGGTTGATTCCACATCTTTGCTATTGTAAATAGTGCTGCAATAAATATATAAGTGCATGTGTCTTTTTGATGGACAAATCCCAGTAATGGGATAGCTGGGTGAAGTTGTAGATCTGTTCTAAGTCCTTTGAGAAATCTCCAGATTGCTTTTCAGAGTGGCTGAACTAATTTACGTTCCTATCAACAGTGTGTAAGTGTTCCCTTTTCTCTGCAGCCCTGCCAGCATCTGTTGTTTTTTGACTTTTTAGTAATAGCTTTGCTGACTGGTGTGAGATGGTATCTCATTGTGCTTTTTATTTGCATTTCTCTGGTTAGTGATGTTGAGTATTTTTTCATATGCTTTTTGGCCACTCGTATTTCTTTCTTTTGAGAAGGGTCTGTTCATGTGTTTTGCCCACTTTTTAATGGGGTTGTTTTTTGC
This sequence comes from Hylobates moloch, assembly GCF_009828535.3. Taxonomy (NCBI): domain Eukaryota; kingdom Metazoa; phylum Chordata; class Mammalia; order Primates; family Hylobatidae; genus Hylobates; species Hylobates moloch. The sequence continues at coordinate 40,856,264 of NW_026652285.1, forward strand.
TTATAGTATTATTTAAGTTTTCTTATACATTCTGAATATTAGACTTTGTTAGGTGCATAGTTTGCAAATAAGGAAAATGTTTTTTAAAACGTGAATAGTTCAAAAGAATACACAGTGAAAAATTCATCTTCCTTCCACTCCTGAACCACCACCTTCCCAGTGGAACCCACCGTTACCCATGATAGTGGGTTGAATGTGTCCCCCAAATACATGTGTTCAATCCTAACCCTTGGTACCTGTGAATGTTTCCTTATTTGGAAATAAGAACTTTATAGATATAATTAACCTAAGGATCTCATGATGAGATTATCTTGGGTTTAGGGTGGGCCCTGAATCCAATGACTGGTATTTTAAGAGAAAGGTTTAAGAAAGAGAAAGATTTAAGACACTGAGAGACCTAGAGAAGAAAGCCACATAATGATGGAAGCACAGATTGCAGTTGTGCTGACACAAGTTAAGGAGTGCCAGGAGCCAACAGAAGCTGGAAAAGGCAAGGAAGGTTTCTCCTCTAGAGCCATGGCAAGAGTACAACCTGCGGACCCTAGATTTCAGAAGTCCTGCTTCCAGAATGGTAAGAGAACAAATTTTTCTTATTTGAAACCACCACATGTGTAGTAATTTGTTACAGCAGCCCTAGAAATCTAATATATCCTTTTATTGTATATCTTTTCAGAGATAGTCTACTTTAATAAAAGTATTTTAAATGGACTTTTAAACCCATTTTAAAAAATCAATGAAGTACCTGTTTTTTAAAATTATATATAATTTAAAAGGGTACCTTAATCTTTTTATCTCCTGGGATCTCTAACATCCTAATCCAGCCCTAATCTTGGGATAAACACTACATCGGTGCACAAACATCTACTCTGTTATTTTTCTGGATTCAGATAATTTCACTCTGTAGATGTTCCACAATGTTCTTAACTAATTTCCTATTGATTGGTGTGTAGGCTGTTCTCTGTCCTTGGCTATTGCAATCAAAGTTGCAATGACTCTCTTTATCCACGCTCTCTGCAAATGTGAGTGTGTCTGTTTCATAAATTCCTAAAAGTGGAATTTTGAGACAAAAGGCACACAAATGCTTTATGTTAATGCTGTCAACCCACCAGCAATGCTGGAGGAATCTGTCAGAATAGGCTAGGTTCTGCTTCTATCACGCACACACCCCAAAACTCAACATGACAGAGGTTTATTTCTCTCAAACACAGCATGTCCCCTGAAGACTTTGTTGCACTACATGATTGTCCTCACCCCAGAACCAGACTGATGAAGCAACCAGGACTCACAGGTGGCTTCCCCCACTTCTGCTCACTCTTTCTCCTCCAAAGCAAGATGCAGGACTGCACCTAATTTCACAGGTGGGAAGATGCAGTTGCACCAAGGGCCAAGAGGAGAAAAAAGGGAATATCTGAATACCACTAGTGACTACCCATTCATGGCCACACCCAGGGCCACACGCAAAGTTGACAAACATTTTAATCTTGTCTTACATTAAGAAATTATCTGCATTTGTTTGTCTTTGAACTGTCTCTTCATTTTTCCAGTCTGGCTGTGGGCTTTCTGTTTGGTGATTCGTAGTAGGTTTGAACATACAGTACGAACATTAGCCTGTCATCTCTTACGTATGTTGCAGAACTTTTTTGAGTTTGTTGACAGATCTTTGACTTTGTGGGTTTTTTACAGAAAGTTTTAATTTTCATAGAGTCAAATTTCTCAGTCACTGATGACTTCTGGGTTCGGGGCTGTGCTTAGAAAGCTGCATGTGAGTCCCTGCTTGAGATTTCCTTCAGCCTCGGTGTCCAGCAATGTTCCGAGTGATGGTTGCTTCATCAGTCTGGTTCTGGGGTGAGGACAATCGCATCCTCCCCCTTATAAATCATATAAAAATTCTCCCTTCTTGACGTTTTTTTGACAGCTTGGCTTCAGTTGGAATGTATTTTTATACAAGGGGTGAGGCTATTTTTTCCAGATGGCTGGCCTATGTACCAATAGTGTTCCTTCAATAACCCACCTGTTCTCCCCAGTTAGAAACCACATCTCAGTCACTAAATTCCCTTAAGGCTTTGCATCTATTTCTGGATCTTGGTTTTGTTCCTTTAATATCTCTAGTCAGTACCAAACTGTGAAAATGTGCAAACATATTGGCCTAGCAATTGCATTTCTTAGGAATTTATCACAAGGAAATAATTAGGCAAGTGGATAAAGAGGTGTCAATGCTATAACAATGTGTAAAACTGGTAGCAACAGAAGTGCGTAGAGGCCCTAATGTAACCTAGCAGGGCCTCCAGCGATGTTCACCCACTACTGATAGTCAAGTTTGGATAAGGGCCCAGGATAGGTGAGGAGCACAGAACAGGGACCTCATTCATAAGAAATTCTGCTGTAGAATGGGTGCTCTAAGCTCTTAAAACAGCCTCTGCCTTAGGAAAGACTGTCCAGGGCATAAGAAGCCCAAACACAGGGTGTGATGACAAGTTTGCACTTGGCCTCACTGCTGGGAGCCCTGGGGGCCTCTGTCCTTTTGGCTGCGTTGTCTCCTGCCTCTTAGGGTGGTGGGATTCTGGGCTCTGATTGCAGCAGGTGGATTCACTTAGTTCTCCTCCCCTTTTAGCATTACTGTCTTCTGTAATAAACCTCTCACTTTGATCTGCCAGGCTGTCAAATGCTTTGATTTGGCATCTCTGTATTGTTCCAATGTTTCAGCAATCCAAATATCCACAATGGAGGGACAGATTTTAGTTTCTTCATACAGTGGGATATTTCACAGCTATTAAAACAAATAAAATAAACGCTTATATAATGATATGCAAAGATGTCCCACATCAATAACTTTTAAACACATGTTATGATCCCACGTCAATTAACTGGTTACATATGTACATATAATGTTTGCCTCTGCATAGACAAACAAAATGTAAGCTCTAGACCCCAAATGGAATTACAGGGGAGTCTTGTTGTCTGTTTTCTGCAGTTCTGTCATGTTTGAAATTGTCAAATAAACATGGTACATTTCCGGTAGCCACTCAGAACTCCTCCTCTCTGTCCACAAAGTATTGTCACCCTCCCTGTCCCATTTGCCCCAGCCCCGTGGACCCTGCTAAGCTGGGACCATCATCTCCGCTTGATAGACAAGACATTGAGGACCAGAGAGGGGAAGCACCTTGTATACATGACACCGCTCTGAGTCAAAGTGGACTTAGACTCCCTTTCTAGCCATTTCCTAAAGTCCAGGGAGCCCTGGAGGCCCAGGGCTTTCTGTCCTGAAGTAGGGGAGGTAGGGCTGCAGCTCACGACTTGAATGCATTTTCTCTCAACTACAATAAGGGCTGCTTCGTAAGATGACAAAGATAAATGGCTGCCTGCAAATTTGTCAGGTAATGTGTCTGTCTCCCCTACGGGACCATGAACTCCATATAAGCAGGAACCTGTCTGAATCACCCCGGTGTCCCCAGCACCAGGCCAGAGCCCAGTGAAGAGGACCTGGCATCACTGTTCACAGAGCCAGTCCTGGCCGCAGAGGCCCCAGCGACAGTCCAGAGTGTGGAGGACTTCATTCCCGACAACCTCCTGGACCGCAGCTTCCTGGAAGACATGACCCCCGCCAGGGACGAGAAGAAGGTGGGGGCCAAGGCTGCCCAGCAGGACAGCGACAGGGGGAGGGGTGGGCCTGGGCCTCCTCTCACATTGGCCCCAGCCTCCAGGGCGCCCGAACAGCAGGTGGGGCTGGCTTCCTGGGGGCGCAGAAGGGGCCCCCTGCCGGCTGGTCACTGTTGGTTGAGGACAGCGCAGATCTGTGGCTGGAGCAGATGAGGGAAGGGCTTCGACGGGGCTTCCAGACATCAGAAAGGCCTGGCCACCTGCTCTGCCCACACCCTGGAGAGGACAGGGGCACCCTGGGGTCTTCTGTGGGCAGATTTCCACATGGAGGCCATTGGCGAGGCCACTCCAGGTCATATGGGAGGTTCAGGCCACCAGATGTGGTCTCTGCAGGGCCAGGGCTCAGGGGCTGCAGAGACAGGGGTGGCTTCCTGCAGGTCCTAGAGCTGGGAGCTATTGCCGCCTCCTCATCCATCTGCCAGCCTCTCCCACCACTCTGTCTGCCACGCTGCCCCAAATTTTGCCTGCAGCAAAGCCCTGCATTTGGTCCCAGGCGTGGACTCCACTGGACAGGCTCCACCTGCAGTGGCCTCAGCACCTCAGCCTCACCCATTGCTGTGGGGCGGCGGCTTCCTCCAGAAATACACAAAGGACAGAAAGCCCCGTGGCCCTGAGCTGGGCCCGCCTCCTCCATGAGCACCCACTTGTGCGGCTCCACATCCTTCACCCACGGACCTGCCGCAGGGCAACACTGTGTCCAACCTTGTGCCCCCGACCCCTTCCTGCTCAGAAGCCCTGTGACGGCCATGAGGGGGCCTCTCCACCACAACACAGCACGTGGGGCGGGGTGGCCCCACGGCCAGGGTGTGCTGGGTACCAGGGTGCCTGGGACCAAGGCCTGTGAGCCCGGCCTGTCATTCCTACCCTGTGGCCTCTGACCACTTTGCCCCCTGCTTTGCAGTGATGGGGAGGCCCTGGGCGGCAACCCGATGGTGGCAGGGTTCCAGGACGACGTGGACTTCGAACACCAGCCACGTGGGAGTCACCCGCTGCCCGGGGGCCCCATCCCCAGTCAAGACATCACTCTTTCAAGTGAGGAGGAAGTAGAAGTGGCGGATCCCCCAAAAGTCCCTGCCCCAGCTCCCCAGCAGTGCTCAGAGCCAGAGACCAAGTGGTAAGGGCAGGTGTCCCCACGGGTGCAGCCTGGAGACCGGGGTGGGGCAGTTCAGGACACCTCCGGAGGACCCTGACTGACCCTGTGCTTGTCCACAAAGGTCCTCCATACCAGCTCCGAAGCCACAGAGGGGGACAGCTCCCATGAGCCCTGGCCAGGTGGTGCCTCTGTTCGCACAGGTCCGGAGAAGCACAGCAGCACCAGGCCCCCTGCTGAGATTGAGCCAGGGAAGGGTGAGCAGGCCTCCTCATCCAAGAGTGACCCCGAGGGGCCCATCACTGCACAAATGCTGTCCTTCATCATGGATTACCCCAACTTTGAGAGCGAGGCATCAGACACACAGCACAGGGCGGTAAGACGAGTCCTCGCGGGGCAGAGGTCAGCCAGGAGGCCAGGGTCCCTCCCACAGGCCTGATCTGGGTGAGTGCAGTGGCAGGAGGCTTCTGGAAGAGGCATCTCATGTCCCCACACTTGGGCCTTGCCGGCCTGGTTTGAGATCCCACAACTCCTGGGGGTGTGCAGAGGCAAACGCCTCCCCAGGCAGTGACAGGCACGCCCTCCGCCCCAGAGCAACTTCTGCTTGCCTTTGCCGCTGCCTGGCAGCTGCCGTGTGCACTTCTGAGCTGGAAGAGGCCGGGCATTGGTGGTCCCCGGGCTGGGCCCTGCAGGTGCTGGGCCTCCAGGCCTGGCGTGAGCCTGCTCTGCAAGAAGGAAGGGGACAGCTGGCTTCAGCCAGGCTCGGTGGACACCCTGGCCCTCTCGGGGCAGAGCCAGTGTTTCTCAGGGATGTGAGTGAGGCCCAGGAGGGACCCATGAGGGTCTGTTTACAGAAGCTGGGCAGGGGCCGCTTGGCTGTGGGGTGCACACTGCCCCGGCACCTGCTTGCCCTCCGCCTACACCCAGGGCCGCAGCATGCCTATGGCTCTGCTTCCGGCCGGGAGCCCTGAACACCAGTGTGCAGGCCCACCCTAAAGGGCAGCCCAGGCCCCACGCTAGGCAAGGCTGGCAAGAAACCGAAGGCAGCATGTGAGGCCTCTCCAGGGAGTGGGGGTTGTGTTTCCCACAGTGGCCTCAGCTGCACCCCCACTCAGGTGAGCCCACAGGTGGGAGCCAGGAGGCACTCCTCCCAAACACTCCACTGAGACCAAAAAGCACTCCTGTTTCACTCTGCGTGTCTGTTCTTCTCCCTGCACCTCTGCTCCCGCTGCCCCAGGCCCAGGCTGACATGGGTGGGCAGGAAAGTCCTCTGAGGCACGAGGCTGCCCAGCAGTGGTGTCAGGACGTCCCACCAAGTCTGGCCACACCCTGGGTACATCCCAGTCCACCTGTGCCAGGGCTCAGCAGCTGCACCCAGCACACTTGGGGACCTCAGCCCCAGGAGGTGGAAGTTCACTCTGCAAGGCTCCCAGGCAGCCGCCTGCAGCCCTGCCCCCCCCACCCCTGCCTTCAGGCCCCTACCCCCTCTAGCTGTCAGCAGCACCCAGCCTCCATCCCCACAGCTACTGTTGCCATGAGAACCCTGCAGGGCGGGCAGGAAGAGCGTGCCAGTGAAGGGGATGAGATGGCCAAGCTAGAGGCTCCTGTGCCGGGAGCTTTGTGGCCCCAGGGTGTGGGGCAATCACTGCAGTCCCTGAGCAGGTGCTGTGGCCCACAGCAAGCTTAGGAGCCTGGCCCCTTAGCCGACAGCCCATGAGGTCAGGGCCGGGTTCAGGGGTTCCCCTGGTGTGGGGATGGGTCAACAGCACGTGAACTTGCCAGGATCGCAACATGGACGGCTATGTTGGGGTTTTAGTGGGCCCTTCTTTGAGCAGCACAGAATGGGGTAGGCCCTGCCCTTCAGAGCCAAGGGCATCGGCTCCCCACCCCTCTGCCAAGCTAGAACGTTCCCAGGCCCAATGCCTTTGGGAGGGGCTGGCAGAGTGGGATGAGGACATTACCAGGCAGGTATGGTAGGTCACGTGCAGGCCTTCCCAGGCTGGCAGGGACACCGGATGCAGGAGTGGCCTCACCCAGAGAGGATGGCATCCTGGGGACACAAGAGGCTGCAGGGGCCATCTGGCCCCAGGTACCCCCTAAGATTTTGGCATTGGCAGCCTTGAAGCCGATAGGGCCTGGGGAGAGGCCAGTGGGGCAGAGAGTAGCCCATCTGCTCTTGCCTCGCCCGACAGGAGATGCGAATTCCAAGATGCCCCTGACCAGTCTCTGCAGCCCAGGCCAGGGCTTGGGCCCCTCCTCTCAGGCAAGTGTGTTGGGGTGACACTGGCGGGACTGGCAGGCTGCTCTGGGCCACAGGGCTCCTGTTTAGACACTGAGGTCTGTGTCTTGGGGGTGCTGCAGGGACCCTGTGCTCTGCACAGCCCCAAATTGGAGCCACTGCAGCTCGCAATCCCCAGCTCCACGGTGCAGCCCCCACTGGGTGCGGCCCCTTTAAGTACAGCCCCTTCAGCTGCCATCGAGGGCAGCACTGAGCAGCCAGGCCAGGATCCGCGCTGCTGCCTAGAAGCTTCTGCCGGTGCCGGGGACGCAGCAGTGCCGGGGACACGGAGGAGCCGACCTGGGGGTGGCACAGCCCAATGGGGCACAGCCGGAGCAGCACCTAGGTAAGGGGCTACGGGCCAAGTTGCTGAGTGTGTCACTGTCATGGGCGGGGGAGGCTGCCTTAGGGTGGCCGAAAGGATGGAGAGTCCCCGCCCCCAGGCAACACCGGCTATATCCCTTGAAGGGCCGCTCCCAGCCAGGGCAAGGCAAGGCAAGGCAAGGCAGGGCTGGGAGATGGGGAAGGCTGCCAGCCATCTCCATGGGCTCCAGAAGGCCTTGGGCCCAGGAGCGGGCCAACCCCTCCCCCATCCCCACGGGAGGGGGTGTCACCGACAGCCGCAGCCAGCAAGGCCGACTGTCACCTCCCTGGGGTGGAGCCTCACACCCTGTCATCCGGCCGGATTCCGGCCTGGCCTTGAGCTTAGCATGAAAGAGGGAGCAGGAAGGTAGACAGTCCTGCCACGGGTGGGGTGGAGGGGGGAGATGGGGTGGGCCGGGGAGGCTGGGATGGGCACAAGGCCTGGTACTCGTAGCCCTGACCCAGAAAAACAGCCCTGCCAGCAGGAAGCCCCTGCACACCTGGGATACAGAGGGGGGACCCGGCCAGACCCCGAGAGGCCCATCCACCTGAGGTTCTGCCCTGCAAGGGGCCTGGCCAGGTACCCGCTTTCCCCAGCTCACTCTGGCGTAGACCCACCCAGACCAGGTGTTGGGTGTGCAGACACCAGGCCTGTGGCCCCTCTCTGACGCACCCCCCAGCTGGTTCTGGGACCACAGAGGGGTTGGCAGCCCACATCTGAACCCTGGCCAGCCTGCAGCGTGGGGGCCTAAGAAACGCAGGTTTCCATGGAACCTTCTGAGCGAAATGGGGAGGGCCCTCTCCTGCAAAGCAGTGGGGCTTCCCCCACCCTCCGCCCTGCCCACCCCCAGTGGGCAGCTTCCGGGCCTGCTGCGCAGCTCAGGGGAGAGGGGCTGCCACGAGCTCGTGGCTCGATGGCTTGGGACTGCCGTGCAAACCCTAGGGGGGTGTCCTGTGCGTTTACACAAAACTGGGGCCTTGTTTCAACCACCCAAGGATACTTGGGGTCAGAAAAGGTGTCGGCAAAGGAAAGGGAGATTTAGGGCCCAGGTATGCTCTCTGGGGGCATTTTTCTGGCCTAGGGCTCACGGGAAGTTGAGGGCACCTAGGCGTGGGTCCTTGCAGTGCTGGGGGCGGGGCTCTGTGCTGGGCCTGGCCAGCAGGTGGGGTGGTTGGTGTCACTCACTTGGTGCAGAGCTAGCTAAGGCTGAGGCCCAGGGACTCGCCTTCGACTGTGCGCCATCAGAGGGGTCGCTCTGCAGTGGGCGCTGTGACGGGGGCGCAGTCACTGACGTCTCCTGGGGCAACACCTATAAATAAGGCCCAAATGCGGCCCGTCCTTCCAGCTGTGGACACCAGAGGGTGTAGCCCCAGGACCACGCCCCCACTCCCCTACCCCACCCGGAAAGGGGTCCACCCGAGCCGGCCCTGCCGTCACTAGTCGGGGGAGGGGAGGCCCTGGAGCTTCACGCAGGACCTCCCGCCACGGGAACCACAGCCACGGCTAAGCCTTTCTGGCACGCCCGCCCCATCGCAGGGAGAGGACGGGGGAGGGGCAGGACGGGCGCCTAGACAGCTGGCTTCCTCCCGCAGGTGCTTCTGACTCCGGCATGGAGGAAGCGCCCGCTTTCTCGGCCCAGGCCCGCAGCCAGGGCTGCTCCGCCCGCTGCGCCCCAGGTAAGCCGGGGCCAGCGTGGGGGAGTAGCGGGGCCTGGGCCGCGGTGGGGGCCGCCCTGACCCGCGTCTCCCCCCAGGGCAAAAGCCCCACAAGGCAGTGTGAGCTGGAGCCGCCAGCATGAGGACCTCTTTTAAGATGACCCGTGCGGACCCTCCGGACCTGCTGGTGTCGACCGTGTACTAGGACATCAAGGTGGCGACCCCAGGACCCGCGTCCAAGCGCTCGCCATGTGAGCGATCCGTGGCCCGGCCTGCTGAGCCCGCACCTTTCAACAAGCGCCAGTGCCGCAGCTTCGACTTCCTGGGAGCGCTGGACGGCCCAGCCATGGAGACCCTGCCAGAGCCACCGCCCACGGAGCCCGCTGTGCCGCGCGCCCGGACCCGCGAGGCCGAGCCACGCCGCCGCGCCCGCTCCAGGAGCGCGCCCCCGGGCCTGACGCCCGCGCCCGCCTCGCCGCCGGTGTTGTCCCTCCGGGGGCGGGAGGCCCAGCGCGCGGCGCGGGCCAAGGCATCGCCGCGCCCTTGCCAAGAAGCTGCATCCCATCAAGTTGCAGCCGTAGCGGGGCGGCTCCGGCCGCATCGCGCCCCTGTGCACCGCCGCGGGCCGCTGCGCACCGCCCGAGCCACCCGCGGGTCCCGCCCCCCACGTGCGCTGCCGCCTGGACATCAAGCCAGACGACGCAGTGCTCCAGCACGCCGCCCGGGGCTCGCGGTCCTGCGGGCCCGCGGAGGCCGCGCCCTGGGCCCGCCCGCCCCGCAGTTCCACAGCCTCACAGTGCCCGGGCCCCGCCATATGGCGTTGTCGCGCACCCCGACGCCCGGCGACTCATACTGTGCGGATCCCCGGGTGTTCTACTGCGACGGGCCCCTGCCTGGGCCCCGGGACTACGCCGAGCGCCGCAGTCTGCCCTTCACCACCCCGCCGGGCCCCACCTAGTTCTTCTATACAGAGGAGCCCCAAGGCTTCCGGGACAGCTTTGCGGCCAGTCCCGGCCCAACCTTCGACGCCTACTGCCCCAGGTCCTATCCGTCTGAGGAGCTCCCAGGGCCCAGTCCAAGGCGCCTGGGCGGCTACTACGCAGGAGCGGTGCGCTCCTTCCCAATCCAGGAACCGCCCTCCCGCTCCTACTATGTGGTGGCTCCCGGAGCCTACCGCCTGCCCTACGGGCCCCGCTATGTCCCTGAGGAGCCCCGGGCCCAGTCCACCGCCCGCCCCTTTTACACGGAGGACTTCGGAAGGTACTGCGAGCGTGACGTCCTGGCTCGCACGTACCCACACCCGCGCAGCAGCCCAGCCTGGGTGGACTGGGGCCCGCGACCCTACAGCACCCTGCAAGTGGTGCCGTCCTCTGACCCCTACCTGTTGCTCGCCTCCTGGCATGGCGGCACCGGCACCAGTCCGCCCCGGTTGGCCGCCGACAGCCACCACTACTCACGCTCCTGGGACAACATTCTGGCCCCGGGGCCGCGCCGAGAAGACCAGTTGGGCCGCGGCCGCAGCTAAGAGAACCTGCTGGGGCGCGAGGTGCGGAAGCCGCGAGGCGTGTCCCCCGAAGGCCGGCACCCGCCCGTCGTCGTGAACCTGTCCACCTCGCCCAGACACTACGCCCCACTGTCCCTGTCCGAGACGTAGCTGACGGAGAAGGGCCGCACGGGCAAGGGCCTGGGCCGCAACTGGTACATGACGCCCGAGATCACCATCACTGACAATGACCTGCATGCCACCCAGCACGCACCAGGGCCTGGGAGTTGCCCGGGGGCTGCACGCGGCCACCTCCCCACGCGGCCCCCGACGGCCCCACCTCTGGCCGCCAGCGAAGCCTAGAGCAGCTGGACGAGCTCATCACAGACCTGGTCATGGACTCGCAACCCCCCCGCCGGCCAGGCCGCAGAGCCTGCGGCCGACTGCCTGGGCCCCCAACTGCACCGACTGCTGGACTCGCGGCCCGCGGGCTCCGGGGTCCCCGCGCTGGTGCCGCCACTTTTGCCCCCTGCCTCGGCCGGTAGCGCCGAGGAGCCCGCGGCCCCAGGGGGAGAGGCGGCTGACGAGTCCCCTGAACCCAGTGCCGACGAGGACGACCTGATGACCTGCTCCAGTGCGCGCTGCTGGCGCACAGAGACCATGTTCAACGCCTGCCTGTACTTCAAGTCCTGCCACAGCTGCTACGCCTACTCTTGCTCGTGCCTGTGCCGCAGCGAGGACTGGGACGTCCACAAGGCGCGTTGCGTGTACGGCCGCGTGGGCAGCATGTGCCGCCACATGCTGCAGTTTTGCTGCTACAGCGGCCCGGTGCACCGCGCTTTCTCGTGCATCGCTCCTGTCGGTTTCCTGTTGCGCAGCCGTGGCGTGCTCTTCCTGGGCTTCCCAAGGCCAGGCTTGGCCGACAACTTCCTGCGCTTTGGCCTGGAGGGGCTGCTGCTATCCCCCACCTACCTATCGCTGCGTGAGCTGGCCACACACGTGGCGCCCCTGGGCAGCTATGCACGCTAGCTGGCAGCCGCTGGGCGTCTCTACAAGCCGGCAGAGTGCTTCCTGCTCAGCGTGTCCGTGGCCGTGGGACCTGGCACCGCACCCCTGGGGACATCCGCCCTGCCCGTGCCCGCGCCCACGCCATGTAGCCACGGGCCAACAGTGCACAAGCTAGCCAAGGTAGCGCTGGCGGCCAGCAGTCCCGCGCAGCCACCCGGCGCGGAGCCGCGAGCCCGACAGGGAGACGCTGATCCTGATGCCACCGCCGGGCACCCACATTTTCAAATATATTTATACAGTACCCTATGCCTGGTACCAATTTATTGTATTAGTTCATTTTCACACTGCTATCAAGAAATGCCTGAGACTGGGTACTTTATAAAGAAGAGGGATTTAATTGACTCAGTTCGGCATGGCTGGGGACACCTCAGGAAACTTACAATCATGGCAGAAGGGGAAGCAGGCACGTCTTACATGGCAGCAAGCGAGAGAGAGAGAGAGAGAGAGAGGAGCAAGCAGGGGAAATGCCAGATGGTTATAAAACTATGAGATCCCATGAGAACTCACTATGATGAGAACAGCATGGGGAAACTGCCCCCATGATCCAGTCACCTCCCACCAAGTCCTTTCCTCAACATGTGGAGATTAAGGGATTGCAATTCAGGATGAGATTTGGGTGGGGACACAGCCAAACCATATTAGCATACCTAGGTTACTAGCTCATATCTGGAGCCAGCAATGGGGTTTGTCCCACCAGAATCACTCAAGCATAGAGTGATGTGGTTCCCCAAAGGAAAACTAAAGTGTTGTTTCTAGACAAAGAGGATTCAATGCTGGGAAGGCAAAAGCAGTATATCTATTCCACAGTAGGATGTGAGTCATCAGTACACTGGAGGTAGTAAGAAGGCTAGGAGCAGTGGTTGACACCTGTAATCCCAGCATTTTGGGAGGCCAAGGCAGGTGGATTGCTTGAGTCCAGGAGTTCAAGACCAGCCTGGGCAACATGGCAAGGCCTTATCTCTACAAAAACAATATACAAACCAGCTGGGCATGGTGGCGTACACCTGTAATCCCAGCTACTCAGGAGGCTGAGGTGGGAGGATTGCTTGAGCCTAGGAAGGTCAAGGCAGCAGTGAGTTGTGGTCATGCCACTGCACTCTGGCCTGGGTGATAAAGTAAGACCCTGTCTCAAAAAAACAAAAGAAAAGAAAAATGATAACAACAATAAAACCCAGAAAGAAGTAAGAAAAGCACCAGTTTCATCTCTATATTTTTACTTTCTGGTAGTGGAAAGAGAAGAAATTATTAGCCAAAATAATATATGTACATATATCCTTAGATCTATGTCTATATCTATAGTCATATAGTCATTTGTATTAGAAGACACAGCTTCTGAACTTTATTGCTCTTTAGATACTGATCCATATGAGATTCAGAAGAGAACAGGTAATGCATTTCAGGTTTATTTGTGATGAATATATAGCATCGAGCTTCAGGAACTGATTTGGTTGTCATGTGCATTGGTACTAGTTGGACTGTCATCATGCTGTGACATTGGTCCTTTCTGAAGGACCAAGAGCTCCCCTTCTCTCCTCATTGCTTTAGGCCTGACCTTTACTGAGATCTCTCTCCTAATAGTCTCTAGTCTATGACAGATTGGCAAAGTAAACTTTGGCCATTTCTATGTTAGCTTTTTTCTGCACTGGCAAGAAACAGTCACTGAATATTGATTTACTGAGTATAATTTGTCTGTGTTTTAAAAGTTTAGAAATGTGTTCTTTGGACTACATATTTGGCCTAAAACACCCAGTGGATTACCACACATATACCCCCATCACTTGCCCTACGTCACCAATAGTAGGGTGGCCACATTCACTGTTTACAAGGATCTATTCTTTAGGACTGAGTCATTAGCACAATCCTGTCTTCCTAGGCTTATTAGAGAAATCGAAGACAGGATATTTGAATTGAAAGGTACCTACAAATCCATCTTCTTTCCCATTGATTGAATCCCTTTCATACTGTTTCTTGAGGATGGTCAATCAGTCTTGCTTAAGCACTTCCCCCAGGAGGAAAGTCACTATTTACAGATTCCCCAGCCCTTTGCATTGCTAACAGTTTGTATCATGAGAAAGTTCTCTCCAACAGAGTTGCTCTCTCATTAATAGTCACCTCTTCTTAAAGCAACAAGGCCAGTTTTGAGGAATCTCTTTGTGCCCCTTTTCAGTAGTAGATCAGGGTTTGCACTTCAAAGGATATCTTGGGTGTCTTTTTATGAGTCAAAGGCTTATCATCTTTATTGCAGATCAGTAACAAGGCAGGTTTCTGGAATATGTATATGGTTTCTGTATAAACAGTCCCCAAACTCATGTATCAACCTGACAAAGTCTAGACCCAAGAGTTGGTTTCAAGAAGAAAAAAAACAGCCAGCCATGATAGAAAGAATCGCAATAAATTGTGCTGAAGTGTGTTTATATAACGAGTTTAAATAAAGCAATCCAATGGTAAACTAAACTACAAGTCCTAGTGGTAAAAGCAACCTCTGAAGAGTCAGTGGAACGGACAGGTTACACTTGTTTTGATTGTGCACACAAGTGAACACAGATTCCCAAATGGATGGCTAGCACCTCAGGACATTGCTTCCAGAGGGCAAATTTCATCAGTCATTCTCATTTTGAGAAACTGAAGTTCAAAGAGATGGGTGACTGCACTAAGTCAGACAGAGCCCTTATATGAATATATCAGATATTCTGATATGATATATATATGATATGATATGAATATATCAGATAACATATACTTCAAGCAAAAACCTATAAAAACAGACAAACACGGCCATTACGTAATGATAAAGGGATCAGTATCACAAGACAGTATAATAATTGTAAATATATATGCCCTCTATATTGAAACACCTAAATATATAAAGCTAACATTAATAGATTTAACAGGAGAAATAGAAAGCAACAAAATAATAGTAAGAAACCTTAACATTCCACTTTGAGCAGTAAACAGATTATCAAGACAGAAAACCAGCAAAGAAACATCATATTTAGACTGAACTCTAGACCTAAATAACTTAGCCGTCATTTACAGAATATTTTATCCAAAAATTGCATAATTCACAGTCTTCTCAACTGCACATGGAACATTTTCCATGATGGATCATATATTAGGCACAAAATGAGCCTTAGCAAATTAAAAAAAAATCAAAATTCTATCACCTTTTTTCTGACAATATAGAATAAAACGACAATAAACAATAAGAACTTTAGAAATTGTGCCAATACATACAAATTAAATGTGTCCCTAAACAACCAATGGGTTAAAAAATAAATTTTAAAAGTTCTTAAGACAAATGGAAATGAAATCAGAACATATAAAAACTTATGAAATACAACAAAAATGTCCTCAGAGGGAAGTTGGAAGAAATTAATTTCTATATGAAAAAAGAAATCTCTAACAATTTAAGAATGTATGTCAGGGAATTATAGAATCATGAACAAACTATGCCCCAAACTGGTAAAATAATATAAATAACGAAGCCCAGAGCACAACTGAACAAAATGGAGACAAAAATATGAAAGATCAATGAAATAAAAAGTTATTTTTTGAAAAGATAAACACAATTGATATATCTTTAGTCAGACTAAGAAAAAAAGATTCACATAAATAAAATCAGATGAAAAACATATTACAATGGTTACTACAGAAATACAAAGAATCATGAGAAAGTATTACAATCATATGCCAATAAATTGGAAAACCTAGAAAAAATAAGTTTCTGAACACACATAACCTATCGAAATTGAAGAAAGAAGAAATACAAAATGCGAACAGACCAGTAAAAAATAATGACTGAAGCATTGATTTAAAGTTTCTCAATACAAGAAAATCAGGAGGGCTGGGCAGAGTATCTCACACATGTAATCTCACACTTTGGAGGCCAAGGCAGGAGGACTACTTGAAGCCAGAAGTTCCACATTAGCCTGGGGAACATAGTGAGACCCAGTCTTTACAAAAATAAAAATAAAAATTAGCCAGGTGTAGTGGTGTGCACTTGTAGTCCTAACAACTTGGGAGGCTGAGGCAGGAGGATCACTGAAGACCAGGAATTTGAGGCTGCAGTGAGCTATGATTGCACCACTGTACTCCAGCCTGAGTGACAGAGAAAGACCCTGTCTCTAAATCAAAATAATAATAATAATAATAAATAAAGGAAAAGAAAGAAAAAGAAGAAAATAAAATTTCAAGACCTGATGCTTATACTCCAAATTCTTCAAAACATTTAAAGAAGACTTTATACTAATTATTTACAAACTGTTCCAAAAAAATGAAAAGGAGGAAGCTCTTCCTAACTAATTCTATGAAGGCAGAATTACCTTATTCCCAAATGAGACAAGAAGAGTGAAAAACTAAACTACAGGCCAGTATCACTGATGAACATAAATGCAAATCTCAAAACCAGCAATGCTAGCAATCATAATTTGAAAGCATATTAAAAAGATATTTCACCATAATCAGGTTGTATTTATTTCAGGGAAGCAAAAAGGGGTTATTATATGTAAATCAATAAATGTGATACACCACATTCGGTAAGGGAAGATAAAAATCACATAATCATTTAAATAGATACAGAAAAGCATTTGACAAAATTCAATGTTTTTTTAAAGATAAGATCTCTTAACAAATTAGTTATAAAAAGAACATAACTCAATAAAATAAAGGGCATATATGATAACCCACAGCCAACATGATACTGAGTAAGGAAAAGTTGAAAACTGTCTCTAAGATCTGGAACAAGACACGGATGTTCACTTTAATAACTTCTCTTCAACATGGTAGTGGAAGTCCTAGCCCGAGCAATTAGGCAAGAGAAAGAAAAGACATCCAAATTTAAAAACAAAAAGAAAGTCAAATTGTCCCTGTTTGCAGATGGCATGATCTTATGTATGAAAAACCCTAAATGCTCAAAAACAGGAATACTAAATGAATACAGTAAAGTTTTAGAATACAAAATCAACATAGAAAAATCAGTAGCATTTCTATACCCAACAGCAAACTATCTGAAAAAGAAATGAAGAAACCAATCCCACTTACAATAGCTATAAAAAAATACCTGGGAATAAACTAAGCCAAAGATGTCTAAAATGAAAACTGTAAAACATTCATAAAAATCAATTAAAAAATAGAAATAGAGAAAGTTATCCCATTTTTATGAATTAGGAGTATTAACACTGTTAAAATGACCATGATACTCAAATCAATCTATAGGTCCAATGCAAACAAATTTCCAATGTTATTATTCACAGATGTTAAAGATTTTAAAAATCGTTCTGCAGATGTTAAAAAAGATTTTAAAAACCGTTTTTGTTTTTTTTTCGTTCTGCAGGCGAAGGCTGAGGTCGCGCTCCCGCTGGCCAGTTCCCAGCAGCAGCGCATCCCCCTGCTCTGGGCCATCGCTCCAGACCCGCAGGGTTGCAGCCCCGCGGGGATCAGCACTGAGTTGGTCCCGCCACCGCTCCACTGTTCAGGCTGCGACTGCGGAGAGCCAACTGCCCAGCGCTTGGAGAAGGGCGTTAGGCCTTCTGCGCCGGCAGTACCAGATGGCAGCCGGACTCTTCCGCTCCATGCTAGCCCGGCTGGCGTAGCCTGGACCGCGACCGGTGCCTGAGTTTGGGGGATGCGCTGGCCCTCGCCCGCCGGCCGCCTCTGGGAGGCCCTGGACGCGTTCACTGTCGCCCTGCGGCTGGAGGCCCTGCGGCCAGAGGAGCTGGCGGGTGGGCCGGTGTGCCCGGGCTTGCGCGAGCGGCCACTGCTCGTGCGGAAGCCGGGTTCGAGGCGCCAGGCTAGACAGGGCCAGCCCCGGCGCCCGGCGCGCCCAGCGACCTGCTCAGCTGCCCGTGGCAGCTGCACACGCCGGTGACGCTGCCCTGCGGGCTCACAGTCTGCGACTGCTGCGTGGAGCTGCGGCCCCCGCGGCCACAGGCGCGGCGCGTGAACGTGGTGCTGAGCCGCCTGCTGGAGAGGTGCTTCCTGGCCTAGTGCCCGCTGTGCAGGCTGGAGGGTCAGGCGCGGAGCCTGCAGCGCCAGCAGCAACCGGAGGCCGCGCTGCTCAGTTGCTACCAGGCCCTGGAGCTGGGTGAGTCGGTGGTGGCGCGGGTCCGCCTGCCCGACAACACCTGTCAGGCCGCGGGCTGGAGCTGACCAGAGGGCCTGGGCTGCCGAGTGCTTTGTCCAGGCGTAGGGGTCACTTCGCTTTCTAACGATGGGAAGGTGAAAGGTGGCGGCGGCCAAACCCTGCAGCCAAGGTGGCGAGTGTCAGACGCCACAGGCAACCCACTAATTTTGTCTTTTCCAGGATGCTGGAGTTTCCTGCAGCCCCAGAGCAGCTCTTTAAGGCCCTGCAATTGCCTTTCCTTCCCTTCTGCTCTATTGGAGCGGGAGGATGACCAAGTGTTTTTGCTCATCCTGAAGGGAAATGCACATGGAAGGACACACCGGTTCATTATTTGAGTAATCCAGGCAGGAGACCCCCTGTCAGCTTCAGCTGTGACACCACCTCAGGCGAAAATACCTAGCGGTTTTACCTCTTTTCACCAAATGGGTCTTTTGGCGGTTTGTGGCGAGTCCCACGTAATGATGAACTCTTAGTTTCTCATTCACACCCAGGAGCTGAGGTGCCCTGGGGTGGGGGGTGCGGGTGGGACTGGCCACCTGCACCGAGTGTGAGAGAAGCCACACCTGGGACCAGCCCCTTTGTCCTGCCTCTGCATCCAGAGTCCCTGCAGGAGGCAGAAGGGGTGAAAAATAGCCTCGATGTGAAAATGCTTGTGTGTCCCTGAGGGGGGAAGCACGTCACAGTTGGGGCACTGATTCCTGTCATTGGATACAGCACAAAGAAGGACCCTAGGACATGGGGTGGCAGACGGGAGCACAGAGAGGGTGGGTGCTACTGGGGTGCACAGGCAGCTTGAGGAGGATGGAGATGGCAAACTTCCCTTTGTCACACCAGGTCCACGTTTAGGGCTGGAGGACCACCAGATCCCCAAAGCCTCCTGTGCTTCCGCGGCAGAGGAGTGGCAAGGCCAGTGGTGATCAGCATCCAGGGATCTGGCAGCCACCACTGATGCCCACCTGCTTGTCCCTCAGCTGGGTGCCCACTGGCGGCCACACTCCAGGTCTCTGGGCTCTGCCTAGGACGTGTGTTTGGGCTTCTCTCCCGAGCAGAAGTCATCAGCATAGCCTCTGCATCCCACGGATTTGTTTTGTTTCTGAGGGAATAATTAAGGCGTGTTAGTATGCTATCAGAAAATTGCTGACTATGGCTAAAAGCTAACAGGGCAATCTGGGAGCTTGTGGAGCGCTAGTTAGTGATAACAGAAGAGGAACATATTTGACCGTTCTGTGCTACACCCAGATTCTCAGGAGGTGGCGAGGGAGGAGGCTTGGCACTGTGCCATGATCGGAGCCCCTGGTCCTGGGGACTCTGTTTTCCTGTGGGATCTTGGAGGAAAGGCGGTTGGCTGAGAAGCTCAGTATGCAGTGAGGAAGAAGAATGACTAGAGGTCCTTGGGTTGGAGAGATCTAGTACCCCAGGCGGGACTGGCTGTGGCCTGCACCCACCCCAAACTCACACATTCTGTCATGCTCACACACATGCACACACAGGCCCAAGCTCACACACCACACGTGGCTTATTCACACACACACAAACACATGTATGCACTCATATTCACACATCCACACGCAGTTATATTCCACATACACATTCATACTCCCAAGTTCAAACACTACTATCACACATTTCTTCACACACTCCACACAATAACTCACATACTCTCACATATGTACACACTCACCTACACACTCTCCATTACATTCACCTGTCCGCTCTCACACGCATGCACAAACACACACACTTCAAGCCAAATTAGAGCCCTTTTCCAGGTCCCACACAAACAAAAATGATACTTCAGTTTCTTCATCTTGACCAGAACTGGGCGCATGATTCCATCCAATCACAAGGTGAGGCGGGGAATGAAATCCTATCACGTTCTCAGAAGGTGGAGACCAACTATGACAGGCCAATCTAATGACTACCACAAACGAGCAGGGGGGATTGAAACAGAAAAGTGGTTCCTGCTGACGTGTGGCGTTGACAGAGCCCAGTTCTGCCTCATGACAAGCACTGCCTTGCCCCTCAATGATGGAAAATGGTTGTGTGTCTTGTTTCCTGGCCCCCATCTCTGTCTTGGTACAGAGTAGAGACTTGAGTCTCGGTTCCAAAGACAGGAGTCCCGCTGAGCTGACCCGCAAGGTGACAGGTGAAGTCTTGCCATCCCCTGACCAAGTTCCCCAAGGCCCCTTGAGACTCAATTTCTGAAGAGGGTCTGCTCGGAATTCCGTCCCCATGCTCTGCCCAGCTGTCAAGACACTTGTGAGTTCTTTGGAGCCTTTTGGCCCAACAACTAGACTGGATAACTGGCCACCTCTTGATTGCTCCAGAACCTCTACTTCCATGTTCTGCCCAGGGGACTGGAGTTCCTTTTAGCCCTGGCAGAGGGGTTTACCCTTAGGATCTGTCACACCCCGAAGTTCTGAGCCCTCCCAGTTTATGCGGGTCAGCCCACATGACCAGCAGTCTCCTAAAAACATGAGGCCTTTCTTTTGGAAAGCTCAAGGAAGGATATGACCAGAGAAATAGGCAGCAAGGCTGAGGTGAGGGAGTCACACTGGAATACAGCCTAAATTAGTTTTGTCTCCCTGAAAATCCTTCCTTGTTCCTTCCCTCAGTTCACTTCCTTTCAGTTAACTGAAAACTCAATAGCAACTCATTTCAATTCAGAAATTGAACACTGAGCCAGGCACTGTATAAATGCCTGAAACCAGCAGTGAGTAAGCACTAAAAATCATGGCCTTTTGCTCTGTGGGATTTACAGTGTATGGGAAAGATGGGTATTAAACACGTGTGAAAGTATGAAAAACTTGTATGTGTGTGGGTGTATTGGAGCTTTATAGAAGCATATACAAAAAGGAGAAATTATCCTAGTCTAGTGGGTAGGAAAGACCATCCTAGAAAAATGGTGTTCAGTATGAAACTTAAAGTACCCAACAGTGCTTGGCCAGAGAAACAAGACATGTGGCTTAAAGGTGGTCACAAAATTAAAGACAGTAATGGTCATACATTCTTTGTTTCTCTTTTCTCTGTAAGATAGAGTCGAGTTCTCTAGTCCTCTTCCCCTGGACTCTTGGCTGGCCCTATCCTCACCTGTAGAATGTGGTGGAAGTGACTTTCCGGGTCTTCTGAGGCTGGGTCATGGGAAACCTTGAGCTTCTGCCCAGACTTTTCAGAAAACATGCCCGGGGAAGTCAGAGGTTGTGTAAGGAGTTCGGCTATCTGAGACCACCATGCTGTGAGGAGCCCACACTAGCCTCATGGAAAGGCAGCATGGACAGAGGGATGCCCAACCAGTTCCCTGCTGTTCCTGTCACTCCAGCAGAACCCAGGCAATGAGTAAGGAAGCCTTTGATGGTTCCAGCCCCAGCCACCATCTGACTGTAACTGCATGAGAAGCTCTGAGCGGGAACCACCTACATAAGCCCAGTTAACCAACAGAATTGTGAAAAATAGCAAGTTTTTGCTTTAAACTACTCAGTTTAGGATCATTCGTTACACCACTATAGATAACTGGATAAAAGAGCGTAAATGAATTCCAAACAGAGGAACAGCAATGTGCAAAGGCAAGTCTGCACCCTCAGACCTCCTTCAGAGAATACAGCTTTTAAACCGTCTTAAAACCAGCTCCTCATGAGCAGCTGCAGTACCTCACCCTCAGGCATAGGGCAGCCAGAGACAGATTTTTAATATTGTGTCACCAGCAACAGGAACCTCAGGACCAGATGCCACCGCAGCGGCTAATTCAGGTGATCATCCCCCAGCAGCGGCAGGGTGGAAATTGGCTGCTCAGCCCCATCTTGGCGGCTGCACAGAGGCCAGCGTCCGCACAACCCGCTCTGGGTAAGGGCAAAGGAAGAGCGGACCTAGGGTGGGAGGACTCTGCACTCCCCAACCCTCAGGCCATCTGAGACCAGCCCTGCTAGCCTAGGTCTAACCTCGGCTGCAGCTGATACCTGCTCATGGCGCGCGGAGACTGCAAACCCGGACTCCGCCCGCCGACACCAGCAGCCCCGAAACCCTAGAGCCAGACGCCACCTAGTGGCCAAAGTCAGGTAGTCGGCCCACAGCTGCAGGAGAGCTGGAAACTGCCCTTCTGGAATGCCCATTACTGGAGGCTGCACCAGTGCCCAGCCCTCACCACCCGGAGCTCTGAGCACAGGCAAATGAAGTGCTGACCCTAGGGTGAGAAAGCAGTGCATTCCGTGACTCTCAGGCCGTCTGAGCCCTGCAGCCTCAGCGGTGGGCTCAGGGGAGGCTGCCGCGGGCACACGGAGAACTATATAGCAGCTGTGGCAGTCTCGGACCCTGTGCAAACCAACAACAGCGCGGACCCCATGACCAAAAGCCGCCACGGCGCCTAACTCAGGCGGTCGGCCCTCCAGCAACCAGAGAACCGAAACGTGCAGCTCCGCCCCATCCCAGCGCCTGCGCTGTACTTAGTGCCTGCAATCCCACTCTGGGCGCTGGCAAGGAAGACTGGACCTTAGGGTGGCAGGGCGGTGCACTCGGGGACCCTCAAGGCTTCTGGAAAAAGCCCTGCCAGCCTCCACCGTGGACTCAGCTGCAGCTGCCACCTGCACACTACTGGAAGCAACAGGGTGGCAGCTCTAGTCTCTGCTAACTCCAGCAGCAGCGCGGACCGCAGAGCCAGAGATAACTGCAGGGCGTGTTAGGAGGTTGGCCTCTCAGCTGCAGGAGGGCGGGAATCTGCGCCCAACCAGATCCTCATGGCTGCACAGTGTCCAACGCCCACGACCCCGCAATCTGGGCGCTGGTCGAGGAATAACGGGTCCTAGGGTGGAAGGGCGGTGTACTCAGCCACCTTTAGGCAGTCTCAGACCAGCCCTGCCAGCATCTGCCTCGGGCTCAGCTGCAGCTGGCGCCTGCGCATGGCGCACAGCAGTAGTAGTGGCAGCCCTGACCCTGCCCGCAGACACCAGCAGCAAAGACCCCAGGTCCGGAGGCTTCCAAGGCACCTTAGTCAGGTGATCGGTCCCATAGCTGCAGGAGGGCGGGAATCAGCTGCTCAGCCCCATAGCAGCTGTGGCAGCCCCGATCTCTGTCCATGCCACCAGTAGCACGTACCCCACGGCCAGATACTGCGGTGGCGCCTAATTCAGACTGCAGCTGCAGCAGGGCGGGAATCGGACGCTCAGCCCCATCCTGGAGGCTGCCCAGAGTCTAGCGCTCATACACCGCCTCCTGGGAGCAGGCTAAGGAACAGCAGACCATAGGGTGGTAAGGCGGTGCACTCAGCGACCCTCAGGGTGTCTAGGACCAGCCGTGCCAGCCTCTCAGCTGCAGCTACCACCGCCAGGTGGCTCCCGGCAGCAGCGATGGAAACCGCCCCCCCGCCCGACCCTGCCTGCCGCCAACAGCAGTGCAGATTCCATGGCTGGATGTCTTGCCAGGACGGGAACCTGCCGCTCAGCCTATTCTGGGCAGCTGCACAGAGACCAGCGCCTGAAACCCTGAGCTCTGGGCGTGGGCCAAGGAAGAGTGGACCCTAGGATGCGAGGACGGTACACTCGGTGATCCTCACTTTCAGGGACCATCCCTGCCGGCCTTTACTGAGAGCTCAGCTGCAGCTGCCACCTGTACAAGGGCGCGGCAGCAGCAGAGCAACCTGGCACTTTGCCTGCACCACCAAGAGCCCTGACACTGGGGACACCACCACCTCAGCCCTTAATTCAGGCAGTCAGCCCCACAGCTGCAGCAGGGCGGAAACTCTTGCCCTGGGCCCAGTCCCCTTGGCTGCACAGTTCCCGGTGCCCGCAACCCGGAACTCTGGGCACAAAGGAACAGCGGACCCTAGGCTGGAAGAGTGGTCCACTCCATGACCCTGAGGCTGTCTGGGAAACGCCTTGCCAGCCTCTGTCATGGGCTCAGCTGCACCAGCCACCTGCACATGGCATGCGCAGCCGCCTTGGTGGCAACCCCAGACCATGCTCTTACACCAGCCAGGTGGACCCCAGGGCCAGACACCGCCCAGCGGCTAATTCAGGTGGTCAGGCCCCAGCTGCAGGAGGGTGGGAACCGGCCGCTCAGCCATTTCCTGGAGGCTGCCCTGTGCCCAGTACCTGCACACCCTGCTCTGGACGCCAGCAAGAAAGAGCTGACTCTAGAGTGAAAGGGCCATGTACTCAAGGACCCCCCAGGCTGTCTGGGACCAGCCCTGCCTGCCTCTGCTGTAGGTTCAGCTGCAGTGGTAACCTGTACAAGACGCACAGCAGCAGCTGTGGCAAACTCCAACACTGCCAGCGCCACCAGCAGTGCGGACCCTTGGGCCAGAAGCCTCCAGGGCACCTAAGTCAGGGTGTTGGTCCCCAAGCTGCAGGAGGACACACCAGGCACCAAACTGACTTTATTTTTTATATTGCATCTAGTTTGCTAAATAAGGGACATGTAGTAATAAAATAATATCCCAGAGGACATTTTCACATTTTACTTTCTCTTTTAAAATTTCCATCGTTAAAAGAGCCAAACAGCCATAGGCTCTGGATATAATAGCTTCAGCTGCAAATAAAAAAATTGTCTTTATGGATGGAAGGTGTGAAAAGGACTGTTCCATCAGTCTCTCAGCTACTCTCCCACGGAACACTGTAGTGTGTTCAAACAAATGAGGACAGTAGTGAATAAATCAGTCTTTTAAACTTGTGTAAGATTTTCCATACCTGG
Organism: Hylobates moloch; assembly: GCF_009828535.3. Classification (NCBI taxonomy): domain Eukaryota; kingdom Metazoa; phylum Chordata; class Mammalia; order Primates; family Hylobatidae; genus Hylobates; species Hylobates moloch. Next base: position 40,880,658 of record NW_026652285.1, read on the forward strand.
ATTTCAGATCATTTTGGAGGCAAGTATTAATTTATTCTTTTTTCTCCTAATTTTTCATATGGACAAATTTAGGCACAGAGGAGATAATGAACTTGGCAGAGAACTGGGAGCAAGACATTGATGGAAAATGATGCTGATTTAAATGCTTCCTCCTTGCATTTCTCATAATGAAAGCCCAGCCATACTGTGACCCTTGTATTTTATGGTTCACTGAAGAGCCACAGTAACAAATTTTAAATACCTACCAAATGTCATAAAATGTCATTTCATATTGTTCTTGGTTTGTAAAGGGAAAATGAAAACTGAAAAAGTTCATACATATCTTGTGCTGGTTCAATAAACTAAATACCATCAGACTTTCAACAAATATATAGTCAATTATAATATGGTAATATTAAACAAGAGGGTGATATACTTTTTCAAGAGAAAGCAGTCGCATTAAAAAGGTTATTTTAATGATGTTCTAAACAATTTGGCTGCATCACAGCATAGGTTCAGTTGATAATAAAAATTGCCTTTGAATGAAGTACTCTAAATTTTTACAAGACTCCAATTCTCCTGTGCAATTATGGAATTTGAAATGTAATTCTCCCTGGAACCATAAAAGAATTAGGACCAGAGAAATGCTCTTAGGAATAAAGCAAGATAGCGGTGGCTCACGCGTGTAATCTCAGCACTTTGGGAGGCCGAGGTGGGTGGATCACGAGGTCAGGAGATCAAGACTATCCTGGCTTAACATGGTGAAACCCTGTCTCTATGAAAAATACAAAAAAATTAGCTGGGCGTGGTGGCGGGCGCCTGTAGTCCCAGCTACTCAGGAGGCTGAGGCAGGAGAATGGCGTGAACCCAGGAGGTGGAGCTTGCAGTGAGCCGAGATTGGGCCACTGCACTCCAGCCTGGGCGACAGAGCGAGACTCCATCTCAAAAAAAAAAAAGGAAAAAGAATAAAGCAAGATAAAAAGGAATTGCTTCAAAGACCCTTTTTATTCTTCTATTTCTTAGTGCCATGTTATATTCCAAGTCACTACGTTGTTATGGAAAAGGACGATGCGAAAATCCACTCTAGACAATTGAACATTTCTAGAATGTTGACTCAGGGATATTTTTTCTCTCGATAATTATGTATTAATTCAATATGGACGTGTGTGTGTGAAATCCTCAAAGAATTTCCAAAGGAATGGATGATATGTCAATGCACAACTCTTTGGCATTGGTTTATTATGGACTCAGCACTGTGTCAGGCACAACGGCTCAGGCAAATGGTTTGGGAACATGGCCCCTGCTCTACATCTGCATGGCATTTGTTTATCATTTGAACTGAGATGTGGTTATTACAACTTAACTTCTATCTCTATTTCACATTCCATTAATCATCAAGTTCTATAGACACTATCACCTTTATAATCTTTCAAACCTGCCCATTTTACTACATCTCCAATACCACTATTAATAATGATCACGATAAGTTCCTAACTGCCCTCTTTGTCTTTAATCCTATCCACTTTAATTCATTCTCAACAGTTTGGAAATCAAATTCTGAGTACATCACTCCTTCATTTTAGACTGAGTATTTCCATTTAACTCCTGCGACAGTTCAAGCCCATCAGCATAACTAGGCAAGGTCCTCCGTAAGCTGACCCTTAACATCTAGCTTAGATTTTTTACTCCTTCTGCAAATATTTCATCCAAATTAAATATCATATAGTTTCTTGAGCAAGAAAGATCCTTCTCTCTTCTTCTCCCAAGTGCTTTATTTCCTCCTTCTAAAGCACACTTCCCCTTACCTTTCACCTGGCTCACGTTACCAGTCTATTGAGACTTAGTTCAGAAATCACATCTTTCATTTTGTCTTTCCCCACCCTCTCCTCTCCTATGAATTAAGTCTTTCTTCTATGTAAACAATTAGCTTAGGTATTTATAACCAATGCTGTACTTACACGGTTCTGTTGTCTTCCATGAACATGTGTTAGATCTTTGAAGACAAATATTATGTTTTATTCATCTTATGAAATTTGTCCTACACAGAATTTGGCACATGGTTATCCATTCAAATGTTTGTGGAATAAATATGAATAAACTCAAAATAAAGAGAACATATTAATTGTCCTAATTTGCAAATTTCTCCATTTTATTTCCTTCGCTGCAAACTATCCCCACTGAGAGAATCGGTATCTGAGTTCATAGTGTTGATTTCTAACATTTTTAAACAAAAAACTGTTTCAATTATAAATCATGTATTTAAATAAGAATACTTGCTTCATCAACTATAAGAACATAAAAGACGTTATTTACTGAGATGTTAAAATGTAGGGGGGAAATGTGTGTTTTACAATTAATGAAATAAAATTCCTTAAGGTCTTACCACATGCTTGGCCCCATGCTGTGTTTTATATTAATTCTCTTAATCTTCACCACAGTCCTAGGAGGAGGATATTTTTATTATTCTCATTCTAAAAATTAATAAAATAAGTTCAAAGAAAGGTAATTTCCCCAAAGTTACCCAGATTATAAGTGGCAGTTGTAGGATTTATCTCTACCTTACTCTACTGTCTGAAACATTCTTGGTATTCCTTTATTGGGTTCAGTGCAAGAAGAAACCATAGAAAATAACATTATTGGTCCTCATTTTAGAATATTCTGTCCTTGGGTTCATCATACACACATGCACACATAAACACAAATATACACAGTAATTGTAAACAGTGTGGTAATTTCTTTAAATTTTGTTAAAATACCTCCTGAGTAAAATGGAGACAAGTGGGGGAGAGAATCTCAGAGCTTGAAGACTATCTTTCTGAAATAAGACAGGCATAAAAGCATAGACATAAACGAATAAAAAAGAGTAAACAAAACCTCCAAGAAATATGGGATTATGTAAAGAGACAGAACCTACGACTGATTGGGGTACCTCAAAGAGATGGGGAGAATGGAATCAAGTTGGAAAACATACTTCAGGATATCATCCAGGAGAACTTCCCCAACCTAGGAAGACAGGCCAACATTCAAATTCAAGAAATTCAGAGAACTCCAGTAGGATACTCCATGAGAAGATCAATCCCAGGACACACAATGATCAGATTCTCCAAAGTCGAAATGAAAGAAAAAATGTAAAAGGGCAGCCAGAGAGAAAGTCCAGGTCACCTACAAAGGGAAAGTCATAAGACTAACAGTGGACCTCTCAGTGGTAACTCTACAAGCCAAAAGAGATTGGGGGCCAATATTCAACATTCTTGAAGAAAATAATTTCCAGGCTAGAACTTCATATCTGGTCAAACTAAGCTTCATAAGCGAAAGAGAAATAAGATCCTTTACAAACAAGCAAATCCTGAGGGAATTTGTCACCCTCAGGCCTGCCTTGTAAGAACTCCTGAAAGAAGAACTGAAAATTGAAAGAAAAAATTGTTACCAGCCACTACAAAAAAACACACTGAAATACACAGACCAGTGACACTATGAAGCAACCACATACACAATTCTGCAAAATGACCAGCTAGCATCATGATGACAGGATCAAATTCACACATAACAATACTAACCTTAAATGTAAATGGGCTTAATGCCTCAATTAAAAGACACAGAAAGGTAAGCTGGATAAAGGGCCAAGACCCATCTCTATGCTGTTTGAAAAGAGCCATCTCACATGCAAAGACACACATAGGCTCAAAATAAAGGGAGGGGGAAAATTTACCAAGCAAATAGAAATCAGAGAAGAAAGGGCTGCAATCCTAGTTTCTGACAAAACAGACTTTAAACCAAAAAGATCAGAAAAGACAAAGAAGGACATTACATAATGGTAAAGGGTTCATAAATGGTAAAGAAGAACTAACTATACTAAAATATATATGCACCCAATACAGGAACACCCAGATTCATAAAGCAAAGAGTCACAAAGAGACTTAGACTCTCACACAGTAATAGTGAAAGACTTTAATACCTCGCTGACAATATTAGACAGATCATTGAGACAGAATACTAACAAAGATATTCAGGACCTAAAAACTCAGATCTGGATCAAGCAGACCTGATAGATACCTACAGAGCTCTCCACCCCAAAACAACAGAGTATACATTCTTTTCATCACCACATGGCACTTTAAAATTGATCATGTAATCAGAAGTAAAACACTCCTCCGCAAATGCAAAAGAACTAAAATCATAAACAGTCTCTTAGACGGCAGCACAACCAAATTAGAACTCAAGATTAAGAAATTCACTCAAAGCCACACCATCAAATGGAAATTAAACAACCTGCTCCTGAATGACTCCTGAATAACGAAATTAAGGCAGAGGTCAAGAAATTCTTTGAAACCAATGAGAACAGAGAGACAATGTACCAGAATCTCTGGAACACAACTCAAGCAGTGTTAAGAGGGAAATTTATAGCACTAAATGCCCACATCAGAAAGCGGGAAAGATCTAAAACTGACACCCTAACATCACAATTAAAAGAGCTGGAAAGGCAAGAGCAAACAAATTCAAAAGCTAACAGAAGAAAAGAAATAACTAAGATCAGAGCAGAACTGAAGGAGATGCAGAAATAAAAACTCTCCAAAAAATCAATGAATCCAGGAGCTGGCGTTTTGAAAAAAGTAACAAAATCAACAGACCACTAGCTAGACTAATAAAGAAAAAATGAGAGAAGAATCAAATAAACACAATAAAAAATGATAAGCTCCACAGAAATACAAACTACCATCAGAGACTACTATAAACACCTCTATGCACATAAACTAGAAAATCTAGAAGAAATGAAAAAATTACAAATTCCTGGACACATACACCTTCCCAAGACTAACTCAGGAAAAAGTTGAATTCCAGAATACACCAATAACAAGTGCTGAAATTGAGGCAGTAATTAATAGCCTACTGATCAAAAAAAGCCCAAGACCAGGTGGATTCACAGCTGAATTCTACCAGATGTACAAAGAGGAGCTGGTTGACATTCCTTCTGAAACTATTCCAAAAAATTAAAAGAAAAAATTCCTCCCTAAGTCATTTTATGAAGCCAGCATCATCCTGATACCAAAAATTGGGAAGAGACAGAACAAAAAAAGAAAACTCTAGACCAACATCCCTGAGGAACATCAGTGCGAAAATCCTCAAAATACTGGCAAACCGATTCCATCAGTACATCAAAAAGCTTATCCACCACCACCAAGTCAGCTTCATCCCTAGGACACAAGACTGGTTCAACATTTGCAAATCACAATACATCACATAACCAAAACCAAAGACAAAAACCCCATGATTATCTCAATAGATGCAGAAAAGGCCTTTGATAAAATTCAACATCCCTTTATGTTAAAAACTCTCAATAAACTAGGTATTGGTGAACCATCTCAAAATAATAAGAGCTATTTATGCCAAACCCATAGCCAATATATTGAATAGGCAGAAGTGATAAGATGGACATATTATTATTGCACCCTTACTAGACTACAGTGTAGCATAAACATAAATTTTATCTGCACTGGGAAACCAAACACTTCATTTGACTTGCTTTATTGTGGTGGCCTGGAACTGAATCCACAATATCTGAGGTATGCCACTATTTGAACTGAATAAAATTGGTAGCTTATACTATGTTTTCACTTCTTCAGCAATCATAACAAATTTTGGTGTATTTAAAGTATAGCAAGGTAATTATTATCTTCAAAGAGCCCCTAAATTAGTGGAGGAGAGAATACCTATAAAAATGTAAAAACAATGCTGGTAAATAATGACAAATGGCATAATAAGGGAATAGGTCCAATGATTAAGAATTGCACAAAAATAAAAATCACTCTATATTTAGAAGAATTGGAAAAAGCATCAGGAATGGTATCTTATTTTAACAAAGTTTGTAAAATTCAAAAGCCTGACATAAGTGATGGGCTCTGGGTACATGGAACAGGCTGAGCAAGAGTGGAGTGCAGAAATTTCCCAGAGAGTTGAGAAATACTTTTATGACTTGTATGTCAGAGAGTACATGGAAAACATAGTGCAATGTTAAGACTATAGATTTGGAGTTGTTTCTAGCCTCCACTCCTGGTTATTTCCTACTGATTAGCTGTGTGGCATTAATGAAGTCACTTAACATCCCTGAACTGGAGTTTTCTCATAGATGGAATGGGACTAGTGATACAACTGATTTACAGCATTCGAGATAGAATTTTTTTTTAGTGGAAGAAAGAGATGGATAGATAAAAAGATGAGATAAGTCTGGGGAAAGAAATCTGGTCTTTTAGAGATGTACATTAGAGATTTAGAACTTCTTGCTGTAGGCATGTAAAATTTAACTTGGATTACATGAACTGGTTAATGTACATGATGCAATTATTTAAATTAATTAAATTCAGGAGAATTATTAATTTATGCTTACCAGGTTACCTATGACAACGAACTTTCTGACACTGAAAACTCAAAGTAATAGATACAATGTATTTTCAGGTCCCTATATAGTTGATATTTTATTAGATTCTACATAGCAGTTAAGATAGAGCAATGAAAATAAAATATTTCAAAATCTAATTTCCCTTAACATGTTAATTTAATGTGATGTTAATATATTTTATATAATATCATATAACAAATTTTACAATAATTTTCCTTGACTGGATTTACAAATAGTTGAGAGCAGTTATTTGCCCTTGACTCTTGTGGAGACCACAATCTGCTGGTTTACATTATTAATTTGTTTAGAGACTCATTTTCCTAATTAACTGAACAGAGGCAAACTTCACAGATTCCAGAAATTAATGATATTTTATTGGCCTAGTATTGTAGGTAAACAGGGAATTTTTGCTAGGATGCTTTAGATAATTGTCTCAATTTGCTTCATAGCTTTCTACTTATTGATCCATCATTAGAGTTTAAGAGAGGTAGTTAGGAACCACGTGTGTATTCGAACAGGCACAGGTCATCAGCTGAATACATGTATAGGTGATTCAGCCTGTGTTAAGTGCCTCCTCAGTAAAACATGTGCACGATTGCATTGTTGAAGGTACATTACCAATAAAGATACCATCAAATTGCAAATCGATTCATAGATCTGTTAAAAACACTCGAACTTTTTAAGAATAGCTTTTTCTGTGTTTTACTTTTTTTCTCAATGATAAAGTTAGCTTTAAAAAGACACACTGAGGTGCCTCGATGCTTCCTCTCTGTAAGTTGTATCTTGGTAAGTATTCAGAACAAAAAATAAGCATACAAATTTTTTAAAATTCATTTTGGTAAAAGCTAAGACACAAATATACACACACTAGCCTAGGCCTACACTGGATCAGGATTATCAGTATCAGTCTTTCATCTCCACATCTTGTCCCACTGGAAGGTCTTCTGAAGCAATACCACACATGGAGCTGTCATCTCCCATGGTAACAATGCTTTCTTCTGAAATAGCTCCTGAAGGGCCTGCCTCAGGCTGTTTCACAGTTAACTTTTTTTTTTTGTAAGTAGAAGGAATGCATTCTAAAATAATGCCAAAAATCATAGTATACTAAATACATAAACCAGTAACATAGTTGTTCATTATCATTATCAACTTTTATGTACTATGTATACTTATATGTGCTATACTTTTTTTCGTTTTTTTTTTTTTTTTCCTTTTTTGAGATGAAGTCTCGCTCTGTCGCCAAGTCTGGAGTGCAGTGGCGCAATCTCGACTCACTGCAAGCTCCTCCTTCCAGGTTCACACCATTCTCCTGCCTCAGCCTCCCCAGTAGCTGGGACTACAGAGGCCTGCCACCACCCCAGCTAATTTTTTCTATTTTTAATAGAGACGCGGTTTCATCATGTTAGCCAGGATCGTCTCGATCTCCTGACCCCATGGTCTGCCAGCCTCGGCCTTCCAAAGTGCTGGGATTACAGATGTGAGTTACCGTGCCTGGCCTATATGTGCTATTTTTTACAGAAACAGGGGCTTAGTAGGTTTACGCCATCATCACCACAAACACGTTGAGTATTGCATTGCATTACAAGGTTAAGATGCCTATGCTGTCACTAGGCAATGAAAATTTTTCAGTTTCATTATAATTTTATAGGACTACCCTGATACATGCAGGCCATCGCTGGCAAAATGTTATGCAGTGCATCACTATATTGTATTGGAAGAGTGAGATAATATGCTGACACTCACACCTGGCTCATGCGCCAGCAGGAGGAGGTCGCCCTCCAGAGACTGCAGGAGAAGGGGGAGAACTCCTCCTTGCCCTAGCTGTTCTTCACCGAGGCCTGTGGTACAGCACCCGAAGCTTCCTACCCACCCTACGCCTGGCCGGGCAGGCCCCGCAGCTCTCCTACTCCCTCTTCCCGGCCCCCGGACTTGGTGCTGCTGCCACCACTAGCGCAGATGTCAATACAACCATCACTGCTGTTGCCCTCAATGCACTGGCCCACCCGACAAAGCTCCTACTACCTGGCCACCGCCGCAGCCCTGCCACTGCCATGGCCGCAGCTGGTCGTTCTCCTACTCTGGCGCGAGGCAGTCTCACTAGCCGCCACCAACCTCAGCGAGGCGAGCGGCAGCCCCAGGCCATCTGCAAGCTTCCAGCATGTAACTCCTCCTCCTCCTGGCATGTAACAGCTGGGCAGGCAAAGCCAAGAAAGCCTAGAGGAGAATGCAGAGTGTGGCAACGTTAGAGCCTCACCTTGTCATCCTGGCCACTGGGTGGCAGGGACCGGTCTCAGTGAAGACACTCATATCCACCCTCCAAAGTCCAGCCTCTCCTTTTGGCCCAAGTGGGCCAGGCACTGGGGCCTGGAGTGCTAACTGGTTAACACCACATTGCCTGGCTCCAATCCACAGGAACCGCTGGGCCCCCCAGGTTTGCGCTCCTTGGAGAGGAGAACCAGCAGGAACTCAGACCCAGCCAGCCCTCCCACCCAAGTGCCGGTTCCCGATCCTGATGCCTCCACCCACAGAGCCCTGTCCCCACTTGGCATCCGCTACTCTGTGTCCGGGGTGCCTAGGGGTCCCAGGTGGTCTACGCAACACACAGCGAAAGGGCGTCGCCCCCGGGAAGCACGGCAGGTATGGGGGCCTTGCCGTGCTCAGGATTCCTGCGGAAACGCTGTGCGCTCGCTGCGCTCGAGCAGGAGCAGGAGGAGATCGCTCTCTAGAGTCTGGAGTCCAGGAACAGGAGGAAGGCTCCTTCCTTGGAGACCCTGTTGCTGCAACCTCTGCCGCCCCCGGCAGGGCAGCCTCTGATAGCGCCCCTAACCCGCTGCCTGCTGTTGGCCCCGGGATAGCGCCCCTAACACCGCCCCTCGCCACTGCAGTGTAGAACCCAATAGTGCCCCCAACCCGTCCCCGCCTCGGACGTCGCAGCACCAGATAACTCCGCCATCCTACCGCCTGCCCTGAGCCATGTAGCCACAGATACGACCCCCAACCAACCCCCCACTGCAGGCAGTGACGCCCCGCAGAGCGTGGCAATCTGCTCCCCACCGTGAATAGTGCAGCCACGGATCCTTAAGGTCCCCAAGCCCCTCCCTGCCACGGGCCGTGCAGCCCCACATAGCGAATAGCACCCCCAACTATCCCCCTGCCATGGAGAATGATGCCCTGGATAGCACACCCCACCTGCACCCCGCCATGGGCAGTGTAGCCCCCGACAGCACCCCTAACCCATATGCCGCTGCCAGGAATATGGTCCCCAATAACACACCAAACCCGGCCCCCACCACAAACAGTGCCACAGCTGATAGAGCCCCTAACTCGCCCCCCACTGACTGCACTGCAGCCCCCGAATGGTGCCCTCCACCCACCCCACCACCCTGCCTGCCACCGGCCGGGTATCACCCCCAAACCGCCCCTTGCCGCGGAGAGACTGTATCCCCTAACGGCGCACCCAACCCGCCCTCTATCGGGGCAGTCTGGCCCCTGATAGAGCCCAAAACCACACCGTCCAAGCACGTGCCTGCACCCCCGAGTCCCCCGCCCCACCACCAGCAGTGTAGCATGGGATACTGTCTCTAACTTATCCCCTACCATGGGCATTGCAGCCCCATGTAGCGCCCCCAACAAGCCCCCCACCATGGGCAGTGCAGTCCCAGATAGCATCCCCACCCCGCTGTCAACAATGAAGCCGGACCAGTCGCGCCCCGACCAGTCCTCCCACCCTGACGCCGCTGGCAGTGTAACCACAATAGTGGCCCCAACCTGGCCCTTGTCGCAGGCAGCGCAGCACCCAAGAGCGCTCCCAACCAGCCCTACTGCTGCCAGCAATACAGCCCAGGATGGTGCCACCAACCCACACCCCCACCCCCTGCTTCTGAGGGCAGTGCAGCCTCCAGACAGCACACCTAAAAGTAGTGACGCCTAGAATAACACTCTAGTACACCCAAAGTAGTGACGCCTGGAATAACACCCCAACCAGCCCCTGCCGCGGGCAGCCCCAGATAGCACACCTACCCCATCACCTTTCTATGCTCTAGCCAGCTGCAGTGTCCGTCGCTGCCACCAACCACAGTGAGGCAAGCCAGTGAGGCGAGCCAGCGAGGCCAGCCACAGTCCCGCAGGCTCTAGCCTCCAGCCTGTGGTAGGTGACTTCTTCTTTCTTTCCTGTAGCCAGGCACGGAGCAGCTATCACTGCCTATTGCCCCTCTCCATTGCCGCCACACACCACGCAGAGGTAAGCCCTGGTGCCACAGGCTCCATGCTCCAGGCTCCAGCCTCCAGAGTGTGGCACCAGAGTCTACTTCCGCCTTCTCTAAACTACGAGGCGCGAAGACGTGCAAGCTAACACACGAGAGCCTTCAATGGTGCCATTCCCAGTTAGCATGCCTTATATACTGAGGTTGTGCAGGCCAGGTTCCTGAACTTCATGTTCTGATTGGATGAGAGAAAACTGCTATGCCTACTCTGATTGGACGTTATTTTCACGTTAGGATTGGATGAAAGCAAGTAAGTCTCAGGATAACCAATCAGAATGTGACAATAAAGTCCAATCAGAGTAGGCCTAGCATTTTCCTGTCAACCAATCAGAACATGTAGTTTATAATCTCGGTATATAAAGCATGTTAAGGGGGAGAGTCCGGCTATTCCAGCCTCCTCTGCGTCTGACTGCGTAGCTGCTCCGTTCCCAGCTCGAAGTAGGAGGTGCCTCGCCTGGTTGGCTTGCCTCGCCTGCTGCGGTTGGTGTCAGTGATGGACACTGCGGCCGACCAGAGCGTAGAAAAGCGTTGGTGTAAGTGGGCTGTCCAGGCTGCACTGCGGGTGGCCTGGGACGGGTTGGGGCCCTATCTCAGGCGTCACTGCCTGCCTTGGGTGGCTGGTTGGGCGTGCTATCTGGGGCTGTGCTGCCTGCACGGGGCGGGTGGTTTGGGGGCCCTAACTGGTGCTGCACTGCCCTTGCCGGGGAGCCGGTTGGGGGCACTATCCCAGACGGTATTGTTGGCAACAGTGAGGTGGGCTAAGTGTGCTATCCGGGGCTGCGCTGTGCGGCTGTGGGGAGGGTGACGGTTTCGGGTTGAGGGCGCTATAGGGTGTTGGAATTCCCCTTGGTGCAGGGAGGCGGGGCGGTTTGGGTGTGTTGGGTGCACTATTGGGGGGGCTACACTGCTGGTGGCAGGGGGCAGGGTGGGTTGGGGGCCATATCAGGGGCTCCACTGATTGTTTTAGCTAGGATTTCCAGTACTATGTTAATTAACAGTGGTGACCGTGGGCATCCTTATGTTCCAGATCTTAGAGGAAAAGCTTTCCATTTTTCCCCATTCCATATGATTCTAGCTGTGGGTGTGTTTCCTGTAGTTTTTATTATGTTTCGGTGTGTTTCTTCTGTACCCGTTTTTTTGAGGATTTATAGCATGAAGGGATGATTAATTTCACCAAATGCTTTTTCAGTTTCAATTGACATGATCATACTGTTTTTGTCGTTTATTTGGTTGATGTGATGTATCACATTGTATGTTGAATGACCCTTGCATCTCAGGGATACATCCCACTTGATCATGATGAATTATCTTTTTAATGTATTGCTGAATTTGATTCACTGGTATTTTGTTGAGGATTTTTGCATCAGTATTAGAGATAGTGGCCTGTAGTTTCCTTCTTTGATGGCTTTGTCTGATTTTGGTATCAGAGTAATAATGGCCTGATAGAATAAATTTGGAAGTATTCCCTCCTGTTTTTCAAAATAGTTTGAGTAGGATTGGTATTAGGTCTTTAAATTGTTTGGTGTGAAGCCATCAGCAGTGAAGACATCAGTTCCTGGGCTTTTCTTTACTGGGAGACTTTTTCTGATGGCTTCGATCTCATTACTTGTTACCAATCTGTTCTGGTCTTGGATGTTTTCACTGTTCAACCTAGGCAGGTTGTATGCGTCTAGGAATTTGTCAGTTCCTACTAGGCTTTCCAGTTTATTGGCATATAATAGCCAGTTATGATTCTTTGAATTTCTGAAGTATCAGTTGTAATGTCTCCTTTTTTTATCTTTTGATTTTATTTGAATCTTCTCTTTTTTCCTAGTTAGCCGGGTTAAAAGTTTGTCAATTTTGTTTAGCTTTCCAGAAAACCAACTTTTCCTTTAATCTTGTGTATTTCTTATTTCAATTTTATTTCTGCTATAATCTTATTTATTTTCTTATTTTTGTTTTAGTTCTTTACTAGTTCTTTAAAATATATTGTTTGTTTGAAGTTTTTCTTTTGTTTGGATGGTAGGCACTTATAGCTATAAATCTCTGCCTTCGTACTGCTTTCTGCATAACAAGTTTTGGTATATTGTTTTCATTACCGTCTGTTTCATGAAATTTTTCAATTTCTGTCTTAGTATCTTCATTGACCCACTAGTCATTTATTCAGGAGGGTAGTGTTTAACTTCCATGTGATTGTATTGTTTCCAAAAATACCCTTATTGATACCTAGTTTAATTTCTTAGTAGTCAAAGAAGATGGCCACAGAGACAGCAGCGTGGTCGGAGTGGTAGGAGCCTGCCATCAGCGAGAGCTGCTCCGTGCCTGGCGCTGGGTGCTAGAGCCTGCGGCCCACTGGCTTGCCTCACTGTGGTTGGTGGTCTCGGTGACAGGGACTGCAGCACGACCAGAGTGATAGGACATGGGCTATCTAGGGCTACACTTTTCGCAGTGTAGGGTGGGTTGGGGGCACTACCCAGGGTGTCACTGACTGCGTTAGAGGTACTGGTTGGTAGCACTGTACGGGGCTGCACTGCCCACAGTGGGGGGGTGGGTTATGGGTGCTTTCTGGGGCTGCAATGCCCATGGAGGAGGACAGGTTGGGGCACTATCAGGTGTATGCTACTGGCGGCATTGGGGAACGGAGGTGGGGGGGGTGCTATTCAGGGCAGGACTAGCGGTGGAGGGGGGCGAGTTTGGTGCTATCAAGGGCTGCACTGCTGGCGGCGGTCAGCAGAGTTGGCGTCCAAGGAAGGAGTGATTCGCCTCTCCCTGGACTCCATACTCCGACGGTGACCTATTCTTGCTCATACTGGAATGCGGCAGGCGTGCAGCGTTTGCATGGGAATCCTGAGCATGGCAGATCCCTCACACGCACCGTGGTTCCTGGGCCTGTGCACTCTGGGTCTGTGCCTCAGAGGCTGCCAGGCACCCCTGGGGACACCACGGGGGACAGGGCCCTGTGCGTGGAGGTGTCCGGAACAGGAATTGGCACCTGGGTGCGGAGGGCTGGCTGGGTCTGAATTTTTCTGCTTCTCCTGCTCCCCGAGGAGTGCAGCCCCAGTGGGCCCAATGGTTCCTGTGGAGTGGGGAGCTGGGTGCCGTGGTGTCTCCAGCACCCACCCAAGACCCCAGTTCCTGGCCAGCTTGGGTCAAAAGGAGAGGCTAGACTTTGGAGGGTGGGTGTGAGTGCCTTTGCTGAAACTGGTCCCTGCCACCCAGTGGCCGGCATGACAAGTTGAGGCTCTGATCCTTCCACCCCTCACATCTTCCTCTAGGCTTTTCTGGCTTTGCCTGCCCAGCTGCTCCATGCCAGGAGGAGGAGGAGACACCTAGAGCCTGCGACACCACGGCTCGCCTCGCTGCGGGTGGGTGGCAGTGACGGAGACCGCAGTGCGCTGGACTGGTAGGAGAGCGGCCACGCTAGGAGGGCAGGCGGCTGCATCCAGGATTGGGGGTCAGGCTTACAGCGATGGCCAGGCTGCGGCAGTGGCCAAGTGGTAGGAGCCTTGTAGGGAGGGCCGGTGCATTGGCAATGGGCCTGGCTTTGCCCTGCCCCTGCCTTGGATCTGGCCCTGTACTGCCCTGCCTTGCCCTGTACCTGCCCTACTGTTACCTGGACTGTCTCTGCCCTGCCCTGCTCTGGTCCTATCCTGGCCCTGTCTTGGCCCTGTGCTACCCTGTCCCTGCCCTGGTCTTGCTGTTGCACTGGCCCTTCCCTGAACCTGTGCTGGCCTGGCCTTGGCTTTGGCCCTGCCCCTTGTCCTCACCCTGGTCCTGCCATGGCCCTGGCCCTGCCAATGATCCTGACAGCCCTGGCCCTGGCCCTGTCTTGGCCCTGGCCCTGAACTGGCCCTGCCCTGACCCTGGCCCTGAAGTGGATTTGAAGGGTCCTGATTTGTCCCTGATTTAACCTGGCTCTGCCTTGGCCCATCCCTGCCCTGGCCCTACCATGGCCCTGCCCCTCCCCTGGCTCTGCCCTGGTCGTGTGCTGACCCTGACCCAGATCTTGGCCCTGCCCCAGCCTTGTCCTAGACCTGGCCATGGCCCTGCCTCTGCCCTGGACTGGCGCTGGCACTGGCATGAACCCCGGCCCTGGCCCTTTGCTACTTAAGGCCATACCCTGGCCCAGCCCTGGTCCTCACCCTGTCCTGCCCTAATTTGGCCTGGCCCTACTCTGGCATGCTATTCTGGCCCTAGCCCTGACCCTGTCCCTGTCCCTGTCCCTGTCCTGGCCCTAGCCCTGTTCCTGGTCCTGCCATGGCCCTTGTCCTGATATTGCCCTTTCCTGGTCCTGGTCCTGGCCCTGTCCCGGCCCTGCTCTGGCCCTGGTCTGAACCCTGGCCCTGCAGTGGGCCTGCCTTGGCACTGCCCAGACCCTGGCTCTGGCCCTACCTCTGCCCTGGTCATACCCTTGTCCTGGCCTGGACCCTGGTCCTGGTCCTTGTCCTGCCCTAGCCGTGGCCCTGGCCCTGCCCTGCCTGTGCCAGGTTCTATCCTGGGCTGGCCCTGCCATGGCCTGGTCTTGCCATTGCCCTGCCCTAGCCTGCCCTGCTTGTGCCCTAGATCTGCCCCGGCCTTTGCCCCTGTCTTGGTTCTAGCCTTGACTCAGCCCTGGACCTTCCCTGACCTTGCCTCAGCCCTGGCACTACCCTGGCCTTGCCTTGGCATTTGCCCTACTCTCTCTATGGTCTGGCTCTGGTCTTGCCCTGCTCTGCTCTTGTTCTGTTCTGGCACAGCCCTGGTCCTGGCCCTGCCGTATCACTGGCTCTGGTCCTGCCCTTATGCAGGCCTGCCCCTGCCCCTGCCCTGGCTTTGGCCTGGACCTTGGCCATACAGTGACCCTGCCATGACCCTTTCCTGGCCCTGCCAAGGACTCGCCCTGGCTCTGTCATGGCCCTGGCCCTTTCCTGGATTTGGATGTGTCTTGTCCCTTATTTGCCCCGGCCCTTCCCTGGCTCTGCCATATCCCTTCTCTGGGGTAGGGCCAGGGTCAGGACCAGACCAGGGCAGGGTCAGGCCCAGGGTAGGGCCATGGTAAGGCCTGAAGATGGGAAGGGCCAGGGCAGCGGCAGGACCAGGGAAGGGTCAGGGCCAGGGATATGGTAGGACTAGGGGCAGAGCCAGCACTAGGGCTGAGCCAGGGCAGAGCAGGAGAGATTACATTAGGCTATTATGTAAAATTTTTATTTTAGATTTTTAAGATAACTATAGTAGCAGTAATAATGTCTATACTATGTTGTTTGTAATAGTAATAATATTTGCAGTAAATAATCACTAAATTTTAACTAATACTATCTTTGCTTCCAGTAGTGTTCTATGATTATAATTTTATCAATATGTAAATCTGTGAGGCATTGATTCCCACAATAATTCTATGTGCTAGGTACTTATAGCATCCCCATTTTCCAAATGTAGGAAACAGGCATAAAGAGGTTAACTATTTGGCCAGATTACTCCTGTAATCCCAGCACTTTGGGAGGCCAAGGCAGGCGGACGCCTTGAGCTCAAGAGTTTGGGACCAGCCTGGGCAACATTGTGAAACCCCATCTCTACTAAAAATGCACAAAAAGAGCTGATTTAAGTTTCTTGTAGGATTCTGGTTATAAAACACTGGTCAAATACATAGGACATGGATAGGGCAGGGCCAGGGACAAGGTCAGGCCAGGAAGGGGCCAGGGCCAAGGCAGGGCCAGAGCTGGACTTGGAGGTGGCCTGGCCTGATTTGCCCTGCCCCAATGTTGGCCCAGCCCTGCTCTGCCACTTCCTGTCATGCCCTGTCCCTGGCCTGAGCATTGGCCCTGGCCCTGTCCTGCTTCTGGCCCTGCCCTGGAGTTGACCAGGCATTACCATGGCCCAGTCCTGCATTTCCCTGCCCTCCTCTGCCCTGGCGCTGCCATGGCCCTGCCTGGGCCCTAGCTCTGCCTCGACTCGGGACCTGCCCTGACTGTGCTCAGCCCTGGATCTACCCTGACTCTGCCTTGGTGTTGCCCTCCCATCTCTATGGCCTGGCTCTGGCCCTGCCTTGCACAGGCCATGCTCTGCCCTGCGTGTCCCAGCCTAGGCCCAGCCTTGGTCCTACCATATTCCTGGCCCCAGCCATACCCTTTTTCTGGCCCTGACCCTGCCCTGGCCCTCTCCTGGCCCTTCCTTGGTCCTGCCCTGCTCTTCCATGCCCTGGCCTTGCCCTCACCCTGCATTGGCCCTGCACTGGTCCTGCTCTGCCCTGGCACTGCCTTGGCCCTGGCCCTGCCTTCTCCCCGGCCTTGCCCTTGCCCTGCCCTAGCCTGACCCCGGGCCTACTGTGTCCATGACATGGCCCTGGACCTGCCTTGCCATCCTCTGTCCTGGTCCTGTAGTGTCGCCACCATGCTCTGTTCCAGCGTTCGCCCTGGCCCTGTTGCTAGTCCTGCCACTGCTATGGCCCTGACCTATTTTTGGCCATGCCGTGTGCTACCCTAGCCCTGCCCTGCCTTGGCCTTGGCCCTACCATGGCCTTCTCCTACCCTGGCCTTTTCTATCCTGGCCTTGCCCTTCCCTGGTCTTGCCCTGCCCTGCCCTGCCCTGGTCTTGCCCTGCCCTGGCCTTGGCTTTGCCTTGTCCTGGTCCTGGTTCTGCCCTGGCCCTGCCCTTGCTGTGGATCAACCCTGGTTCTGCCTTCTCCCTGGCCCTGCCCTTGCTCTGGCCCTGTCCCTGTCCCAGCCTTGACCCTGGCCCAGCCCCTGGCCCTGGCCCTGACAATGCCCAGGCCCCACACTGGCCATGCTTGGCCCTGGCCCCTCCTTTGGCCCTGCCCTGGCCCTGTGCTATCTTAGTCCTGCCCTGGCCCTGAACTCGCCCTGGCTCTACCCTCACCCTACCCTGGCCCTGAACTCACCCTGGCTCTACCCTCACCCTACCCTGGCCCTGCCCTACACTGGCCTTGCCCTGCCCTGGCCCTGCCTTTGGCCTGCCCTGGCTCTGGTTCTGCCCTGGCCCTGCCCGTGCCCTGGACCCTCCCTGGGCATGTATTTTCCCTGGTCCTTCTCTGGCCTTGCCCTTGCCCTGGCCCCTTTCTGGTCCTGCCATGTTTCTGGCCCTGCCCTGTCCATGTCCTGGACCTGGCTCTGGCCCTGGACCTCCCTGTCCCTGCCCTGCCATACCCTGGCCCGTTCCTTGCTCTACACTGACCCTGCCGTGCCTTGGCCCTGTGTTACCCTAGCCCTGCCCTGGCTTTCTGCTGGCCCTGGTCCTGCCATGGCCCTGCCCTGGCCCTGGCCTTGGTCCTGTCAGGTCCCTGGCTGTGACCTTACCCCTGGTTTTTCTCTGGCCATGACCCTGTCTCAGTTCTGTCCTAGCCCTGGCCTTTCACAGTACTTTATGCTTAGTAAGGGCTCCATAGTATCTGTGAGTTGAATCTTGTGTTCATAGTGTCTGCCAAAACAGAAAGAAAAAAACAAAATCTGATGATGAGAAGTTAAAGCTTTCTATATAATACACCTTGAATTGTAAGCACATGTTGTTAATTGTATTACATATAGGTCATGGTTTTGTACACATAACTCCAAACCATTGATACTGTTAAAAGAATGTATGAATATATGAAAGAATGTATAAACATAAGAATGTATGAGTATATAATGACCTTTCCAAATTAATTTTTATTTTCAGCTCTATTACATTTTTCTCAGTGTAACAAATGTTTAGTCTTATGTAATTAAGGGTATGTTTTCTGTACAGAATATTCATATTACCTAATTGAAAACTATATAATACAAAAATATAGTACTATTTTCAGGCCAGGCATGGTGGCTCATACCTGTAATCCCAACATTTTGAGAGGCCAAGGTTGGAGAATCATTTGAGGCCAGGAGTTGAAGACCAGCCTGGGCAACATAGTGAGACCTTGTCTTTATTAAATAAATAAATAAATAGGTTGGGCACTGTGGCTCATGTCTGTAATCCCAGCATTTTGGGATGCCAAGGCAGGAGGATTGCTTGAGCCCAGGAGTTTGAGACCAGCCTGGGCAGCATAGCAAGACTCCATATTTACAAATAATAAAATATTAATCAGGTGTGGTGGTGCACACCTGGGGTCCCAGGTACCTGGGAGGCTGAGGTGGGAGGTTTGCTCGAGGCAGTGAACCGTGAATGCACCACTGCATTCCAGCCTAGGCCACAGAACAAGACCTTGTCTATAAATAAAGAAATAAGTAAAAATATGAATAAAAATAAGTAAAAAGAAATATAAGAAATATAAATATAAATACATATAAATATAAAAATGAATACATCAAAACAAACAATTTTTAAATTTAACATCACTGAGGGCATCCTAGCCATTTTTCTATTTTTCTAGGAAAATATTTTTATTGCTCCTTTTTTTCTAAGATCCTACCTTTCCTTACAAAGCAGTCTTTTGTGCTTTTGAAGATTAAGTGATCTAATATATATAGTGTACTTAGGACAGCATCTGGTACTTGTAAAGTGTTTAATAAATGTTAGATCTTATTTTTGTTCTAAATTCCCACTGATGCTTTTGGAGACCCATTTTCTTTTTTCAAAAAAATGAAGGTAGCTTTATAATAGTCTCGGGGTTTTTTTTTTTTTTTGAGACGGAATCTCACTCGGTTGCCCAGGCTAGAGTGCAGTGGCATGATCTCGGCTCACTGCCAGCTCTGCCTCCTGGGTTCACGCCATTCTCCTGCCTCAGCCTCCAAAGTAGCTGGGACTACAGGCACCCGCCACCACGCCTGGCTAATTTTTTGTATTTATTTTTTATTTTTTATTTTTTTTTTGAGACGGAGTCTCACTCGGTCACCCAGGCTGGAGTGCAGTGGCGCGATCTCGGCTCACTGCAAGCTCCACCTCCCGGGTTCATGTCATTCTCCTGCCTCAGCCTCCTGACTAGCTGGGACTACAGGTGCCTGTCACCATGCCCGGCTAATTTTTTGTATTTTTAGTAGAGACAGGGTTTCACCGTGTTAGCCAGGATGGTCTCCATCTCCTGACCTCTTGATCCGCCCGCCTTGGGCTCCCAAAGTGCTGGGATTACAGGCGTGAGCCAACGCACCCGGCAATTTTTTGTATTTTTTGTAGAGACAGGGTTTCACTGTGTTAGCCAGTATGGCCTTGATCTCCTGACCTCAGGTGATCCACCCACCTCAGCCTCCCAAAGTGCTGGGATTACAGGCATGAGCCACCATGTCCAGCCAATATTCTCAGTTATTTAAAAAATTACTAAATTACTCAATATAGAAATTTAAAGAAGAAAGTTAAAAAATTAAAAATTGTTTACCTCCTGCTCAGAAATAATTCAGTTAACGTGTGGTGAATAGTCTCCCAGTCATTTATCTATGCACATATATATTTTTTTCTCCCATCCAATGATATCTAGGTTGTTTCCATTAATATTTTTAAAATGCTGACCTGGTACCAGCAGCATGATGGGCTGAGTTAATACAATCTCCTTCCCAAATCACAAGACTCAGATACACTAGGTGTAAAAGAAAATATGTATACTTAAAAAAATTTATGCTGAGTGTGGTGGCTCATGCCTGCAATCCCAGCACTTTGGGAGGCTGAGGCGGGTGAATTACCTGAGGTCAGGAGTTCGAGACAAGCCTGGCCAACATGGCGAAACCCCATCTCTACCAAAAAAATAAAAATAAAAATTAGCTAGGTGTGGTGGCGAGTGCTTGTAATCCCAACTACTTGGGAGGCTGAGGCAGGAGAATCATTTGAACCTGGGAGGCAGAGGTTGCAGTGAGCCGAGATCACGCCACTGCATTCCAGCCTGGGCGACTAGAGCAAAACTCCATCTGTAAATTAATTAATTAATAAAGTTTATAGCTGAAGGTAGTTTCTAAGCAAATTACCTAGCATACAGTCAGTACAGACAAAGAAATGCAAAATATGAAAGAGATTAAGAGATGCAGAAGATAAAATGAGAAGGTCCAAAATATGTCTAGTAGGTGTTCCCTAGAAATTGAGCTCAGTGAGAATGGGAAGAAGTAACATTTGAAAGGGTAAAGGATGAATGTTTTCTAGAGTTGATGAATGCCGTGAATCTTGAGGTTAAAGAAGCACACTGAGTCTTGAGCAGACTGTATAAAAATTAAACCATGCTGTAATACATATGGGAGTGTAATATATGATAAAGGTGGTATTCAAAATCAAGGAGATTAGGTTGGACATTCAATAAATGGTGTTGATAAAACTGAGTAATGATCTGGAAAAATATTTTCATACCATTTATAGGATAAACTCTCATAAATCAACACAACATGGCAAAGCAAGTCCTTTTTCATCCATTCAAAATCATAAGCTAGAAAGGAAAAGACTGATAAAATGAATTCATTCAAAAATCATAAACTTCTGTCTGGGACAAAAATGTCATGAGTAAAAACAATCCTGTGGTTAATATCCTCGTGCAGTAGTTCTCTTAGAATAGTCCTAAAAGTGCTTCTGTGGCTCAAAGAGCAATACCTTGAGATTTTTGGTGCATGTTGTCAAATCACCCTTTAGAATGCCTGTTGCTTTTAAATTCATTTTAGTATTTTATTGTTTATCCAGTTATAGCTTTTGTTACTTACTCAGTAGACAACATAAAGCCTCAAAAGCCTCAGAGTTACCGTGTTCTTTTTCTTTTAGGCATCAGGTACGTGAAAAAGAAGAGATCAAGGCTTTGAAAACATTGAGTATTTTCTACCAAGCTGGGAATTCCAAAGCTGGGAATCCAACTTTTTATGTTGCAAGGAGGTAAGAAATACTATGTTTTGGTGTCTCTTAACAGAATTTTTTTTTTTTTTGAGACAGTGTCTCGCTCAGTTGCCCAGGCTGGAGTGCAGTGGCATGATCTCGGCTCACTGCAAGCTCTGCCTCCTGGGGTCATGCCATTCTCCTGCCTCAGCCTCCCGAGTAGCTGGGACTACAGGCGCCTGCCACCGTGCCCGGCTAATTTTTTGTATTTTTAGTACAGACGGGGTTTCACCGTATTAGCTAGGATGGTCTCGATCTCCTGACCTCGTGATCCACCTGCCTCAGCCTCCCAAAGTGCTGGGATTACAGGTGTGAGCCACTGCGCCCGGTCAACAGAATTTTTTAAATGATAGTAAGTATAGAGAGATGGCAAGTTTGGTTTTTCCCATTTGAATTAACAGGAATTGAAGACAAGTTTACCTGGGAGCATATAGCAGGGTTAATAGCCTGCCTTTCCTAAAATGATGGTCAATATCTAGTAACTGCTTTTCAGAATACCGGTTTCATATTGGTTTCCCTGTCCTGCATCATTTTTTAAAATACTGTCTACAATGGATTAATTACCAAGAGTTAAAAAGCCACAAAGAATCTTTTGTTTTCAAGTATATTCTGATTAAGTAGTACTCACAACATGATAACTGGGAAGTTTTTACATTGTTATTTTATTTTATTTTATTTAAGAAAAATTGCTTTTTAGTTTGTATTATCTAAACATCAGAATTTTACTTTGAAGGATTTTAAAACTTACAAGAATATTCATATTTGACCTATAAAATAAGTAACTTAGATGGAATAATTTGAATTTGGAAACTTCTTTATACCACCAAATTTGAGGTATCAGTGACACATTTATTTTTTTATTTTATTATTTTTTTTCTTTTAACGCTTCTATTTTTAATTGACAAGTGATATGTATATGGGTGCGATGTGATGCTTTGATACAAGTATACAGCATAAAATAATTAAATTAAGCTCACATACATTCATCACTTCACATACTTTTTTTGTGGTGTGAATCCTTAAAATCTATTCTCTTAGCAATTTTGAAATATGCATTACATTATTTTTAACTATAGTCACTATGCTGTGTGATAGATCTCAAAAACTTATTCCTTCTGTCTAACTGAAACTTCGTACCCTTTGACCAACATCTCCCCGTTCCTCCCCCACTGGATTCTACTCTCTACTTTTGTGAGTTACTTTTTTTTTCTTCTTTTTTTTTTTAATTTTATTATTATTATACTTTAAGTTTTAGGGTACATGTGCACAATGTGCAGGTTTGTTACATATGTATACATGTGCCATGTTGGTGTGCTGCACCCATTAACTCATCATTTAGCATTAGGTATATCTCCTAATGCTATCCCACCCCCCTCCCCCAACCCCACAACAGTCCCCGGAGTGTGATGTTCCCCTTTCTGTGTCCATGTGTTCTCATTGTTCAATTCCTACCTGTGAATGAGAACATGCGGTGTTCGGTTTTTTGTCCTTGCAATAGTTTGCTGAGAATGGTTTCCAGTTTCATCCATGTCCCTACAAAGGACATGAACTCATCATTTTTTATGGCTGCATAGTGTTCCATGTTGTATATGTGCCACATTTTCTTAATCCAGTCTATCATTGTTGGACATTTGGGTTAGTTCCAAGTCTTTGCTATTGTGAGTAGTGCCGCAGTAAACATACGTGTGCATGGGAGTTCACTCATGATTTGGCTCTCTGTTTGTCTGTTATTGGTGTATAAGAATGCTTGTGATTTTTGCACATTGATTTTTTATCCTGAGACTTTGCTGAAGTTGCTTTTCAGCTTAAGGAAATTTTGGGCTGAGACAATGGGGTTTTCTAGATATACAATCATGTCATCTGCAAACAGGGACAATTTGACTTCCTCATTTCCTAACTGAATACCCTTTATTTCCTTCTGCTGCCTCATTGCCCTGGCCAGAACTTCCAACACTATGTTGAATAGAAGTGGTGAGAGAGGGCATCTCTGTCTTGTGCTAGTTTTCAAAGGATTTATAATCCTTTGAGTATATACCCAGTAATGGGATGGCTGGGTCAAATGATATTTCTAGTTCTAGATCCCTGAGGAATCGCCACACTGACTTCCACAATGGTTGAACTAGTTTACAGTCCCACCAACAGTGTAAAAGTGTTCCTATTTCTCCACATCCTCTCCAGCACCTATTGTTTCCTGACCTTTTAATGATGGCCATTCTAACTGGTGTGAGATGGTATCTCATTGTGGTTTTGATTTGCATTTCTCTGATGGCCAGTGATGATGAGCATTTTTTCATGTGTTTTTTGGCTGCATAAATGTCTTCTTTTGAGAAGTGTCTGTTCATATCCTTCGCCCACTTTTTGATGGGGTCGTTTGTTTTTCTCTAGTAAATTTGTTTGGGTTCATTGTAGATTCTGGATATTAGCCCTTTGTCAGATGAGTAGGTTGTGAAAATTTTCTCCCATTCTGTAGGTTGCCTGTTCACTGTGATGATACTTTCTTTTGCTGTGCAGAAGCTCTTTAGTTTAATTAGATCCCATTTGTCAATTTTGGCTTTTGTTGCCATTGCTTTTGGTGTTTTAGACATGAAGTCCTTGCCCATGCCTATGTCCTGAATGGTATTGCCTAGGTTTTCTTCTAGGGTTTTTATGGTTTTAGGTCTAACATGTAAGTCTTTAATCCATCTTGAATTAATTTTTGTATAAGGTGTAAGGAAGGGATCCAGTTTCAGCTTTCTACATATGGCTAGCCAGTTTTCCCAGCACCATTTATTAAATTGGGAATCCTTTCCCCATTGCTTGTTTTTGTCAGGTTTGTCAAAGATCAGATGGTTGTAGATATGCGGCATTATTTCTGAGGGCTCTGTTCTGTTCCATTGATCTATATTTCTGTTTTGGTACCAGTGCCATGCTGTTTTGGTTACTGTAGCTTTGTAGTATAGTTTGAAGCCAGGTAGCGTGATGCCTCCAGCTTTGCTGTTTTGGCTTAGGATTGACTTGGCGATGCAGGCTCTTTTTTGGTTCCATATGAACTTTAAAGTAGTTTTTTCAAATTCTGTGAAGAAAGTTATTGGTAGCTTGATGGGCATGGCATTGAATCTATAAATTACCTTGGGCAGTATGGCCATTTTCACGATATTGATTATTCCTACCCATGAGCATGGAATGTTCTTCCATTTGTTTGTATCCTCCTTTATTTCCTTGAGCAGTGGTTTGTAGTTCTCCTTGAAGAGGTCCTTCACCTCCCTTGTAAGTTGGATTCCTAGGTATTTTATTCCCTTTGAAGCAATTGTGAATGGGAGTTCACTCATGATTTGGCTCTCTGTTTGTCTGTTATTGGTGTATAAGAATGCTTGTGATTTTTGCACATTGATTTTTTATCCTGAGACTTTGCTGAAGTTGCTTCTCAGCTTAAGGAAATTTTGGGCTGAGACAATGGGGTTTTCTAGATATACAATCATGTCATGTGCAAACAGGGACAATTTGACTTCCTCATTTCCTAACTGAATACCCTTTATTTCCTTCTGCTGCCTCATTGCCCTGGCCAGAACTTCCAACACTGTGTTGAATAGAAGTGGTGAGAGAGGGCATCTCTGTCTTGTGCTAGTTTTCAAAGGGAATGCTTCCAGTTTTTGCCCATTCAGTATGATATTGGCTGTGGGTTTGTCATAGATAGCTCTTATTTTTTTGAGATACGTCCCATCAATACCTAATTTATTGAGAGTTTTTAGCATGAAGGGTTGTTGAATTTTGTCAAAGGCCTTTTCTGCATCTATTGAGATAATCATGTGATTTTTGTCTTTGGTTCTGTTTATATGCTGGATTACATTTATTGATTTGCGTATGTTGAACCAGCCTTGCATCCCAGGGATGAAGCCCACTTGATCATGGTGGATAAGCTTTTGATGTGCTGCTGGATTTGGTTTGCCAGTATTTTATTGAGGATTTTTGCATCAATGTTCATCACGGATATTGGTCTAAAATTCTCTTTTTTGGTTGTGTCTCTGCCAGGCTTTGGTATCAGGATGATGCTGGCCTCATAAAATGAGTTAGGGAGGATTCCCTCTTTTTCTATTGATTGGAATAGTTTCAGAAGGAATGGTACCAGCTCCTCCTCATGCCTCTGGTAGAATTCGGCTGTGAATCCATCTGGTCCTGGACTTTTTTTGGTTGGTAAGCTATTGATTATTGCCAGAATTTCAGAGCTTGTTATTGGTTTATTCAGAGATTCAACTTCTTCCTGGTTTAGTCTTGGGAGGGTGTATGTGTCCAGGAATTTATCCATTTCTTGTAGATTTTCTAGCTTATTTGCGTAGAGGTGTTTGTAGTATTCTCTGATGGTAGGTTGTGTTTCCGTGGGATCAGTGGTGATATCCCCTTTATCATTTTTTATTGCATCTATTTGATTCTTTTCTCTTATTAGTCTTGTTAGTCTTGCTAGCGGTCTATCGATGATGTTGATCTTTTCAAAAAACCAGCTCCTGGATTCACTAATTTTTTGAAGGGTTTTTTGTGTCGCTATTTCCTTCAGTTCTGCTCTGATTTTAGTTATTTCTTGCCTTCTGCTAGCTTTTGAATGTGTTTGCTCTTGCTTTTCTAGTTCTTTTAATTGTGATGTTAGGGTGTCAATTTTGGATCTTTCCTGCTTTCTCTTGTGGGCATTTAGTGCTATAAATTTCCCTCTACACACTGCTTTGAATGTGTCCCAGAGATTCTGGTATGTTGTGTCTTTGTTCTTGTTGGTTTCAAAGAACATCTTTATTTCTGCCTTCATTTTGTTATGTACCCAGTAGTCATTCAGGAGCAGGTTGTTCAGTTTCCATGTAGTTGAGCGGTTTTGAGTGAGTTTCTTTATCCTGAGTTCTAGTTTGATTGCACTGTGGTCTGAGAGACAGTTTGTTATAATTTCTGTTCTTGTACATTTGCTGAGGAGAGCTTTACTTCCAACTATGTGGTCAATTTTGGAATAGGTGTGGTGTGGTGCTGAAAAAAATGTATATTCTGTTGATTTGGGGTGGAGAGTTCTGTAGATGTCTATTAGGTCTGCTTGGTGCAGAGCTGAGTTCAATTCCTGGGTATCCTTGTTTACTTTCTGTCTGGTTGATCTGTCTAATGTTGACAGTGGGGTGTTAAAGTCTCCCATTATTATTGTGTGGGGGTCTAAGTCTCTTTTTAGGTCATTAAGGACTTGCTTTATGAATCTGGGTGCTCCTGTATTGGGTGCATATATATTTAGGATAGTTAGCTCTTCTTGTTGAATTGATCACTTTACCGTTATGTAATGGCCTTCTTTGTCTCTTTTGATCTTTGTTGGTTTAAAGTCTGTTTTATCAGAGACTAGGATTGCAACCCCTGCCTTTTTTTGTTTTGTTTACTTGGTAGATCTTCCTCCATCCGTTTATGTTGAGTCTATGTGTGTCTCTGCATGTGAGATGGGTTTCCTGAATACAGCACACTGATGGGTCTTGACTCTTTATCCAATTTGCCAGTCTGTGTCTTTTAATTGTAGCATTTAGCCCATTTACATTTAAAGTTAATATTGTTATGTGTGAATTTGGTCCTGTCATTATGATGTTAATTGGTTATTTTGCTCATTAGTTGATGCAGTTTCTTCCTAGCCTTGATGGTCTTTACATTTTGGCATGTTTTTGCAGTGGCTGGTACCAGTTGTTCCTTTCCATGTTTAGTGCTTCCTTCAGGAGCTCTTTTAGGGCAGGCCTGGTGGTGAGAAAATCTCTCAGCATTTGCTTGTCTGTAAAGTATTTTATTTCTCCTTCACTTATGAAGCTTAGTTTGGCTGGATATGAAATTCTGGGTTGAAAATTCTTTTCTTTAAGAATGTTGAATATTGGTCCCCACTCTCTTCTGGCTTGTAGAGTTTCTGCTGAGAGATCTGCTGTTAGTCTGATGGGCTTCCCTTTGTGGGTAACCTGACCTTTCTCTCTGGCTGCCCTTAACATTTTTTCCTTCATTTCAACTTTGGTGAATCTGACAATTATGTGTCTTGGATTTGCTCTTCTCGAGGAGTATCTTTGTGGCATTCTCTGTATTTCCTGAATCTGAATGTTGGCCTGCCTTGCTAGATTGGGGAAGTTCTCCTGGATAATATCCTGCAGAGTGTTTTCCAACTTGGTTCCATTCTTCCCGTCACTTTCAGGTACACCAATCAGATGTAGATTTGGTCTTTTCACACAGTCCCATATTTCTTGGAGGCTTTGTTCGTTTCTTTTTATTCTTTTTTCTCTAAACTTCCCTTCTCACTTCATTTCATTCATTTTGTCTTCCATCACTGATACCCTTTCTTCCAGTTAATCACATCGGCTCCTGAGGCTTCTGCATTCTTCACGTATTTCTCAAGCCTTGGCTTTCAGCTCCATCAGCTCCTTTAAGGACTTCTCTGCATTGGTTATTCTAGTTATCCATTTGTCTAATTTTTTTTCAAAGTTTTTAACTTCTTTGCCATTGGTTTGAATTTCCTCCTGTAGCTTGGAGTAATTTGATCATCTGAAGCCTTCTTCTCTCAACTCGTCAAAGTCATTCTCTGTCCAGCTTTGTTCCATTGCTGGTGAGGAGCTGCGTTCCTTTGGAGGAGGAGAGGTGCTCTGCTTTTTAGAGTTTCTAGTTTTTCTGCTCTCTTTTTTCCCCATCTTTGTGGTTTTATCTACTTTTGGTCTTTGATGATGGTGATGTACAGATGGGTTTTTGGTGTGGATGTCCTTTCTGTTTGTTAGTTTTCCTTCTAACAGACAGGACTCTCAGCTGCAGGTCTGTTGGAGTTTGCTAGAGGTCCACTCCAGACCCTGTTTGCCTGGGTATCAGCAGCGGTGGCTGTAGAACAGCGGATATTGGTGACCCACAAATGCTGCTGCCTGATCGTTCCTCTGGAAGTTTTGTCTCAGAGGAGTACCTGGCTGTGTTAGGTATCAGTCTGCCCTTACTGGGGGGTGCCTCCCAGTTAGGCTGCTCGGGGGTCAGGGACCCACTTGAGGAGGCAGTCTGCCCGTTCTCAGATCTCTAGCTGTGTGCTGGGAGAACCACTACTCTCTTCAAAACTGTCAGACAGGGACATTTAAGTCTGCAGAGGTTACTGCTGTCTTTTTCTTTGTCTGTGCCCTGCCCCCAGCAGTGGAGCCTACAGAGGCAAGCAGGCCTCCTTGAGCTGTGGTGGGCTCCACCCAGTTCGAGTTTTCCTGGCTGCATTGTTTACCTAATCAAGCCTGGGCAATGGCAGGTGCCCCTCCCCCAGCCTCGCTGCCACCTTGCCGTTTGATCTCAGACTGCTGTGCTAGCAATCAGTGAGATTCCGCGGGTGTAGGACCCTCCACGCCAGGTGCGGGACACAATCTCCTAGTGTGTCGTTTTTTAAGCCCGTTGGAAAATCGCAGTATTAGGGTGGGAGTGACCCGATTTTCCAGGTGCTGTCTGTCACCCCTTTCTTTGACTAGGAAAGGGAACTCCCTGACCCCTTGTGCTTCCCAAGTGAGGCGATACCTCGCCCTGCTTTGGCTCAGGCACGGTGCGCTGCACCCACTGTCTTGCACCCACTGTTTGGCACTCCCTAGTGAGATGAACCCGGTACCTCAGATGGAAATGCAGAAATCACCCGTCTTCTGCGTTGCTCATGCTGGGAGCTGTAGACCAGAGCTGTTCCTATTCGGTCATCTTGGCTCCACTGCCACATTTATTTTTACAGATTTTCCTTGAAACATTATATTGGCTACTGGAAAGAGTTAATATCCTTTATGAAAATATGATTTTAGTGATGCAACTTATATATGAGGTAGATTAGGAAGCATTACTTCCTGTGCCCATTAACTAAGAAGATTTTATGAAACAATTTTTAATAGGGGCCACAGTCAGTACCGGGAGTGTGGTCAGGCACACCTCCCTCCTCATTGGGCCCATCAGAAGCTTTCAGGGTTCTAGGAGAAACATGCCCAGGCATGCAGAGGTTGTCACAAGGGAAGAAGGACCAGGGTGGGGAACCCAGCACAGGGGGCTGGCCTCACAGGGGAGTCAGAGAAGCTTTTCTGAGGCAGCTATGTCCAAGCTGAGATCTTTCCTGTTCCATGTGCTCCAGCACAAGGCCTGCAGGAGGTGCCCTGTGAGCAAGGTCAACCCAGACCAGCCGGGTGGATTCCCTTGGCACTGAGGGGGAGCATGGCCTGAGGAGCTGAGTGTGGTCTCAGAAGGATGGCATCAGAGGAACTCTCACCGTTTCTATCATGAACACTTACAGTTTGATATCAGCATGGGGGTTGTGATTGGGTGATCTTGGGAAGGGTCTGTCAGTGGGTCGGAGGGTCACTCTAAGTTGGACGCTGTCTGATAGAGGAGGCTTTTCTATTGTTCAGTATCTCATATCTCAAGGAATCTTATCTGGAAGAGGGCAGAGGGCCACCAGGAGAAAGCCGCTGCTAGTAATGAGGTAGATGCCACTCATTTTCACCAAGTGCAGTGCTAGGGATTTTAGGGGGTGGCAAAGTGACCTTGATACCTTTTCTCTGTGCAGGTCTCTGTTAGGGTCACTGTGAGTGTCTCCGTGGGGATTTCTTTGTTGGTTTTGAAGGGTCTCTGTGTAAGTCTCTGTCAGTGGTTTCTGTGGGGGCATCCCTCTGGGGGGTCTTGCTGGGGGGGTCTCAGTGTTGGGGTCTCTGGGGTTCACTGTGGGGAATCTCTGAAATCTCAATGAATGTGGGGTCTTTGTGGGAATCTTTGAGTGTTGGGGTCTACTGGGCATCTCTGTGGGGTTCCTCTGCTGCAGGTCCCAGGATCCTGGGTCCCATAGATGTTGGGCCCACACTAGAGCTGTCCAGGTCACCACCCCAGACAGGACTTGGCTCCAGCAGTAGCCTGGACACCCAAAGTGACACCAGGGCGTGTTCAAAACAGGTCCCCAATGTGGGTCCCGCCAGACCTGGGTACAGACACAGACCTGACACCTTGCCCTCAGCCTCCACAGCTCCTGCAGGTGCAGAGCTCTCCCTGGGCAGAAGGCCCCTGGGCAGAGCCCTCTGAGGAACCGGCTCCTGCCTGCCCGGCCCTTGCTCCTGCCTTCCATGGGGATGGCTAGGAAGGACCCAGTACCAGAACGAAGGGAGCACAGGACTGGGCCCTGTGGGGACTGCTCCTGCCAACCACGTGACCAGATTCTCTGAGCCCCAATGTGTCCCTTGCCAGCACCTGGGCCTAGAACCATAGATGTGCTTTGTAACCCAGGCCAGCCCTTGCCTTCTGGGTCCCTCTCCCCTGGGAGTGGCACTGACCACTTTTGCTTGTAATGGTCACCAGACTGTGAGGACCCTGCTCACAGCTGTGGGCAGCTTGTGGATCCTGCACTTGCAAACTTACGCTCGTCTTCCCTGATTCTTCTCCCACCTCTCACCCTGCGCCCTAAGGTATCCTGTGGTTCCTGACCACAGAGTCCCACCAGAGGGGCAGGCAGCAGCCCTGGGTGCCTCCTGAAACAGACACCCCACACTAGTGGGCTGGGAGACTGCTCTGGGGAGTGAGGCAGGGGACACCAGACATGAACCCAGGGGTGTTATCAAGGCTGAGCCAAGTGCTGGAGGGGCCCAGATCCATCCCAGACCCAGAACTCAGCAGGCAGGAAAGAGTCTGGGGAGGGTGTCATCTCTTCCCCACCAGGAGATCCCAGAAAGAGCAGTCCCCCGTCTGACCCAGGGCCAGCACAGGACACCCCCCACGTTCCGAGGCTACTGTGGGGCAGGGAGGCTCCTGGGATCCATCACTCCTCCAGCCTGAGGGGAGCCTACCACGCCCCCAGTCCGTGAGGCCCCTGCAGACCCAGCCCCTACAGCAGCACGGAAGTCACCTTAGAACAGGGAATGCAGTGAGCCAGAGCCCGGGTGGGATCTCCATAGGGTTTGCTGTCCTTACACATCCTGAAGGCTCTGGGTCATGATCCAGTTTGGAAACCAGACACAGTGTGGAGACAGGGAGAAAAGGGGGTCCTCCAGGTCCCTGCCAGCCTCCTCTAGGGCCTGCCATTCTGGAAGCCGCACTCAGGAGGAGCTGACAGTGAGCCCTTTCCTGTGCCCTAGCATGGCACACACAGAAGCCACCACCTCTGCAGGGAAAGGAGGTATATTGGGAACTTCTCCGTGGAAATCAGGAACACATGGGGACTGTTACCACCCACGCAGGACAGGTTTGTTTTGTAGGTGTCCAGTGTTATTTGAATAGAACCCCTTGTCTCCCCCAGGAGAGGTGTGGGAAGCCTGGTCTGCTTCAGGAGGCAAGACACCTCTGTGTGGACTTCAGTTCCTGCAGCTGTGGATGGGGCCGCCTGAGGTGCTTGCCACTCATGGCCCTTGGTGGTGGGGACCAGCTGGGGACACAAGCTCCCTGGGAGACTGCTTGTCTCTGGAGACTGCTGTCTCTGTCTCTGATGCCCTTGTTTTTGACAGGACAGTTGTGGCCCTTGGGGGTGGCTTTGGGGCTGCAGACCAGGGCTCTCATCTCTCTGCTATGTTCCTGGTGGTAGTGACTCCTGTGGCAGCAGGAAGGCACATTCTCCTGGGCATGGAGGTCGCATTTGTGGCAATTGACCTCTGAGGGACCATGTCCCTGCTGAAGCCCCAGTTTGTCCACCAGGATTTGCCCTATAACTCTGATGATGGTCTGAGCTTCATCAGCCATGCTGTCCGTAAACAACCTTGCTGGGCCAGACCCCCGGCTCTGGACAGCATGTGCCCCAGGCTCGCCTTTCTGCAGGATGTCTTCCTGCTCTGAGCCTCTTTTCCTGGGGTGTACACCCTGTGGTTGGTGACTGATCTTTCTCTGGAAGTTGCTTTCTGGTGGTGCCTGTCCCTTCTATGGCTGAGGCTGATTGTATTTCCTTTCTAGTTTGTCTCCCATTTCCCTGGTGTGGGCAGGGTGGCTCCTCCCACTGGCTTCGGAGTTCCTGGGTCCCTTGGACCTGTGTCACTGCTCCCCTGGTCTGGGCCTCCTGCAGGCCTTGCCCTTGTCCAAAGAGCCCAGCATCTTCTGACTCTTCTGTGGGGCCTTCACTTTTGGGCTCCCAGGCTCCTGCTGCCCCAGTCTGTCCCCTCCCTTCCATAGGAGAGCACATGGCCCCTGGGAAGCTGTCGTGTTTCTCCTACTGAACACACTCTGGGAGGTGACGGAGGGGCCTAAGTGGGTGGCCTGTATGTGGCTGGGAGCATGTCCACATGGCGGCCTGGAAGGCACAGGCCTGTGGCGCCCTCCTGGAGGAGGATACTGGAAACACGGCCTGGCAGCTGCTCCTCTGAGTCCACCTGCACTATGAGCACAATCTCACTGACCACCTGTGCTTTCAGGCACAGCTGCCCTGGATCCTGAGCAACACAGAGTGTAGACACTGAGGGGTTACTAGTGGTCCCCAGAGCCCCCGTGCTCCTCAGATCCACCTGAACGCTTCCTGATCTTGCCCTCACATTGGCTCCCAAGGTGACTTTCCAATCAGGGGCTTCTCCTCCTCGGCCTCCAGGGCATCTTTGGCCCTTGCCCCCTGGGACCCTATGCTGAGCTCTTGCAGGGCTCTGCCACGACAGGGGTCTCCTGGGGACATGCTCTGGGTCTCAAGCCATGCCTCATTCCCAGCCATTTCTGAACCCACACTCCCCTCAAGTCTGGGTTTCCTGGAGCCCAGGACAGTCCCACTCTGCCAGGTTCTGCCTGCAAGGTTGCACATGGGGGGCTGAGAGGATGTCCTGTCCTCCTGTCCAGTCAGAGAGGCCTCTGATCGCTCATGGGTGTCAGCTGGCTGGGACCCTCTTGGGGCCCTCTGGACTTCCTCCTGCTCAGGTGGTGGGGCAAGGACAGGGCCACTTATGGTGGGGACTGACTTGCTTGTTGTTCTGTTGTCTCCTGGACCATTCTGGGGAGGTTTTCCCAATAAAATGGCAACCTTGGCTACAGATTCCGCCAGAGATTTCCAGGAGGCCCAGGGGAGAATGGTGGAGTGTGGGAGGTGTGGAGGCTGAGCCTCACCTGACTGGACATTTATGGGCTCCAAGGACTGAAAGTCTGGACCCCACCTGTGCCTCACATGGAACTTGAAAAGATGTGCTTCCAGCATCTGCTGGGTGCAGGGATGGAGGAAGGAAAGCTCCTGGGAGGTGTTCACATGGGCTTTCCCACCCCTCCAGGATGCCAGCTTTCCCAGTTTCCTGTGGGTATCAGACTTGGGAACAGCATGTTTGGCCATGAACCAGGAGCGATGCATAGAAACAGGGATCCAGCCCTCCTTGATCTCCCCCACCTTCCTGTCCAGATAGACCTGCGGCTTGTTTTCCATATGCTTCTTGTGTGGGTCCCTGGGTGCAGAACTTACTGATTTGTACTTCCAGGGCCTCCTGAAATCACCTTCTGCTTCCTCCTTGTCTTTCTCCAGAACCTTCACTGAAGTCCTTCCTGAGCCTAGATCCTGGTTCTGGCTCTAGTTTGGACCCTAAACACCCCTTCCCAGAGAACCTTCCAGAGCTCCTGAACCCTGCCTTCTGCACATCCTTCGTGCCCTTTCCTACAAATTCAGAATCCTGGGAGGGCAAGAGGGCCCCCTGCATGTCTTCTGCCTGACTCTGGGGCCTCCCTGGGAATTCCCCCTCAGGCTGCAGTGGGTCTCCAGATGCCTGGAATCTGCTGGGAGGCCACAGGACTGTCCTGGTGGATGGTGCTCCTTCCTTGCCACCGGTGCTCTGGGAGTTCAGGGCCGGTGGCAATCCCGGGAAGGATGGGGGCTGACTTAGGGTTCTGGGAGGCTGGCCTCTCCTGGGGAAGGTGGGCAGTGGGCTGGCTCAGGATGGCCTGAGACTTTTTGGGGAGAGAGGGCAAAACCCTCTTCCACTTTGGTCGCTTCTGCAAGGGCCACTCAAGATACTCCTTTCCAGTGGAGATGACAGACTGTGCCCTTTCCTGGGATGCAGGGCAAGATGCCCCCACAGACCCTAATCTGGGATGGAGAAGAGCATGGTAGGCTTGGGACAGGGGTTGAGATTTGCCCCACTGTGTCTGGATCCCAGCCAGAGGCGGGGGCTGGGACTGGGGCCAGGTTGGAGTGAAAGGTTGGGGCTAGGCCACGTGGTGGGGCTGGGGCGGTGCCTGGGAAAGCTGTGAGGGTGTCTTAACCTCAGTTTCACCTGGAAGAGAAGCGGAGGCTTTATCCAATGGTACAGAGTGCTCATTCTGTGGGGAAGGGTTCCTAGAAACCCAGGCCCTGGCCATCAGGGACTCGCTATTGAAAGAGGGGAGATCCCAGAAGAGATGGCTGCATTTCTGCTCTAAGTGGTCCCACACGGCTGTGGCGTCAGAGACCTGCTGAGGATGGGGCAGCTGCTATGGTTGGGTTGTCACGTTCCAGAAGGGATTTAGAGGCGTGGTGTCCCACTCCTTCCCCAGTGATGTCATCTGCGGGTAGCCTGCCCGCCCCCATTCTTTATCCTGCCACATCTTCATCGCTGCTCTCTTGGCGATGAGAGTCTCCAGCGGCTTCTGCACGTTGGGATGGTTGAACGTGCAGCCACCTGCCTCCATCTGCCTCTGGGGGGTGGTTGGGACGATGCTGTTGCTGGGATTTGCCATGTGAGCAGGTGGAGAGGCCCCAGGTGGTGGCAGCCTCCCTCCAGCAAGAGAGGTCCCGGATGGGACCACTGGAGCACCCAAGGCCAGGGATCACCCTGGTTGGAGAAGGCGGCCCCTGATTGTGTAGAGGGGAGCTCTGGGGGACAGGGCGTGTTGTGGAGCCACACTGAAGTCCAGCCAGGCTGGGGTTGGGTGGAGGTGGAGAGGAGGCCACGGGAACAAGGGGCTGTGGTGAAGGAGGAAAAGCACATGTGGCCGGGGTGCAGGGCATTTTAGGGGAAGCAAGGGCTCTGGAGGCCTGGAGGCACTCAGGGTTGAGTGTGGTCAAAAAGCTCTGAGAAGGTCATTGCGCCTGATGACAGGTTGGAGGCCAGAGGAACTGGGGGAGCCCTTGGGGACAAGCTGGCAGGAGATGGATCTTGCATGCATTTCCTGTGCGGCTGGTGGGCCTTAGCAGGTGCTGGTTTGTACACGTCACCCGGGGGATGTCCACCTAAGGGCAGATGGGAGCCGCCCTCCCCAGTGAGCTTTCTCAGGTGGCTGCACAAGGCACAAGCTGCAGCCAGGGGCAGGTGGGGTTGGGAGGTAGGGAGGGCTGGGTACCTGGTGGCCACGGCTCCTCCACCTCCCCCACTGCTGGCTTCACAAAGCTCTGTCTATGCCTGCCCCAGGGCTTCAGTCCACTCTTGTCTTTTCCCAGGACCTCCCCCTCCCAGGTCACCATCGGGCCCTAGGGCTGCATCAGAGGCCCTGGTAGAAAGGAGGACATGGAGAGAAGGGGGAATCTCCTCATCTTTCCAGAAGGTAGGTCAGGTCCTGAGTCTCCTCCAGCTCCCTCCGGAGGATTCTGCAAGCTGGAAGTAAGGAGACAGAGTTATGGTGGGGAGGGCGGTGCCAGCGAACCTCATGGGAGGCTGAGTGGATGTCTCTTTAGGGGACACCATGGGGAACTAGACCCTGAAGCCCATGCATCTGTGTCCAAGGCCACATGGCCCCAATGGTGACAGCAAGGTGTGCACTGTGCAGAACTTTGTCATTTGCAAAAAGTACAACCCCTCATGGATGTCACAACCGTCTTGTGGGGACAGTGGACAGGGGTGGTCTCTGAGAAGAGTCAGCCATGGCTGAGGAGAACAGCTGTCCACATGGACCTGGAGCCTCCCCATATCCTGGCAGGCCTTGGTCCCTTCCCCACACCGCCCCCTTATGGGCAATACCGGTTCCCGGGCCTATGGCTTCATTCCCATAGGGAATCTGAGGAGGCCCCGGGTTCTGATTTCCCTCCCAGGAGCTTCCCTCTGAGGCCTCTGCAAATGACTTCCTCAGGGACAGTCGATGCTCAATCACTTCTGGGGAGTCTTGGGGATCAGTAGGGGCTCACAATTCAGAGCTGGGATCATCCTCCTGCTCCTGGGCCTCCCCTATCTCTTCCTTTGATGCTGAGAGGCAAGCAAGGGTGAGGGGCTGGGACTACTTCTCAGTCTCCTCTCCCCAGGCCAACTGCACACACGCAGTGCTCGTGAAGGACACGGCTTTCTGCCTCTAGCTCAGGGAGCTCTGTGTGTGTGTCTTTTACTCATGCTGACCATCGATAAAATGTTTTCTCTTTTCCTTCTTAGGGAAACGCAAGGAGGGGTTTTCTGTGTGACTCCACCCTGGATGTCCCCAGTCCCTGCTCCTCCTCTGAAGGCACACCCAGGCTCAGGCCTAGAGGTGCCTCTGAGCTGCCAGTAGGATTCTGCTTCGGAGGAGGCCAAACGTGAATCCAGGCTCTAGCGGGAGGCTCTCAGGGGTTCAGCACAGCTCCCAGATCACCCCACACAGAGGAGGCTGGGCCCCCAGGCACCTGCCTCAGAAAGGGGCTGAGCTGGGGCTGGGGCCTGTCCTCCCACAGAGACCTCACCCCTCTCCTGATCTGGTCCTCGCAGTTACGTCCAGTGTTGGTTTTTGCCCTGATGCCTCCTGCGCATGTCACAGATGGTCTGGGAGCTGAGGATGGAATCCTCTGCCCACTCCCACCCCTGCCTGCCCTGCCCTTCCCTAGAGGGATGATGAGATTTTCCATCACAGGAGAGTCTCTCGTTGCTTAGGAAAAGTGGAAATGAGGGGAGGAAAAGAAAAGAGAATCTTTCTCTGTGGGGCTGGGCTGAGGGCTCCTTACCTTCCTGCTGCTCCTCTTCCTCCCGTGCAGGGGTGAGGGTGGGTCACTGGGGAGGTAGGGGAGTAATAGGAAGAGGAGCTCCTGGCTGCACACTCAAGTGAGGATGAAATCCACAATCCAGGGAGTGGAGCTGGGGCCCAGCCATGTGGCACTAGGGCTCTTCAGAGGAAAGAGCATTTTTTCCATCTGAAGTGCAATGTTGCCTTCAAGCAACTGAGCCCTGGCATCGCTTTTGGAACTAGGTACTGGAGCCCGGGCCTGCATCACAGAGCTGGGGCCGCCTCCTCACCAAGGGCTCCTGGGGGCAGGGGAGGGGCAGTGGGAGGAGGAGGCTGAAGCACAGCCTCACCCTCAGGTCCCAGTCCCAGGTCCCTCCACCCTCCTGGGTCCCCCAGATCTTTTCTTCCCACTCCAGTTGCTCACCCTGTCAGAGACAGCCCTGAGTCTATTTTCTCTTCTGTTCCCTGGAACACAGATGTTACCTGGTTTTGTGGCGATCTCTATGCCAGTCCCTCAATCTCCCACATCTTTAAGATCTAGACTTCTTTTTGGAGTTTCTGTTATTTCTCCAGTTTCTTGCTCTTAGGATCTCATTTGTTTGCAGTTCTAACTTTACCCCTTAATATGTTCTTGCCCTGCATCAACTCAGACATAGAACTTACATTTTTTGTACTTACTGATCATTATGAATTTTGATTACAATTTTCATAATTTTTTAAAAGTTTAATATTTATTTTTGTGGGCACACAGTAGGTATATATGTTAATGGGGCACATAAGATACTTTCATATAGGCCTGCAGTGCATAATAATCACAGCATGGTAAATGGGGTGTCCATCACCTCAAGCCTTTTTCCTTTGTGTTACAAACCATCCAATTATACTCTTTATTTTTTAAATGTACAATTCAATTATTATTGACTATAGGCGTTCTATTGCTGTCAAATAGTACAAATACCCAGTTTTATTCATTCTTTCTAATTACATTCTTTATCCATTAACCATCCCCATCTCTCTCCCCCTGCGCCTTCCAAGCCTGTAGTAACCATCCTTCTGCTCTGTATCTCCATGAGTTTGACTGTTTAATTTTTAGCTCTCACAAATAAGAGAGAACACGTGATGTTTGTTTGTCCTTCTTTGCCTGATTTCACTTAATGAACTCCAGTTCCATCCATGCGGTTGCAAATGATAGGCTCTCATTTTTTTTTAATGGCTGAAGAGCACTCCACTGGGTATATGTACCACCTTTTCTTTATCCTTTCAGCTGTTGATGGACACTAACTAGGTTGCTTCTAAATCTTGGCTATTGTGAACAGTGCTAGAAGGAACATGGGAGTGCAGGTATCCCTTCAATATATTGGTTTTCTTTCTTCTGGGTGTGTACCCAGCAGTGGGATTGCTGGATCATACGGTAGCTCTAGTTTTAGTTTTTGAGGAACCTCCTAACTGTTCTCCATAGAAGTTGTACTGACTCACATTTCCACCAACAGTGTATGAGGGTTCCCTTCACATCCTCGCCAGCATTTGCCATTGTCTGTCGTTTGGATGAAAGCCGTTTTAACTGGGGTGAGATGAGATCTCCTTGTAGTTTTGATTGCCTTTCTCTGATATCAGTGATGTTGGGCACCTTTTCATATGCCTGTTTGCCATTCATATGTCTTCTTTTGAGAAATCTCTGTTCACATCTTTTGTGTATTTTTCATTTTTTTATTATTTTAACTTCCAGGGTACATGTGCAGGATGTGCAGGTTTGTTACAGAGGTAAATGTGTGCCATGGTGGTTTGCTGCACCTATCAACCCATCCCCTAGGTATTAAGTCCAGTATGCATTAGCTATTTTTCCTGATGCTCTCTCCTGCTTCTGACAGGCCCCAGAGTGTGTTGTTCCCCTACCTGTGTGCATGTGTTCCCTTTGGTCAGCTCCCACTTGTAAGTGAGAATGTGTGGTGTTTGGTTTTCTGTTCCTGTGTTAGTTTGCTGAGGATAATGGCTTCCAGCTTCATTCATGTCCCTGCAAAGGACATAATCTCATTATTTTTTATGGCTGCATAGTATTCCGTGTTGTCTATGCACCACATTTTCTTTATCCACTCTATCATTGCTGGGCGTTTGGGTTGATTCCATGTCTTTGCTACTGTGAATAGTGCTGCAATGAATATATAAGTGAATTCATCTTTGTAACAATAACTTATATTCCTTTGGGTATATACCCAGTAATGGGATTGCTGGGTCAAATGGTATTTCCCATTCTAAATCTTTGAGGAATTGCCACGATGTCTGCCACAATGGTTGAACTTATTTACATTCCTGCCAACAGTGTAAAATTGTTCCTATTCCTCCCCAACCTCACCAGCATCAGTCATTTCTTGACTTCTTAATAATTGCCATTCTGACTGGCATGTGATGGTATCTCATTGTGGCTTTGATTTCCATTTGTCTAATGATCAGTGATGTTGAGCTTTTTTCCATATGTTTGTTGGCTGCATCTATGTCTTCTTTTGAGAAGTGTTTGTTATGTCCTTTGCCCACTTTTTAATGGGGTCGTTTGTTTTCTTCTTGTAAACTTCCTTAAATTCTCTGTAGATTCTGGATATTGGACCTTTGTGAGATGGATACATTGCAAAAATTTTCTCCCATTCTGTAGGTTGTCTGTTCACTCTGATGATAGTTTCTTTGCTATGCAGAAACTCTTTAGTTTAATTAGTTCCCATTTGTCAATTTTTGCTTTTGTTACAATTGCTTTTGGCGATTTTGACATAAAATATGTGCTCATGCCTATGACCTGAATGGTATTGCCTACATTTTTTTGTAGGGTTTTTATAGTTTTGGCTTTTACATTTAAGAATTTAATTTACCTTGAGTTAGTTTTTGTATAGGGTGTAAGGAAAAGATCCAGTTTCAGTTTTCTGTGTATAGTTAGCCAGTTTTCACAACACCGTTTGTTAAATAGGAAGTCCTTTCCCCATTGCTTGTTTTTGTCAGGTTTGTTGTCTTGCCTAGAGATTGCACACTGAATTACCATTTGGATATCATCTATCCCCACCTGGTGTGGATCAGAGATAACAGGGGCCAACAGGAGAAATTTTGAGCCTTGCCAGGTCAATATTGGTGCTGAACAAAGTGACTTGTGTCTGTTTTATGACATATATTTTGCTTTGGCTGGGATGGAAAATACTAATTTGATTCCCCATGCAGCCTGTTGGGCAGCATCTTGCAAAATTGAGAAGCTTTTGCCTATGGTTCCATCAAATAGAAAAGGATAATTTTATTTTGTAATGGAACTTGGCTCCCATAGCTATGATACACTGAGCAAGGTCATCAAAGCTGCTCTGTTCTTCTGAAAGCTGCAGAGAAAGGGAACCCAGAAACATGGTATGCTGGCAAAAAAAGGGTAAGAAATTCTTACCAACTAAGTTTCTCATCTTTCTCTCTCTCTCTCTGTCTCTCTCCCTCTCTCTCCCTCTGTGTGTTTGTATGTGTGTGTGAATGCAAATGGTAAGCACCACTGTTTGTCTCCTCTGCAAAGGTTTGATTAATAGAAAAAAGGATTTATGAGACTAGTCTTAGGCTGTAGCAAATCTGGAGCACTTTGTGCTAAGAATTTGTCAATCTGTTTTGTTCTTTAATGGAGAGAGAGGTATCACAGGAGAGAAGGTGGGCTTAGGACCCCTATAAGCCTGCCTTTCAAGCCAGCCTGGCAGCTGGTCATTTACAAACTTTGCTGGGGGTCCCCAGGACCAGTGCCATAAAAAGTTTCCCTCTTTTTGTTTTATGTCCTTGAGAGCTGAACCCTGTGACCATGTGGGGATACTTTCTCTTGGTGTCTGCCATCCAGCAGACAGGAATTTGGGGATTCATGTCATAACCCTAAAAATTATCTTGAGCAGTTAAAAGCCTTTGCAAGGTCGAAATTGGCACCTCTGGGCTCCTTCTGGGAAGAGCAGCAGAACCTGCTGAATGCTGTGGCTCAGTAACCAAGGCTTTTGTCTTTTGACAGTGGCTGCCCCAGGTTCGATTCTTGGCTTTGGGAATTATTCCCTTCTGGCTTGTTATTTGTGTAACTTTGCCATTTTTTGAGGGATTCCCCCACCTTCTATGGATAGTTTCTGATTTCCTGTCTTGAATTTTCCTTTCTGTGAACTACCCTGGGGAAATTCTAAATCTTGTTTGAAAAAAACTACTTACCATCTCTTTGAAACACTTCATGAATTCATGGTTAAGTTACAACCTTAGTTAAAACTTATTAATTTCATGTGAGAGGTTGCCTGGTATAGAATTCAAAAGCCAGAAATGTTGGGTGTCTTCACTAGAGCCTGGTAATAAGAGATTTTAAGTTTTTTTTTTTTTTAAATAACAGAGCTCTATGGTTAAAAGTGGCTTAATTAAAAATAGATATCCAGGGTTGGGTGGGGTAATCCTGGATATCTATTTTCATGCCTGTAATCCCAGTACTTCAGGAGGCCAAAGCAGGAGGATTGCTTCAGCAGGAGTTTGAGACAAGCCTGGAAAACATAGACCACATCTTTAAATTAAATAAATAAATAAATAAAGTACTCAAACTATATCTATTTAAAAGGCCTTTATCTTTTCCCCTTCTAGATTCATGTCTTTCTGGAATAAGTTCTTTTCTTCTGAATTGATTTTCTCCATTTTTTCTTCCTGCCATGCTTGAAGCACACATGAGAGAACCGAGATAAATTCTAACAGCCTGGGACTCACAGAGAAAAACAGAGGAGGTGTCACAGACCCCATTCTGGGAAAAACCTCCATTTTCCTCATGAAACCCCAGGAACTGAAAGTTGATAGATCTCCCTCGAAATCTAAGTCTCGGTTCAATTTTCAATTTTACATTATGTTAACCTGAATTTCTTTCTTTCTTTTTTTTTACTTTTGGGTATATCAGAAATTGCTTCACATTATGGGAGAGCTTTTAGCCATGGTTTGTAATACCAGATAGGAAATACACTATAAGGGACTGCTAATGGCAATTAGGAGGAACACTTGGCTCCTTGCATGCTTGGTTCAGAGAAGCACACTCTTGACCACCTGGAAGGTATGAAAACATCCCTACCCCCCACTGAGAGATGAGAATCCCATAGGGGATGGGCTGATTACAAAATGGGCTGATTGGCTTTGGATTGTCTTGCAATAAAATGCAGGGTAGAAGCACTGCACTAGCTTCTTCTGTAGTATTTCCCTCTTTTGGGGGGAAATATAAAATGGCACCCTTAATTTGGGGGATCTGTTTTTGCCTTCCAGCTATGCCTGCTTATTAGGCCCTAGAAACCGCATGCTTTCCCGGCCCTATTTCTCAAAGGGCTCCAGGCCGAATCTAATAATCCCACTAGGAAACTTAAGAACTGACAAATGAAAAATCTTACAACTACTGCATCTTCTGTCTTTCTATGTATTTATAT
Organism: Hylobates moloch; assembly: GCF_009828535.3. Lineage (NCBI taxonomy): Eukaryota > Metazoa > Chordata > Mammalia > Primates > Hylobatidae > Hylobates > Hylobates moloch. Next base: position 40,923,170 of record NW_026652285.1, read on the forward strand.
ATGTTTTGTGTGTGATGTTTACATAAAAGAGCTCTAATTAATTGGTTTAAAGAAAAGTAAGCACTTAAATATTTTGTCAGTAAAATTACAATTAATGCCCTTTAGTTCACCTTACTTTAGTAATCTTTTGGTAATAAAGACAGATTAAAAAATTATTGATAAAATAGGCTGGGCACAGTGGCTCACACCTGTAATCCCAGCACTTTGGGAGGCTGAGGTGGGCAGATCACAAGGTCAGGAGATCAAGACCATCCTGGCTAACATGGTGAAACCCCATATCTACTAAAAATACAAAAAAAATTAGCCAGGCATGGTGATGAGCACCTGTAGTCCCAGCTACTCGGGAAGCTGAGGCAGGAGAATGATGTGAACCCTGGAGGTGGAGCTTGCAGTGAGCCAAGATTGCACCACTGCACTTTAGCCTGGGTGGCAGAGTGAGAGTTCGTCTCAAAAAAAAAAAAAAAAATCATTGGTAAAATGAAATGTCTTCAAAATTTAGACATTTGCTCTAAATTGGGTCTGATGTTATGTTTGCTAAATGCTTTAAGGTCATAAACTGCTTCTTTAACTTTTGAAAATTGTTCAATTTACCTAGCTTGGAGTCATTACTTTCTACATAAGGCCTGGTGACATGTGAAATTGGCCCCCTAGCTGCACAAAGAAGGTTATAAAGAAAAGAGATTTTGTATAAGAAAGGATCTTGTATGGTAAATTTTTGTCCTAAAGTGAAATGACTGGTTGTTGAAATGATCACTGTCCAAGCATGTAATAGATGGTCTAAGCCGTGAAAGGATTCATCAAAGGGAATTTATGCAAGAAAACCTTGTACAATTTAAAGGTTATTAGGCTGCCTAAATGCTTCACAAATGCCACTGTGACTCTTAACTATACACTTACCTGCTTTACTGCTAGGTAAGTGCTGCGTATATATGGAGTTAGCCACATCCCATAGCTATGCTGGAAAAAGTCAGACTTGATCTACACTTCTATCCTTTGTCTGTCCTAAGCTCCACACCTGGTACATAATTAAAATGTCCTATTAACCAGGTTTTTCACCAAAAATAGAAGTTGCACAGAGTTAACAGTGTAACATGTATTGAGGCTACTGAAGAAACAGTTCCACATGCAAGGCATGTAAGAAAAGTAGAACGTACTTTTGGTAAAAGACTATAAGACCTGGGAATATGGATTTCTTGCCCAAGTTTAGAGGGTTAAAATATTGTTTTAAGTGAGATAGGAAAAATCTAAAGGTTTAAGCAAGTTGTGAAAGGTTTATAAAAAATTAGTTGTAAAAGAGGTTCTGTGTGTAAACATATTGGCTAAAGTTAAAGGAGTATTAGTCAATGTTTCCATAAGTTGAACATTGGAATAAAAGCATAACAGAGTTTTCTTAAAACATGGTTCTGCTTTCTAACAACAACAACTAAATTGTAAAGGGTTATAAAAGGTTTATAAGAACATTAACTTATGGTCAAACTAATTAAAACTGGATAGATTTATAAAATCTTAATAAAAACTAGCTTTAGCATTAAAGGTGCAATAATGCAAATATGAAATTTGGTTTTCTCTTTTGAAAAAGATTGTTATGTAATATTGAGAGGCAATGAAAAAGTTGTTTTTCTTAAGAAAAGAGGAGAAGCTTTGATACATATACAAGTAAATAATGATATTGTGACAGAAAATTTAAATTTTGTGGATTTTATTTAGTCCATGAAAGAGAAGGTTAGGTCATCTGCTGATAGGAAAGGGCAGATAAAGTTCATCACAAATCAGAAAGGTCAAGAACAGACAGAGAATTTTCTCACAACATATTGTTTAATACATACCTAATGAATTTTATGGCAATGAGGTAAGAAAATAACATGAAATCATCATTTTTTATGGCTGCATAGTATTCCATGGTGTATATGTGTCACATTTTCTTAATCCAGACTATCGTTGTTGGACATTTGGGTTGGTTCCAAGTCTTTGCTATTGTGAATCGTGCCGCAATAAACATACATGTGCATGTGTCACCTCACTCGGTCGGGTACTCCTCTGAGACAAAACTTCCAGAGGAACAATCAGACAGCTGAATTTGCGGTTCATGAAAATCCGCTGTTCTGCAGCCACTGCTGCTGACACCCAGGCAAACAGGGTCTGGAGTGGACCTCTAGCAAACTCCAACAGACCTGCAGCTGAGGGTCCTGTCTGTTAGAAGGAAAACTAACAAACAGAAAGGACACCCACACCAAAAACCCATCTGTACATCACCATCATCAAAGACCAAAAGCTGGAAAACTACAAAAATGGGGAGAAAACACAGCAGAAAAACTGGAAACTCTAAAAAGCAGAGTGCCTCTCCTCCTCCAAAGGAACACAGTTCCTCACCAGCAACGGAACAAAGCTGGAGAATGACTTTGATGAGTTGAGAGAAGACGGCTTCAGACAATCAAACTACTCCAAGCTACAGGAGGAAATTCGAACCAGTGGCAAAGAAGTTAAAAACTTTGAAAAAAATTAGACGAATGTATAACTAAAATGACCCATGCAGAGAAGTGCTTGATGGAGCTGAAAGCCAAGTTTCAAAAACTACATGAAGAATACAGGAGCCTCAGTAGCCTATGCGATCAACTGGAAGAAAGGGTATCAGTGATGGAAGATGAAATGAATGAACTGAAAAGAGAAGGGAAGTTTAGAGAAAAAAGAATAAAAAGAAACGAACAAAGCCTCCAAGAAATAGGGGACTATGTGAAAAGACCAAACCTACGTCTGATTGGTGTACCTGAAAGTGATGGGGAGAATGGAACCAAGTTGGAAAACACTCTGCAAGATATTATCCAGGAGAACTTCCCCAATCTAGCAAGGCAGGCCAACATTCAGATTCAGGAAATACAGAGAACACCACAAAGATACTCCTCGAGAAGAGCAACCCCAAGACACATGATTGTCAGATTCACCAAAGTTGAAATGAAGGAAAAATGTTAAGGGCAGCCAGAGAGAAAGGTCGGGTTACCCACAAAGGGAAGCCCATCAGACTAACAGCGGATCTCTCAGCAGAAACTCTACAAGCCAGAAGAGAGTGGGGGCCAGTATTCAACATTCTTAAAGAAAAGAATTTTCAACCCAGAATTTCCTATCCCGCCAAACTAAGCTTCATAAGTGAAGGAGAAATAAAATACTTTACAGACAAGCAAATGCTGAGAGATTTTCTCACCACCAGGCCTGCCCTAAAAGAGCTCCTGAAGGAAGCACTAAACATGGAAAGGAACAACTGGTACCAGCCACTGAAAAACATGCCAAATTGTACAGATCATCAAGGCTAGGAAGAAACTGCATCAACTAACGAGCAAAATAGCCAGCTAAGATCATAATGACAGGATCAAATTCACACATAACAATATTAACTTTAAATGTAAAAGGGCTAAATGCTCCAATTAAAAGACACAGACTGGCAAATTGGATAAGGAGTCAAGACCCATCAGTGTGCTGTATTCAGGAAACCCATCTCACGTGCAGAGACACACATAGACTCAAAATAAAGGGATAGAGGAAGATCTACCAAGCAAATGGAAAACAAAAAAAGGCAGGGGTTGCAATCCTAGTCTCTGATAAAATAGACTTTAAACCAACAAAAATCAAAAGAGACAAGGCCATTACATAACTGCAGACATTTTTAATGGTGACTGTCCCAAGAAAGGTAATGGGGATGCATGTGCCTGAGTGTACATGTGTGTGTGTTACTATCCACCAAAAAGCAGCAAAAGTTTTTTATATATATACCAGAGAACAACAGGAGAAGGGTTTTGTCATGCTATACTTAGAATTCTGAACATCATAACTTTTATTACAATGTATGTTTTAAGGTTAAAAAGCAGTATTATTTAATGCGGAAAACCTTGGTAAATGACATTCTATTTATAATATATATTTTATATTCATAATTATGTTATATTCCTATATGCAATATCAACACTAATATAATTTGTTTTATGGTACACCTGGCATGTAATTCTCTCATAACTTGGAGATGGTTCACATACATTTTTCTAATTCTATCCTGACTAGTCTTCCCATTAACTGTTTAAAGAACTTTATACTCCACTATGAAATCCTTCTTTTTAATAAATGTGCTTTATGTAATATTTCCCATAAATACTTTGACATTACATCTGGACCATAATTGATATAGAAATACGTACATACATATCTATATCTATATCTATAAACATATGCACACATATCTATATAGAGAAACGTATTTCTACCTGTCTTTCCTATTGGATATCTTGGAACTCCATCTTTGGGTACCTTTCTTTTAACTTAAAACCTATTTTTCCTACTAAAATGTAGTGAAAAGAAAAACATAAAACCAACAGGGAGAACTAAGAGTTGGCATTTTCTTACTAATTTATGCCTCAGTGGGACAATATTTTATCAACTCTTAGCATGGAAAAACAAATATACTTTGTTTTTGACAGAAAAAATGGAGAAAAACATCCAGCATCTCAGGAAAGAAAGGGATGGGAAAAGCGTGATTTGGGTGAAGCTAAGTAGTGAAGTAAATGTCATATGGTAGCCTAAGAAGCTGAGGACAATTTTCACTTGATGACAATTTTTAGTAGAGTTGCTTACTCACTTTAAAGACAGATTTAATATATTTTTTCTCTTAAAAAGTCTACAGCAAGAAATCTAGAAACCAATCAAATTTCTGTCATTTCAAGCCATAATTCTTCCAATTGTTTCAGGTTATGGAGGCATTTGCCCATAAAATATTTTGCCTGATAATGTTTTCCAATAAGGGAAATATTATATTTTCTGCTCTTATCAACAACAAAATGTCTGGAAGGAAAAGGAAATACTAAGGAGTAAAAATTTGGCTGAAGAACCTCTCTACTTAAAGGAATGAAAGGTGTTTCAAAAAGTTACTAACAATAAACACAAAAACAATTAAACATTAAATACAGAAACAATTAAAAGAAACATTTCATGATTTTCTGTAGCTCTTATTGGCAATCAAAAACCAGAAAACAAAAGCAGCAGGGGGGAATGCAAGAATAAATGAAGTGCAGAGAAAGGGCAAACATGAGTAAATAGTAATGAAAGCATTTTAATACTATAATAATAATAATATCTTGTAGAAATATAATATGCAATAAAAAAGTGTATTACAACAATAGCACAAGGGTGAGAGACAGACAAATACATGGAAGTAAACTTGTAAGGATCTTGCATTCTTTGGGAAGTGGCCAAAGTACTAATAACTTAAGAGAACATACTGTGATCTTGAGGGAAATGACTAAAAGTTTCATTACAGATGCAAAGCTAATACAGGAGATTCATAGTCAACAATTGGAAATTACCCAAAGGTTCATCAATAAAAGAATGGATAAAGAAATCCCATGTTCATATAATGGAAGAGCACCTAACAATGGAAAAGAATGAACTAAAAATATCTACCAAAAATCGGAGGAATATCAAAACATTTTGCTAAGGGAACTGAGCCAGACACAAGATGCCACACTATACGCTTTCATTTATATGTTCAACAAGAGGCAAAACTACCAATGGTGATAAGAGATTGTTTTGGAAAGGACACAGGAAACTTCCTAGGTAATGGAAATGTTCTGTATGTAGATCTGAATGAGGGTAAAGCGAGAGAAGGAGAAAGAGAGAGCCATTGACTAATACTGAAGATCTGAGCTAAGAGTCCTTAATATACAATATTAAAAGGAGCCTTCTTAAATTGTACCACACACTTTAACCTAGATTCATAAAGCATCAAAAGTAGAAGGGGCACAGGGGATCATTTATTCAAATCTCCTCAATTTTACAGATGAACAAACAGACACAGAAGAATAGATGCTGTATTAGTCTGTTCTCACACTTCTATAAAGAACTGCCTGAGACTGGGGAATTTTTTTTTTTGAGATGGAGTCTCATTCTGTAGTAAGGCTGGAGTGCAGTGGCACAATCGTGGCTCACTGCAACCTCTGCCTTCTGGGTTCAAGCAATTCTCCTGCCTCAGCCTCCTGAGTAGCTGGGAGTTCAGGCACATGCCAACACACTCAGCTAATTTTTGTATTTTTAGTAGACACAGGTTTTCACCATATTGGCCAGTATGGTCTCAATCTCCTGACCTCATGATCCACCCACCTCAGCCTCCCAAAGTGCTGGGATTACAGGCATGAGCCACCATGCCCAGTGAGACTGGGTAATTAATGAAGAAAAGAGGTTTAATTGACTCACAGTTCCACAGGCTATACAGGAAGCATAACTAGGAGGCCTCAGGAAACTTACAATCATGGTAGAAGGGGAAGCAAGCATGTCTTACCATAGCAGAGCAGGAGAGAAAGAGTGAAGGGGGAAGTGTCACACATTTTTAAAACATCAGGTCTCATGATAACTCACTAATTATCATGAGAACAGCAAGGGGGAATCAGCTCCCATGATCCAGTCACCTTGCACCAGGTCCCAATTCAACATGAGATTTGGGTGGCAACACACAGCCAAACCATATTATGCCACCCCTATTCTCTGCCAAATCTCATGTCCTTCTCACATTTCAAAACACAATCATGCCTTCCCAAAAGTCCTCCAAAGTCTTAACTCCTTCCGGTATTAACTCAAAAGTCCAAGTCCAAAGTGTCATCTGGAGCAAGGCAAGTCCTTTCTGCCTATGAGCCTATAAAACCAAAAACAAATTAGGTACTTCCAAGATACAATAAGGGTACAGTCATTGTGTAAATGTTCCCATTCCAAATGAGAGAAATTGGCCAAAACAAAGGGGCTACAGGTCCCATGCTAGTCTGAAATCCAGCAGGGGAATCATTACATTTTAAAGCTTCAAAATAATCTCCTTTGACTTCGTCTCACATCCAGGATACACTAATGCAATGGGTGGCCTCCCAAGGCCT